>NC_029778.3:37272816-37279140 GCF_000817695.3 Arachis duranensis
ACCCTTACTCACGTAAGGTATTACTTGGACGACCCAGTGCACTTGCTGGTTAGTTGTGCGGAATTGCAAGAGCATGATTGCAATTTCGTGCACCACGTACCACTAACCAGCAAGTGCACTGGGTCGTCCAAGTAATACCTTACGTGAGTAAGGGTCGATCCCACGAAGATTATTGGTTTGAAGCAAGCTATGTTTATTTTATTATTCTTAGTCAGGATATCAATTATAATTATCAGTTTGAATTATTAGAAAAATAAAAGAGCATAAAATAAATAATTGTTACTTTAATAATGGAGAATATGTTGTAGTTTTGGAGATGCTTTATTTGCTTTATTTCAGCTTTTCTCTTGTAATCCTTTTCCCACGCGCAAGGCTCCTTCCATGGCAAGCTATATGTAGGGTGTCACCGTTGTCAATGGCTACTTCCCATCCTCTCAGTGAAAATGGTCCAAATGCTCTGTCACAGCACGGCTAATCAGCTGTTGGTTCTTGATCATGTTGGAATAGAATCCATTGATTCTTTTGCGTTTGTCATCGCACCCAACACTCGTGATTTGAAGCTCGTCACAGTCATCCAATCCCAGAATCCTACTCGGAATACCACAGACAAGGTTTAGACCTTCTGGATTCTCATGAATGCCGCCATCAATTCCAGCTTATACTACGAAGATTCTGATTAAGGAATCTAAGAGATACTCATTCAATCTGATGTAGAATGGAGGTGGTTGTCAGGCACATGTTCATGGATTGAGGAAGGTGATGAGTCTCACGGATCATCACCTTCTTCATAGTTAAGCGCGAATGAACATCTTAGATAAGAACAAGCGTGTTTGAATGGAAAACAGGAGTAGTTGCATTAATTCATCGAGACGCTGTAGAGCTCCTCACCCCCAACAATGGAGTTTAGAGACTCATGCCGTCAAAGAGTATAAAATTCAGATCTAAAAATGTCATGAGGTGCCCAAATAAGTCTCTAAAAGTTGTTTAAATACTAAACTAGTAACCTAGGTTTACAGAGAATGAGTAAACTAAGATAATTGGTGCAGAGATCCACTTCTGGGGCCCACTTGGTGTGTGCTGGGGCTGAGACTTAAGCCTCTCACGTGCTTGGGCTGTTTCTGGAGTTGAACGCTAGGTTGTAACGTGTTTTGGGCGTTGAACTCCAACTTGTAACCTGTTTCTGGCGCTGGACGCCAGACTGTAGCATGGAACTGGCGTTGAACGCCAGTTTACATTGTCTATCTTCACGCAAAGTATGAACTATTATATATTGCTGGAAAGCCCTGGATGTCTACCTTCCAACCCAATTAAGAGCGCGCCAATTGGACTTCTGTAGCTCCAAAAATATCATTCCGAGTGCAGGGAGGTCAAAATCCAACAGCATCAGCAGTCCTTTTTCAGCTTAAATCAGATTTTTGCTCAGCTCCCTCAATTTCAGCCAGAAAATACCTGAAATCACAGAAAAACACACAAACTCATAGTAAAGTCCAGAAATATTATTTTTTCCTAAAAACTAATAAAATTCTATTAAAAACTAATAAAAATATGCTAAAATCTATATGAAATTACCCCCAAAAAGCGTATAAAATATCCGCTCATCAACATGCACAGACCTGTGTGTCCGCACACGCAGAGGCAGGCAATCTGCCTGCAGCGCTAGCACAGCTTGTGCGCGCGCACACACATGTTAGGGAGGCCAGTCTGTTGGGGGCACTAGCACAGGTTGTGTGAGTGAATAGACTTATGTATGTTTTGACACCTGTGCGTACGCACAGTGCACACTATTAAAAAATTTCCTAGGCGTGTGCACACACACCCCTGTGCGGACGCACACGTCCTGTTTCTCAAATTTTGCTTTGTTTTCAACTATTTCACCTTCCCGACGAGGTTGTAGGCTACTATAACACCTTTTTAAGACTTTTGAACATATTTTTGGGTGCTCAAACATGGGAAACGATTTAAGGGTTCTAGACACTATTATTTGGAAAAATTTAGCTAACGGAGTACTAGAATTCTGTTGCATTGGGGAGGTTTGATGATGTGTGATGAATGGTTGATGAATGAGATGTGAAAGCAAGGAACTGAAATGTAAAAGAACAGTGGTCGAAAAGAGTTGAGGACTCTGAATGAAGTGATGGATCCATCTTGTACTAAAAATGATTTTGAAAATCACTGTATCACTTTTCATTGAGAATTATGAGACGCTATGCACCCGGCAGGGGTCGAGGTTGGATCCCGCCTGTCGAGGTAGCGGCGGCGGCGTAAGGGCGGTGGTTCGTCCCGCTTGCGCTTAGATGTGAGGTCGGTGGCAATAGATACTGCTCGCATCCCTTCGGATCATCAGAGCGTACAGGCGCAAAATCTTGGATAGTGATCCGAGCACTATATCTCGGGGGTTTCCACACCATGAATCCGAAGGGAAACATCTCTATGGAGATGCGTCGGGTTGACAATTGAACCGACAATGTGATATCACAACCAGTAGGGCAGGCATTCATCATATGCATTTTCTACCTGTTTGTATGCTTTGCCAACTTGATATTATGTTCCCTATCTGTTTAACATGCCTAATTGCTACCTATATTAATTATTGTATATGCCTCTACTTGTGTTTTACTTGTATTGTATATACTTGCGCTTTTACTGGGATTGAAGAGGTTCGGACGGTGGTGGCAATGGGATCACATAGGGGATCGGTTGGTGAAGGCTGTGGGACAGCGGTGTTTGATTAGAGTAGAAATTCCCTAAGATAGATTACCCTTTTATGGTACTACGGCTTAAGTTGTATTAAGGAATTACATATTATGATGTTTTGGTTTCGTATGCTTTAAGTTTGAATTCTTGTGATGGATATTGTTCCGGGGGTTACCTGAAACTGTAGGTCGATCTCAAACGAGATCCTCTGTGTTGGCCGGAGCCGACGTGTCCGGCAGGTGTACGGCGGCCGGAGCTGATGTGTCCGATTTGTTGGACTTGGTGGTAGTGCTGATCCTTCGTCCCTGGAGGGTAGGGGTACCTGCAAGGGACTCCGATGCTTAAGTTAGCAAGGGTATTAAGCAGGTATTGAGTAGAATCAGAGTATGAGTTATACCTGGGTGCTCCGGTGTATTTATAATGGTGAGAAGTGACCTTTCTAGATAAGATAAGTTAATTATCTTATCTTATCTTATCTTATCTTTGGGTGAGGTCAGCTTATCTTCAACGGAACCGCCTTTATCTCTGTAGGCTGGGATTGCCTCTGGATTTGGGTTGTGTTCCTCTATTTGGGCCCTTTATTTGGGCTTTTCTGTCGATTTGGCCGAACTCTTTGAGAAGAGGTCGGATAGTCTGACCTGAAGAGGTCGGTCGCCTTGTCGCTAAACATCCCGGGTCGGTCATCTCGAACCAGGGTATGAACAGTGCCCCTGCTTGAGCTCGGTTCTTCCTTTGGAGGTCGAGTCCTTGACTTCGGTCCTTCTTAAGTGAAGTCAAACTCAAGCATTTTGTCGATTCCTTTTCTTTGTAGAGTCTTTTTTGAATATAGAAAGTTTTCTTCTAAAAGACGCACGCTTTTATACCGACGCTTTTTTTGGGAACGTGCGAGGGTTTAATACTTTTTAATTTTGAGCATTAATTGCCCCGTTTCCTTTAGGCTCTTTTACTTTGGATTTTGAAACCCCGAAAACGGTTTCTCTTCTTTTGCTTCTTTCGTAACTTCTTTTCTTAGTTCTCTCCACTCTCTGTTTTTTCGTTTACATTTCTGTTTTCCTTGTGGTGTGGCATCATTTGGCGTTGGAGCTTAGGGTCTTTGTGTTTCTTCTGGCGACATTGCTCTTGTTCGTATTCCCAGATCTCGTCTTCCTCCTTTGGTTTTTTGTTGAAGCTCGCTTGTTCTTTCCAGGTTGGTAATAGCTTTTCTCGTCTTCTTCGTGGCTTCGTCTTTAATTTTGGTGAAGTTCTGGTTTTGCATGTTTGAAAGTTTGGATCTTTTGCGATCTTTTACTCGTTGCTGTGATATGCTTTTCTTATCTTCCTTCTTCTGGTTTTTCTTGGAATTTCTGTTGAGGATTTCTGGGGTTTTACTGTTGCTTTCTGGTTGCTTTTGATACTGGTAACTTACTTTCGGAGATTGCTTCCTGTCTGATCTTTTTCAAAAAAGGTTGCGTCTTTAATGGTCCCATGCTTTGTTGCTTTGGGAATGTTTTGTTTGGTAGGCTCTGTGATGATTTGCTGTGTTTTTTCTTTGATAAAAGCAATTGTTGTTTTGAATCCCTTTTTTTTTGAGAAATGCTTGGGATGTGATCTGGAAACCTTGCATTATTGCTGCCTCCAAAGGATGCCCCGGGACTTTTGGTTTGAGTCTTGGGGTTTTCCTTTTCTTGCTTTTCATTGCCTCAGAAGCATTGACCGAGTTGTTTTCCCTTTTGTCCGAGATGTTTGTAGTAACCTCATTTTCTTTTCTTACTTGTAGGATTTAGTTGGCCTTATGTCTTCTCGCAATAACATTGTAGAGATGTCTTCCAGAGTTCCTGAGGGGATGTCCGATTGGCTGGACTCCCTTGTTTTGTTGTGTGTTTCAGTTGTGGACGCTGAATTTTGCACAGAGCTGAGGAAGCGTCATAGGATTTGTGGTAACAATGCTCGCGAGGGGGATTACGAGCTTGTTGCTCCTGATTCTGATGAGAGGGTTTGCTTTCCGACTTCCATTGAGAGGGAGCGTCCCTTCTTCTATACCTATGAATACTTTTTCAGCCAGTTGAATGTTACTTTTCCTTTTACTGCTTTTGAAACCGACCTGTTGTGGTCGTGTAATATTGCTCCATCCCAGCTTCACCCCAATTCTTGGGGTTTTATTAAAATTTATCAACTTCTCTGCCGTGAACTAGATGTAACACCTTCCCAGACTCTGTTTCTTTACTTGTTTGATTCTGCCAAGCCTGACGGTTCTTCAAAAAAGAAGGCTTCTTGGGTTTCTTTCCGGTCCGCCCAGGGCCATAAAGTGTTTGTGATGTATGATGAGTCCTTTAAGGACTTCAAGAACTACTGTTTTAGAGTTCGAGCTGTTGAGGGGGCCCGCCCCTTTTTTCTTGATGAAAATGACGAGCCCTCCTTCCCTCTAGAGTGGCAGAAGGATGTAAGAGTGTCTCGCTATACCTGGGAGATGCTTGATGATGTTGAACACGCTTTTGTAGTTGTTCTTGAGGATCTCTAGGGGAAACCACCTCATCTTGATACAAAAAGATTTTTGACTAATCCGTCCTTGGTTCGGACTGCTTTGGGTATTTTTTTGTCTATTTGTTTGACTTGTTTTTGTACTTATTTCCTTTTTCTTCCTCTTTTGTAACTCTTTGTCATGGCTGTTTTTGTGTTTCGTAGAGATGTCAAAGAATAACGACTCTATGAAGGCCTTCAAAAGGGCAAAGAAGGCAACTGCTGCTCTGAACATCTCGGCCAAGGTGGCCGGCGAGGGATCTTCACAGGTCCCCCTGAAGCCTCCTGTGCCGAGTTCCCTTGGGCCAAGGAAAGTAATTCCTACTCCCCAGTTTCATCAGGTCGATCCTCCTCAAACTTCTGCTACTGCATCTGGTGCCCCACCTTTGAAAAAGCAAAAAACATCCGAGCCCATTAACTTGGATGCCCCAGACTTTGATGCCATTGAGTGTGTTGACCAGCAAATTACCCCCTATGGTGGGCTTTCCATGGACGACGTGTCTCTTCTTCGGCATTTGGATTTTATTACTAAAAATAGTGTGAAGATGGCTGATGAGCGGATAATTTATACGCTTTTTGGCATTGTTTTTAGGTAGTTTTTAGTACATTCAAGCTACTTTTAGGGATGTTTTCATTAGTTTTTATGTTAAATTCACATTTCTGGACTTTACTATGAGTTTGTGTGTTTTTCTGTGATTTTAGGTAATTTCTGGCTGAAATTGAGGGACTTGAGCAAAACTCTGAAAAAGGCTGACAAAAGGACTGCTGATGCTGTTGAAATCTGACCTCCCTGCACTCGAAATGAATTTTTTGGAGCTACAAAAATCCAATTGGCGCGCTCTTAACGGCGTTGGAAAGTAGACATCCAGAGCTTTCCAGCAATATATAATAGTTCATACTTTATTCCAAAATTGACGACGTAACTTGGCGTTGAACGCCAAGTACATGCTGCTGTCTGGAGTTAAACGCCAAACACACGTCATGATCCGGAGTTGAACGCCCAAAACACGTTATAACTTGGAGTTCAACTCCAATAAAAGCCTCAGCTCGTGAATAGACCAAGCTTAGCCCAAACATACACCAAGTGGGCCCCGGAAGTGGATTTATGCATCAATTACTTACTCTTGTAAACCA
>NC_029778.3:37279240-37279973 GCF_000817695.3 Arachis duranensis
AAGGATCATTTTCCTTTACCATTCATAGACCAGATGCTAGAAAGACTAGCAGGTCATGAATACTACTGCTTCCTGGATGGAGATTCAGGTTATAATCAAATTGCAGTAGATCCCCAGGATCAGGAGAAAACGGCATTCATATGCCCATCTGGAGTATTTGCATACAGAAGGATGCCATTTGGCCTGTGCAATGCACCTGCAACCTTTCAGAGGTGCATGCTCTCAATTTTCTCTGATATGGTGGAAAAATTTCTGGAAGTCTTCATGGATGACTTTTCAGTATTTGGAGACTCATTCAGCTCATGCCTTAACCATTTAGCACTTGTTCTGAAAAGATGCCAAGAGACTAACCTGGTTTTAAACTGGGAAAAATGTCACTTTATGGTGACTGAAGGAATTGTCCTTCGGCACAAAATTTCGAACAAGGGAATAGAGGTGGACCAAGCTAAGGTAGAAGTAATTGAAAAATTACCACCACCTGCTAATGTTAAGGCAATCAGAAGCTTTCTGGGGCATGCAGGATTCTATAGGAGGTTTATAAAAGATTTTTCAAAAATCGCCAAACCTCTGAGCAACCTGCTAGCTGCAGACACGCCATTTATCTTTGATAAAGAGTGTCTGCAGGCATTTGAAACTCTGAAAGCTAAATTGGTTACAACACCAATCATCTCTGCACCAGACTGGACATTACCATTTGAACTAATGTGTGATGCCAGTGACCATGCCATTGGTG
>NC_029778.3:37280431-37282027 GCF_000817695.3 Arachis duranensis
ACTAACAATCTCCGTGGGATCGACCCTTACTCGCGTAAGGTTTATTACTTGGACGACCCAGTGCACTTACTGGTTAGTTGTGCGAAGTTGTGTAATTCCATGGTATTGAGCTACCAAGTTTTTGGAGTTCATGACCGGGGATTATGAGAGTTGTGAAAAAGTATTGTTCACAATTTCGCGCACCAGCTACAATCAAAGAAATTGATCACAGATGCAAAGTACTATCTTTGGGATGAACCATATCTCTTTAAGAGATGTGCAGATGGAGTAATCCGTAGATGTGTGCCTAAAGAAGAAGCACAGAAGTTGGCATTGCCATGGATTACAGTATGGAGGACATTTTGGAAGTGAACGAACAGCCACAAGAGTCCTCCAAAGTGGCTTCTACTGGCCTACTCTCTATAAAGACTCCCGAGCATTTGTGCTTAACTGTGATAGTTGCCAAAGATCAGGTAACCTGCCTCACAGTTACGCCATGCCTCAACAAGGAATCTTGGAGATTGAGTTGTTTGATGTATGGGGCATTGACTTCATGGGACCTTTCCCACCATCATACTCAAACACTTATATTCTGGTGGCAGTGGATTATGTATCCAAATGGGTGGAAGCTATTGCAACACCCACTAATGACACTAAAACAGTGTTAAAATTCCTCCAGAAACATATCTTCAGCAGATTTGGTATCCCTAGAGTGTTAATCAGTGATGGGGGTACTCATTTCTGTAATAAGCAGCTCTACTCTGCTCTAGTACGTTACGGAGTCAACCACAGGGTGGCTACTCCATATCACCCACAAACTAATGGGCAGGCTGAAGTCTCAAATAGAGAACTTAAAAGAATCCTGGAACGGACTGTAATTAACCGTAGAAAGGATTGGGCAAGAAGCTTTGATGATGCTCTATGGGCATACAGAACAGCATTTAAGACCCCTATAGGGACCTCTCCGTACCAGCTGGTGTATGGAAAGGCATGTCACTTGCCAGTGGAACTGGAACACAAGGCCTATTGGGCAACCAGATTCCTGAACCTTGATGCCAAGTTAGCTGGAGAAAAACGATTGCTCCAGTTAAATGAGCTAGAGGAATTTAGACTCAATGCTTTCGAAAATGCAAAAATTTACAAAGAGAAAGCAAAAAAATGGCATGATAAGAAATTGTCATCCAGAGTCTTTGAACCAGGACAGAAAGTTCTGCTATTTAATTCAAGGCTCAAATTATTCCCTGGGAAATTAAAATCCCAGTAGAGAGGTCCATATGTAATCACAAGTGTATCACCATATGGATACATAGAACTTCAGGATAGTGACTCTAACAAAAAGTTCATTGTCAATGGACAAAGAGTTAAACACTATCTTGAAGATAATTTCGAGCAAGAATGCTCAAGACTGAGATTACATTGAATATCAGTGTCAGTCCAGCTAATGACATTAAAGAAGCGCTTGCTGGGAGGCAACCCAGCCATGCACAAAGTTTAATTACTAATTAAATAAATTTCCTTTCTTTACAGGTTTAGGTCTAAGTATCTTCAAAGGTGAAATAGCAAATGGTTGAAGTCACAGAGTTACAGGGAAATTTGGAAGCTCACTGGCGTGAAAAA
>NC_029778.3:37285243-37286756 GCF_000817695.3 Arachis duranensis
GACTGTTTTATTTTTGTTGGTTTAGAGTCTTTTAGTTGAGTCTAGTCTCATATTCTAAGTTTGGTGTCAGTTGCATGCTTTTGTTTTTCCTTTAATTTTCGATTTCTGCATGTTTTTAGTCCCTTTTTGATTTACAAAACTTCTAAGTTTGGTGTCCTCTTTGTGTTTTTCCCTTAAAGATTTTCGAAAACTGTGTGTTTGATTTTCTAAAATTTTAAGTTTGGTGTCTTTTTGTGTTTTTCTCTTTCCTCTTTTCAAAATCAAATCTTTTTTATAAAAAGTTTTTCAATCATATCTTTTTAATTGCTGTTTTCAAAATCTTTTTAATTAACTAATTGATTTAGTTCTCAATTTACTTAGATTTTATTTTCTTTTTGATTTTCGGATTTCTATTTTAATTTTCCTTTGTTTTATTTTAATTTTTTCGTTTATTCAAAAAAAAAACAAAATTTATCTGTTTGCAATCATAGTCATTTCCCTTTTGTCCATTATGGACTCAAGTTGGATTAATCAGTCCAAAAGGACTCTGGGGTCATATGCTAACCCCATTACAGCTGTATATGGGAGTAGCATCTGTACACCTCCCATCAAAGCAAGCAGCTTTGAACTAAATCCTCAACTCATTATCATAGTGCAGCAAAACTGCCAGTATTCCGGTCTTCCACAGGAAGAACCTACTGAGTTTCTGGCACAGTTTTTACAAATTGCTGACACAGTACATGATAAAGAGGTAGATCAGGATGTCTACAGACTATTACTGTTTCCATTTGCTGTAAAAGATCAAGCTAAAAGGTGGTTGAATAACCAACCTACAGCAAGCATAAAGACATGGAAACAGTTGTCAGACAAATTCCTGAATCATTTTTACCCTCCAAAAAGGATGACACAGTTAAGACTGGACATCCAAGGCTTTAAACAAGAGGATAATGAATCCCTTTATAATGCCTGGGAGAGGTATAGAGGTATGCTCAGAAAATGTCCCTCTGAAATGTTTTCAGAGTGGGTACAGTTAGACATTTTCTACTATGGGCTTACAGAAAAAGCTCAGATGTCTTTAGACCACTCAGCTGGTGCATCTATTCACATGAGGAAGACAATTGAAGAAGCTCAAGAGCTTATAGACACTGTTGCTAGAAACCAATATTTGTACTCTAGCAATGAGTTCTCTCCAAAAGAGGAAGTCATGGCAGTAGTCACTGACCCTAGTCCTCAAGAACAGATACTTGAGCTTAATCAACAATTGCTCCTGATGACAGAACAGTTAGCAGACTTCAAAGAGATACTCCATGAAACTAAAGTTGCTAACAAGAGCATAGAACTGCAGTTAAATCAAGCAAAACATCAATTATCTAAACAGATAACAGAGGAATGTCAAGCAGTTCAATTGAGGAGTGGGAAGACCCTGAATAACACTGCTCAAAAGTGTAAAAAGCCAAACAAGGAACAATTGACAGAGGACAACCAAACCACTGTGCAAAATCCCTCTGAGGACAGTAAGAGCCCAGAGAGGAAT
>NC_029778.3:37288390-37288654 GCF_000817695.3 Arachis duranensis
AGGAGGATGCCTTTTGGTCTGTGCAATGCACCTGCAACCTTTCAGAGGTGCATGCTCTCTATCTTCTCAGATATGGTAGAGAAATTTCTGGAAGTCTTCATGGATGACTTTTCAGTATATGGATACTCATTTAGCTCCTGTCTTAATCACCTAGCACTTGTCTTGAAAAGGTGCCAAGAGACAAACCTGGTTTTAAACTGGGAGAAATGTCACTTTATGGTGACTGAAGGAATTGTCCTTGGGCACAAAATTTCAAGCAAGGGA
>NC_029778.3:37289032-37289650 GCF_000817695.3 Arachis duranensis
AGGCATAACAAGCTTCTGCACGTCATTTACTATGCCAGCCGTGTTCTAAATGACACACAGAAGAACTACACAACCACAAAAAAAGAGTTACTTGTAGTGGTCTATGCCATTGACAAGTTTAGATCCTATCTAGTGGGATCCAAAGTGGTTGTGTACACTAACCATGCTGCTCTTAAATATCTACTCACAAAGCAGGATTCAAAACCCAGGCTCATCAGATGGGTGTTGCTTCTGCAAGAGTTTGATATAGAAAGAAGAGACAGAAAAGGGACAGAGAACCAAGTAGCTGATCATCTGTCCCGAATAGAACCAGTAGCTGGGGCGTCCCTCCCTTCTACTGAGATTTCTGAGACTTTCCCAGATGAGCAACTATTTGCCATTCAGGAAGCTCCATGGTTTGTAGATATTGCAAATTATAAAGCTGTGAGGTTCATTCCCAAGGAGTACAGCCACGTGCAGAGAAAGAAATTAATTTCAGATGTCAAGTACTACCTCTGGGATGAACCATATCTCTTTAAGAGATGTGCTGACGGAGTGATCCGCAGGTGTGTACCCAGAGAAGAAGCACAAAGGATCCTATGGCACGGCCATGGATCACAGTATGGAGGACATTTTGGA
>NC_029778.3:37290352-37290604 GCF_000817695.3 Arachis duranensis
TATTTCCAGGAAAACTCAAATCCCGTTGGAGGGGTCCGTATGTGATTACAGGAGTGTCACCATATGGATATGTTGAGCTTCAGGATATTGATTCAGACAAGAAGTTCATTGTTAATGGACAGAGAATCAAGCATTATCTTGAAGGAAATTTTGAGCAAGACTGCTCAAAATTGAGGCTTGAGTGATTCTCAGTGAAAGTCCAGCTAAAGACAGTAAAGAAGCGCTTGCTGGGAGGCAACCCAGTCATTAGGA
>NC_029778.3:37290918-37291538 GCF_000817695.3 Arachis duranensis
CGCCCAGTGATAAAGACTTTCTGGCGTTTAACGCCAGCCAGGGCACCTGGCTGGGCGTTAAACGCCCAAAAGGGGTGCCAATTGGGCGTTAAACGCCAGAATGGGTGCCATTCTGGGCGTTTAACGCCAGAAAGGTGGGGCGACCACATTTTTGTTTTCAACTCAAATTTTTTCAAACTTTTCTCTTTTTACCCATACTCTTCTACATAAATGCACTTCAACCTTTCATCATTCACTTTCAAATCTTCAGAAATCAAAACCATTCTTCAAATCTATTTCAAATTAATCCCAAATCTTCTTCAAAAACTCACCCTTTTCTCAATTTCTTTCCATATCTTCTCAAATCTCCTTTCAAATCTTTTTTTTCGAAAAAACTCTCCTCCTCACCTTATAAATTCGTGTTTGGCTTCCTCTTTCCACCACACCATTCGAATTTCCTCTTCCTCTCTCTCTCTTCTCTTCTTTCTTCCCTTTTTGCTTGAGGACAAGCAAAACCTCTAAGTTTGGTGTGCTTTTCCGTGATCACTAAGCCAAGATTCATCAAGATCATGACTCCTAAGGGAAAACAAACCAACTCAAGAGGAAAGAAAGAGACTAATCCAAAGAATCTTTGGAATCAA
>NC_029778.3:37297747-37303632 GCF_000817695.3 Arachis duranensis
TCTAAACCTTGTCTGTGGTATTCCGAGTAGGATTCTGGGATTGAATGACTGTGACGAGCTTCAAACTCCTGAAGGCTGGGCGTGATGACAAGCGCAAAAGAATCAAGGTATTCTATTCCAACCTGGTTGAGAACAGACAGATGATTAGCCGTGCTGTGACAGAGCATAGGAACGTTTTCACTGAGAGGATGGGATGTAGCCATTGACAACGGTGATGCCCTACATACAGCTTGCCATGGAAAGGAGTAAGAAGGATTGGATGACTGTAATAGGAAAGTAGAGATTCAAGAGGAGCACAGCATCTCCATACACTTATCTGAAATTCCCATTATTAATTTACATAAGTATTTCTATCCCTTTTATTTTCTTTTTATTATTAATTTTCGAAACCCAAAACTATTTAATCTGCCTAACTGAGATTTACAAGGTGACCATAGCTTGCTTCATACCAACAATCTTTGTGGGATCGACCCTTACTCACGTAAGGTATTACTTGGACGACCCAATACACTTGCTGGTTAGTTGAACGGAGTTGTGTCCACACATAAGTGCCATAATAATGATTCCATACAATAACAAAAAATACTACATTGATGTGATCACAATTTCGTCCACCAATGGCTCATATGGGTGCCGCTATATTCCGAACAATTCAAGGGATTCCGATTCATGCCACAAAATCTCTTATGGAAGAGGCCAAGTCGGAATTTGATCGAATCAAGGGTTTGAAGGAGGAGTTGGAGGTGAAGTTAGCGAAGGTGGGGAAGGAGCTGGAGAGTGAGAAGGCGAGCTCTGTTGCCCTTGCTGCTTCTTTGAAGCTGGCTGAAGACATGGCGTTGAAACATAAGGATAGCTATGTCTCGGCTTATAGGGAATTGATGCATCTTCGGGAGGATTTGGAAACAGCTCGGGTTAATTATAGTGAGCTTCAAGGTCACCTTGTGGGTAGCGTAACTGCTGCCTCCGAGAACCTGATGGAACAGTTCCGGGTTGTTGCTCCTGATGCCGACTTGACTCTCATTAGCCTGGACAATGTCGTGAAGGATGGTAAGATTGTCCCTGATGACCAGGATGATGATGAGGCTGATCCTCCCCCAGTGCCTTCTCTTAAGGTGTCGACCTCCTCTGTTCCTCCTGTTACATCTGATTCGGATTGCCAGATTCTAAACCGAAATGATGGAACCGTAGATGCCGTGCCCCTTCAGACTCGTCCTCCTTCTCCTCATACTGATGCTGCCGGGAAAGCTGATCTTTTTCTGGATATTTTGTGTAAATAGCCCGGTTTGTGGGCTTTTGAACTTTGTTTTGTTTGTTCTTCTTGACGCTTCTAGTTGTCTGCCTTGCAACTCTTTTTGAAAAACAAAAGTAGCTTCCGAGGTTAGTTTTGTGGTGGCCTCTTGGAGCTTTATCGTATTATGCATGATATTTGTTGAAATTTTGCTGTCTGGCCTCTTTAAGTTGTTTGCGTGCTTATCATTTGTAGCTTGGATCCTTTTGAGGCCGTGCCTGTGGGGGGTCCGACTTGTTTCTCGGTTTCCTCGCTTTTGTTTGTATTTTTAGCACCTTATGACCGATTTATGTTGGTCCCCCTCAAAAGTTATTTTTGTGATCCCCTTTTCTGGGCCTTTACTCGGTCTCTTTGAAGGATTATGTAGATAACTTTTTAGTGGTAGGAGTCCGACTTGGTTATGTCGGTCTCCTTTAAGTTATTTTTCGTAGTCCACTTTCTTGGATCTTTGTCAGATCTCTTTTAGGGGCTACTCGTATAACTTTTTAGTGGTAGGAGTCCGACTTGGTTATGTCGGTCTCCTTTAAGTTATTTTTCGTAGTCCTCTTTCTTGGATCTTTGTCAGATCTCTTTCAGGGACTACTTGCATAACTTTTTTAATGGTAGGAGTTCGACTTGGTTATGTCAGTCTCCTTTAAGTTATTTTTTGTAGTCCTCTTTCTTGGATCTTTGTCAGATCTCTTTCAGGGACCACTTGTATAACTTTTTTAGTTTTAGGCTGACTTTGTTATGTCAGACCCTTCTAAGTTAAAGTAATCCTCTTTAATAGGGTTGGCCAGACCTCTTTCCAGGGTTTACTTATAACTTGGGTTGACTTGGTCCGACTTCTAAACGTCGGCCAGTCCTTTAAGTTATTATATTAGCTATCCGTAAGACCTCGTCAGGTTCTTTTTTTTGGATTGCTTTCGATAACTTCTTACATTACTCTGTGTTCATCTTTGCCGATTTGTAGAAAATGGTTGGCATCATTAGATCGTCTTTTGGGTGAATCGCGTTTTCACCTTTATCAGACGATTGTCTTTATCGTGGTCGCGCAGTGAATTTGTTTTTCACTTTTTGCCGACCTGTTGCTTTATAATTGGACGATGAATACTTCAGATTAATGCGTCTTGGAATCTTGTAGAATATCTCAATAAACTTTATTCAAAGAAAAAATGCAAATATATACATGTGGGAATTTCCCTGTCCCTTTAAGTCGGGTATGATCTAGGTCTCGATATGGTGCCTCATTAAAAAACCTTTTCAGGAAAAAGAGTGCATCCATTTAGTGAGATCCTTTACCTTTTCTAATTGTAGTACCTTCTTAGGTTGCAGGCGTGCCATGATTGGGGAAGCTCTCGTCTATCAAGCTCGGACAGTCTGTAGTATCCCTTCCCCAGTACTTCAGTGACTCGGTAGGGTCCTTTCCAGTTTGCTGCCAGCTTTTCTTCTCCGGGTCAAGTTGTTCCAATGTCATTTATGATTAGGATGAGATCATTCTCTACAAAACTTCTCGGCACTACCTTTTGATTATATCTGGAAGCCATTCGTCGCTTTAGAGCTTCTTCCCTGATCCGAACTCTTTCTTGGATCTCGGGTAACAAGTCGAGCTCTTCTCTCTGAAGTTTGGAGTTTACTCGTTCATTGTAGTGGACTACTCGGGGAGATCCTTCCTCGATTTTTATTGGAATCATTGCCTCCGCTCCGTATGCTAGTCGGAATGGTGATTCGTTTATAGTAGAATGGGGGGTTGTTCGATACGCCCATAGGACTTGTGGAAGTTCCTCGGCCCAAGCTCCCTTTGCTTCTTGTAGCCTCCGCTTTAGTCTGGCCAAAATGACTTTGTTGGCCGCTTCGGCTTGTCCATTGGCTTGGAGATGTTCGACGGAGGTGAACTGGTATTTTATGTTCAAGTCGGCCGCCAGTTTTCTGAAGCCTCCCTCTGTAAATTGGGTACCGTTGTCCGTGGTGATGGAGTATGGTACCCCGAACCTCGTAATAATGTTCCTATATAGGAATTTTTGACTTCTTTGAGTGGTGGCGTTGGCTAGGGGTTCTGCCTCGATCCATTTTGTGAAATAGTTTACTCCTACTATGAGGAATTTTACTTGTCCCGATCCCTGTGGGAAGGGTCCGAGAAGGTCGAGTCCCCATTTCGCAAATGGCCAGAGTGAGGTCACGCTAATAAGCTTTTCTGGTGGGGCGATGTGAAAGTTGGCATGCTTCTGTCTATAGCCCCCTTTTGTAGAGTTGGCCAATAGAATCCCGCCCGGAGTATCTTTTTGGTGAGAGCTTGCGCTCCAAAATGATTACCACAAATGCCGCTGTGCACTTCCTCCAAGACTTCCTTTGTGTTAGAAGTCGGTACGCATTTTAGTAAAGGTGTTGATATCCCTCTTTTGTATAGTGTGTTGTTTATGATAGTATAGTATTGTGCCTCCCTTTTCAGCCTTTTTACCTCATTTTCATCTATAGGGAGTGCTTCTGTTTTGAGGTAATTTATTATGGGGGTCATCCATCCTTGATCCTGACCTATTATGGCTAGGACTTCTGCTTTCGATATTGACGGGTTCTGTAGTATCTCCTGGATGAGACTTCTGTTGTTGCCCCCTGGTTTGGTGCTGGCTAATTTTGAAAGTGCATCAGCTCGGGCATTTTGCTCACGGGGAATGTGGTAGATCCTGTATTCTCCGAGTTGTCTGAGCTGTTCTTTGGTTTTATCCAAATATTTTTTCATGGTCGGGTCTTTAGCTTGGTAGCTTCCTGTTATTTGTGAGGTAACGACTTGTGAGTCGCTGTAGATGTTGAGTTTCCGAGCTCCAACCACCCTAGCCAGCTTCAAACCGGCTAGTAGCGCTTCGTATTCCGCTTGATTGTTCGAAGCCGGGAATCCGAATTTAAGGGAGAGCTCAAGTTGAGTTCCTTGGTTGCTTTCGATTATTACACCCGCACCGCTTCCTGTTTTATTTGAGGATCCGTCGACGTATATGTTCCACTCTATGGGGATTTCCGGGATGTCTGTGAATTCTGCGATGAAATCGGCCAGGTGTTGTGATTTGATGGCTGTCCGTGCCTCGTATTGGAGGTCGAACTCGGACAACTCGATTGCCCATTGTAGGATTCTTCCTGCCAGATCTGTTTTCTGTAATATCCCTTTTATGGGCTGATTGGTCCGAACTTTGATGGTATGTGCCTGGAAGTATGGGCGAAGTCGCCGGGATGTGAGTATCAGAGCGTATGCAAATTTTTCTATTTTCTGGTAATTTAGCTCTGACCCCTGTAGTGCTTTACTAATGAAGTAGACTGGTTGTTTTCCTCTTTCGTCTTCTCGAATCAGCGCTGAGGCTATTGCCCGACTTCCTACTGCGAGGTATAGTATGAGCGATTCTGCCTCTTGTGGTCGAGATAGGATAGGTGGTTGCCCCAAGAATTCTTTGAAGTCTTTGAAAGCTTGTTCACATTCTGCTGTCCATTCGAAGTTCTTTCCCTTCTTTAAGGTAGCGTAGAAAGGGAGGGATCTTATTGCTGATCTTGCTAGGAATCTGGACAAGGCTGCCAACCTTCCATTGAGCTGTTGTACCTCTTTGACGCAGGTTGGGCTCTTCATGTTGAGTATGGCCTGGCATTTATTTGGATTTTCCTCGATTCCCCTTTGTGTGAGCATAAATCCTAAAAATTTACCTACTTCTACTGTGAAGGTGCATTTAGCCGGGTTGAGTCGCATGCCGTGCTTCCTTATGGTATCGAATACTTGAATCAAATCGGTTAGCAATGTCTCTTCGCTTTGTGTCTTTATCAACATGTCATCTACGTAGACCTCCATGATTTTTCCGATGTGATCTGAGAAGACTTTATTCATTAGCCTTTGATAAGTGGCTCCTGCGTTTTTTAGGCCGAAAGGCATCACGATGTAGCAATAATTTGCCTTAGGTGTAAGAAATGAGGTCTTTTCTTGGTCTGGCGGATACATTGGTATCTGGTTGTACCCCGAGTATGCGTCCATGAATGAGAGATACTTGTATCTTGATGAAGCATCTACTAGAGCATCGATGCTTGGGAGTGGGTAAGGATCTTTTGGGCAGGCTTTGTTGAGGTCGGTGTAGTCGGTGCACATTCGCCACTTCCCATTTGATTTTTTCACCAAAACGACGTTTGCTAGCTGGTGCACGAAATTGCAATCACACTTTTGCAATCCCGCACAACTAACCAGCAAGTGTACTGGGTCGTCCAAGTAATACCTTGCGTGAGCAAGGGTCGATCCCACAGAGATTGTCGGCTTGAAGCAAGCTATGGTTATCTTGTAAATCTTAGTCAGGATATCAGAAATTATCAGGATTGATTGTGAAAAGCAAAAGAACATGAAATGGTTACTTGTTTTGCAGTAATGGAGAATAGGTTGAGGTTTGGAGATGCTCCATCTTCTGAATCTCTGCTTTCCTACTGTCTTCTTCTTCAGTCACGCAAGTCTCCTTCCATGGCAAGCTGTATGTAGGGTTTCACCGTTGTCAATGGCTACCTCCCATCCTCTCATTGGAACGATTCCTAATGCCCTGTCACGGCACGGCATTCCATCTGTCGGTTCTCAATCAGGCCGGAATAGAATCCAGTGATTCTTTTG
>NC_029778.3:37304578-37305881 GCF_000817695.3 Arachis duranensis
TAGTTAAGCATAATGATTCTTGAACATAGCCAGTGCATGAGTCTTGGCTGTGGCCTAAAGCACTCTGTCTTCCAGTATTACCACCGGATACATACATGCCACAGACACATAATTGGGTGAACCTTTTCAGATTGTGACTCAGCTTTGCTAAAGTCCCCAATTAGAGGTGTCCAAGGTTCTTAAGCACACTCTTGTTGCCTTGTATCACAACTTTATTTCTTTTCTTTTTCTTTTTCTTTCTTTCTTTCTTTTTCTTTTTTTTTTCGAAATTTTTTTTTGTATCCACTGCTTTTTCTTGCTTCAAGAATCAGTCTAATTATTTTTAGATCCTCAATAACAGTTCTCTTTTTTTTTCATTCTTTCAAGAGCCAACACTTTTTAACATTCTCAAAACAACAATTTCAAGAGACATATGCACTGTTCAAGCATTCATTTAGAAAGCAAAAAGTATTGTCACCACATCAAGCTAGTTCAGCTAGTTTCAATGATAAATTTTGAAATCCTGTACTTCTTGTTCTTTTGTGATTAAAGCATTTTTCATTTAAGAGAGGTGATGGATTCATAGGACATTCATATCTTTAAGGCATAAAATTTTTAATTTTATTAATTATGTATTAAAACAAGGCTCAAAAAATAGATATAGGATGAAACTAAAAATAAAAATAGAAAACAAAACAAAGGAAAAAAAAAACGCAACATAGGCTCCTAATGATAGAGGTTTTCACAGAGTTAGGACTCAACAACCTTGATTTTGAGAAGTAGATGCTCCCTCAGCTTGAGAGGAGAACTTTTGGCGTTTCAATTCTTGGATTTCACGCCCCTGCTTCTCTTGCTCCTTCAGCAATTTGCAGAGCATGCAGTTTTGATTCTGCTGTTCTTCCTTCAGTTGCTCCATAGTCTCTTGCAGCTTGTTAATGGACGCTTCTAGGCTGGACCAGTAGTCAATTCTTGGGAATTCAGGGAGGAATTCCTGTGCCCTCCTCTTGATGGAGTTGTCTTGCACTTGTCCTTCTATTGACTTCTTGGTGATTGGGTGTTCAATGGGTATAAACTCATCTACTCCCATCTTCACCCCAGCCTCTTTACAGAGCAAGGAAATCAAGCTTGGGTAGGCCAATTTGGCTTCAGTGGAATTCTTATTTGCAATTGTGTAAATCTCACAAGCAATCACATGATGAACCTCCACTTCTTTTCCAAGCATAATGCAATGAATCATCACTGCTCTCTTGATGGTGACCTCAGAACGGTTGCTAGTGGGCAATATGGAACGCCCAATAAAGTCTAGCCAACCTCTTGCAATTGG
>NC_029778.3:37314083-37316052 GCF_000817695.3 Arachis duranensis
TGCACATTCGCCACTTCCCATTTGATTTTTTCACCAAAACGACGTTTGCTAGCCATAGTGGGTATTTGACTTCCCTTATGAACCCTGCTTCTAGTAGTGCTTGTACTTGTTCTTCTACAGCCTGAGATCGTTCTGGCCCAAGTTTTCTTCGTCTTTGTTGTATCGGTCGGGATCCCGGGTAGACTGCCAACTTGTGGCTCATTAGTTTGGGATCTATGCCCGGCATGTCGGCAGCTTTCCATGCGAAGAGATCAACATTATCTCATAGAAACTGTATCAATGATTCTTTTGCATCTCCTTTCAGGATCGTGCCAATATTAGTTGTTTTATTCGAGGTGTCTCAAATCTGGACTCTTTCTACTTCTCCCTCGGGTTGTGGTCGGAGCTCTTCTCGTCTCTGAGCTCCACCGAGTTCGATTGTGTGGAACTCTCTTGCTTCACCTCGGAGGTTTAGACTTTCGTTATAACAGCAACGTGCCATCTTTTGATCTGGTTTTATTGTAGCTATCCCTTCTGTAGTTGGAAATTTCATACATAGATGCGGAGTCGAAACTATTGCGCCGAGCTGATTTAACGTTGTCTGACCTATCAGGGCATTGTAGGCTGAGCTTACGTCGACCATGATGTAGTCTATCTTAAGTGTTTTAGCTTGGTTCCCCTTCCCGAAGGTTGTATGTAGCGACACGTATCCCAGTGGTTGAACTGGGACATCTCCCAGTACGAACAGACTGTTTGGGTATGCTCTTAGCTCTTTCTCTTCTAGGCCGAGTTTGTCGAAGGCAGTTTTGAATAAGATGTCGGCAGAGCTTCCCTGGTCGATTAGTGTGCGGTGGAGGTTGGTGTTTGCCAATATGATCGTAATGACCATGGGGTCGTCGTGTCCCAAGATGATTCCGGATGCATCTTCTTTGGTAAACGTGATTGCCGGGATGTATGGCGTCTCCTTCTGTCCTTCGACATGGTATACCTCTTTGAGGTGTCGCTTGCGGGATGATTTGGAGATTCCTCCCCCACCAAACCCGCCGTGTATCACATGGACATGTCTTTCTGGTGTGCGAGGCGATCATTCAGATCATCCGACATCCTCATCCCTCCTTCTTTTCCTTGGTTCTTCGTCCCGGTTGGCCAAGAACCGATCTAGCTTTCCTTCTCGTACTAATTTTTCTATGACGTTTTTCAAGTCGAAACATTCGTTGGTGGAATGCCCTCGAAGTCGGTGATATTCACAGTACTCATTCTGATTTCCCCTCCTCTTTTGCCTTTAAGTGGTCGAGCTGGAGGGATTTTTTCCGTATGGCAAACTTCTTTGTAAACGTCTACCAAGGATACCCTAAGAGGGGTGTAGTTGTGATATTTTTTTATTCTCTCTCCGGAGCGATCTTCCTTTTTCTTGGGTTCTTTATCTCGGTGGGCAGAACCGGACCTTGAGGCTTCGCCAAGTCGAGAATTTTCCTCCATGTTAATGTACTTCTGCGCTCGTTCTTGTACTTCATCTAGGGATATCGAGTATCTTTTTGATATAGATTGGCTGAATGGTCCTTCTCGCATGCCATTTATGAGGCCCATGATGGCAGCTTCTGTTGGTAGATTTTGTATGTCCATGCATGTTTTGTTGAATCTCTCCATGTAGTTGCGAAGACTTTCTCGGTCTCCTTGCTTGATCCTGAGTAAGCTGGGTGCGTGTTTGGCTTTGTCCTTTTGTATGGAGAATCGAGCCAGGAACTTTTTGGCCAGGTCGTCGAAACTCGAGATGGATTTTGGAGGTAGGTTGTCGAACCATTTAATGGCTGTCTTGGTGAGAGTTGTTGGAAAGGCTTTACAGCGAACTGCATCTGAGGCATCAGTGAGGTACATTCTGCTTCTGAAGTTGCTGAGATGATGGTTGGGGTCGGAGGTACCGTCATATAGAGTCATATCCGGAAGCTTGAAATCTTTCGGAATTTTGGTTTTCATAATTTCTCTGGTGAAT
>NC_029778.3:37316881-37362651 GCF_000817695.3 Arachis duranensis
ATATATATATATATATATATATATGTCTCTCACTTTTGTATTTTGTTTTGCCTAGAGGCTTGTGTTTAAGAGAACAAAAGTTGTATAAGCTGTTTTTACTATCTGGTTTTATATATGGTCTGCATCTGTCTAGCCGACTTAACCTCCGTGAGCCGTGGCTAGCTTCTTATGATATTATACTATTATACTATGATGTTTTGTTATTCTATACTTGATTTCTTATGCTTTAAGAGTAACGGCCTAGCCCCGAAGAAACGGCACTTTTTCGGGATCAAACGGAATTTTTACAGAATTTTTAGGAATTTCTATGCATATAAGCACCTCCACTGCACAGGTGCTGCGTCATCAAGTTGCTGACTTGATTGCACAGGACACCTCTCCTAATCTAAGAAGGCACGTCGCGAACAGTTGTGTTTTTGAGCCACTTCGGGCCCGAATTTCAAAATTCTGATTTTCATGGTTAGTCTCTATGTGACGAGCCGGTCACGAATTTCGAGAGAAAAATTATATTAATATAATATTCATATATTACTATTTTATTCCGAATATTATATTATTATCTTCTCTACTGTGATTAATGTTGATCTATGTTTAGTAATATAATAACTGAGTTAGAAATCTACCGGTAACGGATAATACCGCCATTCTTAGATGAACTTAGCACTACTAATGCTTCATCATACATCTTTTATTCTTATGATTATCCAGTTACTAGTGTCATTTACACTAAGTAACTTAATGTTTATCCATTGGCAGTGTAATTACTTAAGTTCTAATACATCTAGCTTTAGTAATTATCCTTTTCTGAGATATTTTGACAAGTAACTTTTGGATAATCATCATCCAAAAGCCACGGCCTCCCTTGGGCAGCTTGGCTATCATTTTTGTTCTTGGAAAATCTTAGAACACCATGAAAGAAAACCATGAAACTTCCATGAACACCTGAGCTTGTTTCTCCGTTCTTTCTCAAATCGGAACCCCTATCAAAAATCTAATCTTACCAAAGTGTTCACCTCTTCCTCCTCTTCATTTCTATGTCACTTTTCGTGGAGTAAATCAAGGTATGAAGGCTGCTCCTCCTTAAGCTAATGATGTTTTCTTCATGTTTTTTCTTAGAATCTCTTATTCAATCACCAAAAGCTCCAAGAAAATGTGATTTCTAGTTACCTTAAGGTGAGGAAAACCTTCTTTTCATCATCATGAAGCTTCAGCCTTCATGGTTCATAAGATTCTAAAGTTTTTGATGTTAAAATAGGCGTAAAAGTGCTTCTGGAAGCTTATTTTTGGTGCAATCTTGGATAGCAGCAAAGGAGGTAAGGTTTGGTAAATTAATCAATTATTGGCTGTGTTCTTGAAGTGTTAAATCAGATCTTGTTGCTTGAGGTTTGATCTTGGGTGTTTGTGTGATGGTTTGATCATGAAATCTTGTTGTTTAATGCTTGAAAATCATGTTTATGATGGTTTTGAAGTGGCTGTTGGTGCTGCTGAAAAACGTGACATTCCAGCCATAAAAATCATGATTTTTGATGCTTATTTGATGTGCATTTAATGGCTGAAAAGTTTCTCTTTGGTTTGATAAAAATCGGGTTCAAATCAGTTTCCGAAAACATTGAAAAACTAGCTGAAAATCAAGCAGAAATCTGATGAACTTTTGGAAAAATGTTTTTGGTTTTTGGAAGAACATGAAAACATGTATTCATGGAGTTTTGGGGTCAAAATGCAATTATTAAAAAGTTTGGGGTTGAAAATTAATTAATCAAAAGTTGAGGGGCTAAAATGCAATTATTAAAAGTTATAGGGGTCAGAGTGTAATTTTCAAAAAGTCCGGGGGTCAAAATGCAATTTTTGAAAGTTAAATAAAATATTATTATTTTAATAATAAAATATTAATATATTATTTTTTCTTTACTAAACACCTAAGAAGAGGTATAAGAGAAGATATAGAGGTATATGAGGTAAAGAAACAAGATTTTGAAACCTGTGTTTATGTTAAAAAGAAAAGGAGTTAAAAGTGATATAGCCGTGTACCTGACCTTACAGAGTAAACAGAGAATTGTAAAATGAGCTATCTGTGATGTTGTAATGCTTGATTTATGATGATTGCTAAGTGATGGAAAGTATGGTTATATGTGAATTATGAGCCTTCGGGCAATGCTTGTGAATGTTGTGCGGGGATGCCCGTATTGTGATGTTGCTTCCCAGACAGGCTGCGGTAGAGTAGTACCAGCCCTGCAAGCTGAATGCTTGGTAGAGGCCTGACTCGCATACCTGCGGTATATTGAGACCTGAGCAAATACCAGCCATGCAAGTCGAGAGCACTTGGTAGATGGTATGCGGTACTTAATCTGGGATTAAGTTCTGGGAAGGCCCTATCTGACTTGGAGGGTCGGATTGCGTCGGGTGCGGGTCGAAACCGACAAATAAGCTCATTACCTGCAGTAGGGATAGACATGCATCATACTTGTTTGTGCATTATTTATTGCTTATCTTCTTGTGTTCTTGTTCTATTCCTTGTTTGTTTGAGCATAACTGTGTGATTGCATATTAATGTGTGAATGTGCATTTACTTCCTATTTTCTCTCTTGTTCATGTGTTAGTTTATGTTGCTATTATGTACATATTACTCTACATTTATTTATACTTCTTTGACCACGGATATTATAAATGAACTTAACTGTAAACCCCGACCTTACTAAGAACTCCCCAGTTCTTACCCCTTACACCTCTACAGATGGACACAAGAGTCCTATTCTACGAGATTGATCCACCGTACATCCACGAGGACCCGGTGCGCGGTGAGTATTACATCTACTGTGCGGTACCTCGAATCCATAATTATGTAGTTCGTGGTAGACCTTTCCAGTACCCTATTAGGACAGCATACTTTAATCCTTATGCACCCTATGATTTTCCTTTATCTTGGTTACACCCCGGCGGACCTGGGATACCTCATCCTGAGGAGCAGATGCCACCTCCGCTTGACTATCCTCCTCCACCTGAACCTCCTCTACTTGATGAGCCTATAGCTGCCCAGCCTATCCATGAGTCACCTCCTGCACCTTTTGTCCTTGATGAGTGGGGTGTTCCTGTGTTGCCACCCGAGCTTGATCCTTTACCTGAGCCAATCGAGCCTCCTGTCTTTGATGAACAGCAGGGACATGAGTATGATCAGATCATGGAGGCGCCACCTCCTTCTCCTGATTGTATTTTGTTTGGTAGCTATCCTTTTATGGTTCCTGTGGCCAGCAGTGGTTCCTCTGCTATCACTCTGGCAGAAGAAGAGGACGAGGAAGAAGAAGATCCAGAGAAAGATCCTAACCTCATAGTTATCTCCTCTGACAGCGATGACGATGAGCCAGGCGAGGCACCAGCAGGCGAGCATCACCATTCACCCGGTGGTTTTCCGTGAGATACTCTGGACCAGGATTGAGGAGATTTTTTTGAGACCCCTAGTCTAACTTTAGTACATTAGAGTGTCTCCCTCACTTTTGTTAGCATGATTAGAGGGAATAGGCATATCATAGAGTTAGGCTAGCCTGGGTGCCAGCTTAGGGGCTTTTGGTCAGGCCAGGCCCTGGGGCGTCTTATGTACATATATGTACATACTATACGAGTCACTGACTTAGGGGTGTTGTACGATAGCTATATGCTTATATAACTAAGCCACTTCTGTAACATGATGTATATTATAGTGTGTTACTCCAAATTCTGTTATCTTTTGTTTTATGTATGTGAATGTTTAATTATCCTTTGATATATGGAGGGTATGCGACTTTAAATTATTCTTATTTTAAAAAAATTTACTTGTAAAATTTGCGGTGTTTTAACAACGTACAGGCTTATATTTATTAATTAATAATACAGAAAAGGAAAAACAAGTTGGTAACATTCAATTTCTAGTATGATCTAGACATGCTAGAAGTTGGGTCGTTACAATTTGGTATCGGAGCGGTTCTTCCTGTTAGATCCTGGGGAATGGACTGAATCATGATGTATTGCATGCTCTGTGGTGTGTCTCATGCTTATAGGGTATCTATGTGATATGTGTTGCATGAATGGCTTTGTGCTTTCATTCTGATAATGTTCACGCCCAACTTGAGGTATTAAGACTGATCACCTTGGTATTGATTGTTTGGTGTGAACAGAATCAGGATGCCTCCACGGAGACGTAGCGATCGGGAAGGGTCTACTGTTAACAATCTGCCGCAAAACGATGATAATCTGTTTGCTGCGATTCACGTTATGGTTGAGGCTGTGCGTGAAACGGCGACTGCTACTACCCGAGCAGTTAACCGTCTGGGGGAACGTAATGGAGAGCGTAACAATGATCGTAACGGTGAGAATGGTGGGAACGGTGATGGAGATAACATGAATCATGATAGGCCTATGACATTAGCTGCTTTCTTGAAAGTTAATCCACCGAAGTTCAAGGGTATGACTGTAGCAACTGAAGCTGATAATTGGTTCCGAGGCATAGAAAGGTCCTTGAGGGCACAGCATGTCCCGGAAGAATAGTATGTAGAATTTGCTACTTATATGTTGGAAGGGGATGCTCAGCACTGGTGGCAGGGCATTCAACGTTTACTGCAGCAAGATGAGGGTAATATTTTGTGGAATGCTTTCAAAGAATAGTTCTATAAGAAGTACATCCCTAGAGCTAATCGTGAGGCAAAGGAGATGGAGTTGATGCAGTTAAAACATGGAAGTATGTCTGTTGCTGAGTATACAAGGAAGTTTGAAGATTTATGTCGTTTTTCCAAGGTTTGTCAATGGAATCCAGCAGATTTCAAAGAGTGGAAATGTTTGAAATTTGAAGGAGGACTCCGTGAAGATTTGTTGAACTCAGTGGTTCCATTGGAAATATGGAATTTTGCGGAGTTGGTTAATAAGAGTCAGCTAGTAGAGGACTGTGCTAAGAAGATAGCTGCAGCTCGGATGAATCGTCCAGGATCTTCTTTTCAGAATTATAATCGGTATACAGCTCCTCAAGGAAGAAATTTTAAGCAGGGAGAAATGCCTTCACGAAGGTACAATCAGAATATAAATGTTCATGCACGTCCTACAGGAAGGAATGGAGGAAGAATGAGACAGGATATGGGTAAGCGACCTCAGCAGGCGCAGATGCGACCAGTATGTAGGCAGTGTGGAAAGGTGCATGGAAGTAGACCTTGTCAGCTTACAGGCATTATCTATTTTTCTTGTGGTCAGCCTAGACATATGGCTAAGGACTGTCCGAAGAAGCCAGTACATAGAATAGATAGGCCGCGACAGCAAGGACGTGTGTTTGCTATGACTGCTGATGACGCAATGAAATCAGACTCCCTAATCCAAGGTCAGTGTTATGTCAAATCTCGACTCTTAACTGTACTGTATGACTCTGGTGCATCACATTCATTTATTTCCGAGACTGTTGCGCATGAGTTGGAATTAGATTTCACCATGTTAGATTATAATCTAATTGTTCGTACACCCACATCTCAAAATGCCTTGACTAGTCAAGTATGTCAACAGGTGCCTTTTGTTATCGAGGCTAGGACTTTTATACATAACCTGGTTTGTTTGCCTTTGTGTGGTTTAGATGTTATCTTAGGTCTAGATTGGTTGTCTAAGCATCATGTTTTCCTTGATTGTTTTAAACGAATTGCTATATTTCCATCATCTAAAATGCACACTGAACTAGTTGAGTCTTGTACTTTCTATTTGAATTCCCTAAGAGTTATTTCTAGTAATAGTGGGTTAGAGGGTTACGTTCTACTATCGGCTAGCTCAAAAACTAATGAACAAGACTTGGAGCAAATCCGAGTGGTGAAGGAGTTTCCTGATGTTTTTCCGGATGATATACCTGAGTTTCCACCTCAGAGAGAGATAGAGTTTAGTATTGATCTGGTTCCTGGAGCCGGACCAATTTCTATAGCACCGTATCGAATGTCACCATTGGAGCTAGCCAAATTAAAGAAGCATTTGGATGAATTGCTGGGGAAGAAGTTTATTCGTCCGAGTGTATCACCATGGGGAACTCCAATGTTACTAGTAAAAAAGAAGGATGGTGGAATGAGGTTATGTGTGGATTATCGGCAATTGAACAAGATCACAATCAAGAACAAGTATCCACTCCCAAGGATAAATGATCTAATGGACCAGCTGAGAGGTGCAACAGTATTCTCGAAGATTGATTTGCGGTCAGGTTACCATCAAATCCGGGTGAAGGAATCAGATATACCTAAGACTGCCTTTCGAACTAGGTACGGTCACTATGAGTATACGGTTATGTCCTTTGGACTGACTAATGCTCCTGCTGTATTCATGGATTATATGAATCACATTTTTCGTCCGTATCTAGATCAGTTTGTGGTAGTCTTTATAGATGATATCCTCATCTATTCCAAGACAGAAGAAGAACATGGAGAGCATTTGAGGATTGTGTTGCAAATATTAAGAGCACGGAAGCTATATGCGAAATTGTCGAAATGTGAATTTTGGGCGACAGAAGTGGCATTCTTGGGACATGTGATCACACGAGATGGTATAACTGTAGATCCTTTAAAGATCAAGGCCGTAGTACAATGGAAGCAACCCAAGACAGTTACAGAAGTTCATAGTTTCCTAGGGTTAGCAGGATACTATCGGCGGTTTATCAAGGGTTTTTCACAGATAGCTTTACCTTTGACTTGCCTTACTAGAAAGGAAGTTCCGTTTGAGTGGATAGAGAAGTGTGAAGAAAGCTTTGAAACTTTAAAGGAAAGGTTGACGACGGCGCCAGTTTTGGTGTTACCAGACCCACAGGAACCTTTTGAGGTGTATTATGATGCTTCTTTTAAGGGACTTGGATGTGTATTGATGCAGCATAGGAATATGGTAGCTTATGCTTCGAGACAACTAAGACCTCACGAAAGGAACTATCCGACACATGATTTGGAATTAGCAACAGTGGTCTTTGCACTTAAGATTTGGAGGCACTATTTGTACGGAGCCCAATTTGAAGTTTTCTCTGATCATAAGAGTTTGAAGTATATCTTTGATCAGAAAGACCTTAATATGAGGCAGAGGCGATGGATGGAATTCTTAAAAGATTATGATTTTAAGTTGAGCTATCATTCTAGGAAGGCAAATGTAGTCGCAGATACTTTGAGTTGGAAGAGTTTGGGCATATCCTGGATGATGATCAAGGAAGAAGAAATGATCTCAGCCTTTGAAAACTTAAAATTAGGAATGAGAGAGACATCAAGAGGAATTGTTATGGCGCAACTACAATTAACATCTGACTTTAAGATAGCTATTCAGCAAGTTCAAGCCCAGAATTCAGGAATGCTGGCATTGTTAACAGGGATGAAGGCAGATCAGCCGGAAGAGGTATGCTAAGATAAAGAGGGAATATGGAGATATAGGAACAGAATTTGTGTACCTGCTCAGGAGGACTTGAGAAAGAACATTCTGACCGAAGCTCATGAAAGCAGATTTTCTATCCATCCCGGAACGATTAAAATGTACCAAGACCTGAAGAAGATGTTCTGGTGGCTGGGAATGAAGAAAGATATAGCAACGTATGTTTCAAAGTGTCTCACTTGCCAGAAGATTAAGGTGGAACATCAAAAACCACCTGGAACCCCGCAACCATTGGAGATACCGCAATGGAAATGGGAAGAGATTATGATGGATTTTGTTACTGGGTTACCAAGAACCTGTGCCGGGCATGATGCAATTTAGGAAATTGTAGATCGATTGACAAAATCAGCGTACTTTCTACCAATTCAAATTGGTCACAGCTTGGAGAAACTCGCCCGATTATACATTCAGGAGATAATACGATTGCATGGAATACCTTCATCAATTGTGTCAGACAGAGATCCAAGGTTTACTTCTAGATTTTGGGGAACTCTACAGAAAGCTTTTGGGATGAAGTTGCACTTAAGTACAGCATATCACCCACAGACTGATGGACAGACAGAATGAACAATTCGTACCTTGGAAGATATGTTGAGATCTTGCGTGATGGACCAACAGTGTAATTGGGACAAATACTTGCCATTGATTGAGTTTGCCTACAACAACAGTTATCAACAGAGTATCGGAATGGCACCATATGAGGCCCTCTACGGAAGAAAGTGTCAATCACCATTATGCTGGTATGACAAGTAAGAAGGCAGGATTTTGGGGCCAGACTTGGTACAAAAAACTACCGAATGGATTAAGCACATTCGAGAGAAGAGTCAAACTGCCCAAAGTCGACAAAAGAGCTATGCAGATATTAGACATAGGCCCTTAGAATTTAACGAAGGTGACCATATTTTCTTAAGAGTGACACCTACGACTGGAATAGGTAGAGCTCTTAGGACTAAGAAATTGAATCCACGATACTTAGGTCCTTTTCAAGTTCTTAAAAGAGTCGGTCCAGTAGCATACCAAGTAGCTCTCCCTCCTTATTTGTCAAACCTTCATGATGTTTTTCATGTTTCACAACTCAAAAAGTATAATCCTGACGAAAGCCACGTTTTACAACCAGAGACAGTACAACTGCGAGCCGACTTGACATATCAAACCCTACCAGTCAGGATTGTGGAACGAAGTGACAAACAGCTTAGAGGCAAGACATTATCATTAGTTAAGGTAGCATGGGGACAAACTGGGACTGAAGAGTACACATCGGAGCTGGAAGACAAGATGAGAACAGACTACCCATTTCTCTTTTCAGGTAATTGAAATTTTAAGGACAAAATTTTCTTTTAGGAGGGTAGAATGTAACGGCCTAGCCCCGAAGAAACGGCATTTTTTCGGGATCAAACGGAATTTTTATAGAATTTTTAGGAATTTTTATGCATATAAGCACCTCCACTGCACAGGTGTTGTGTCATCAAGCTGCTGAGTCAGCAGCTTGATTGCACAGGACACCTCTCCTAATCTAAGAAGGCACGTCACGAAGAGTTGCGATTTTGAGCCACTTCGGGCCCGAATTTCAAAATTCTCATTTTCATGGTTAGTCTCTATGTGACGAGCCGGTCACGAATTTCGAGAGAAAAATTATATTAATATAATATTCATATATTACTATTTTATTCCGAATATTATATTATTATCTTCTCTACTGTGATTAATGTTGATCTATGTTTAGTAATATAATAACTGAGTTAGAAATCTACCGGTAACGGATAATACCGGCATTCTTAGATGAACTTAGCATTGCTAATGCTTCATCATATATCTTTTATTCTTATGATTATCCAGTTACTAGTGTCATTTACACTAAGTAACTTAATGTTTATCCATTGGCAGTGTAATTACTTAAGTTCTAATACATCTAGCTTTAGTAATTATCCTTTTCTGAGATATTTTGACAAGTAACTTTTGGATAATCATCATCCAAAAGCCACGGCCTCCCTTGGACAGCTTGGCTATCATTTTTGTTCTTGGAAAAGCTTAGAACACCATGAAAGAAAACCATGAAACTTCCATGAACACCTGAGCTTCTTTCTCCGTTCTTTCTCAAACCGGAACCCCTATCAAAAATCTAATCTTACCAAAGTGTTCACCTCTTCCTCCTCTTCATTTCTATGTCACTTTTCATGGAGTAAATCAAGGTATGAAGGCTGCTCCTCCTCCTTGAAGGTTCGGCCATGGTGGTTCCTTAAGCTAATGATGTTTTCTTCATGTTTTCTCTTCAGCCTTCATGGTTCATAAGATTCTAAAGTTGTTGTTGATGTTAAAATAGGCGTAAAAGTGCTTCTGGAAGCTTGTTTTTGGTGCAATCTTGGACAGTAGCAAAGGAGGTAAGGTTTGGTAAATTAATCAATGATTGGCTGTGTTCTTGAAGTGTTAAATCAGATCTTGTTGCTTGAGGTTTGATATTGGGTGTTTGTGTGATGGTTTGATCATGAAATCTTGTTGTTTAATACTTGAAAAACATGTTTATGATGGTTTTGAAGTGGCTGTTGGTGCGGCTGAAAAATGTGACATTCCAGCCATGAAAATCATGATTTTTGATGCTTATTTGATGTGCATTTAATGGCTGAAAATTTTCTCTTTGGATTGATAAAAATCGGGTTCAAATCGGTTTCCGAAAAGATTGAAAAACTAGCTGAAAATCAAGCAGAAATCTGATGAACTTTTGGAAAACTGTTTTTGGTTTTTGGAAGAACATGAAAACGTGTATTCATGGAGTTTTGGGGTCAAAATGCAATTATTAAAAAGTTTGGGGTTGAAAATTAATTAATCAAAAGTTGAGGGGCTAAAGTACAATTATTAAAAGTTATAGGGGTCAGAGTGTAATTTCCAAGATGTCCGGGGGTCAAAATGCAATTTTTGAAAGTTAAATAAAATATTATTATTTTAATAATAAAATATTAATATATTATTTTATGAATAATATTATTTTAATAATAATATTATTTAATTAATAATAATAAAATATTGATAAAAAGACAGTTTTTCCTAAAAGCCTCAAGAAAGCAATTTTGAGTCCAGAATTCCTTAATTCTCTTTATTAAACACCTAAGTAAAGGTATTGAGGTATGTAAGGTAATGAAAAAGGACTCAGAAACTTTCATACATGTTAGAAAGAGAAGGAGTTAAAAGTTATATAGCAGTATGTTTGACCTTACAGAGTAAGCAGAGAATTGTGAAATGAGATCACTGTGATGTTGTGATCGTGTACCTGACCTTACAGAGTAAACAGAGAATTGTAAAATGAGCTTTCTGTGATGTTGTAATGCTTGATTTATGATGATTGCTAAGTGATGGAAAGTATGGTTATATGTGAATTATGAGCCTTCGGGCAATGCTCGTGAATGTTGTGCGGGGACGTCCGTATTGTGATGTTGCTTCCCAGACAGGCTGCGGTAGAGTAGTACCAGCCCTGCAAGCTGAATGCTTGGTAGAGGCCTGACTCGCATACCTGCGGTATATTGAGACCTGAGTAAATACCAGCCCTGCATGTCGAGAGCACTTGGTAGTGGGTATGTGGTACTTAATCTGGGATTATGTTCTGGGAAGGCCCTATCTGACTTGGAGGGTCGGATTGCGTCGGGTGCGGGTCGAAACCGACAAATGAGCTCATTACCTGCAGTAGGACCAGACATGCATCATACTTGTGTGCGCATATTATAATTGGATTTCCTATGTGAATAATTCTGTTTAATTGCTACTTGCTATACTTGACGTAGTTGTTCTTGATTGTGCTTGAACCTTATTGTTTGTGTTTGTGACTGAAATTAGTTGAGTTGTGGTGAACTGGATGTGATTGAGCTGTTTGGGCTTGAAGCCATAATTGATCATTTGATGGGCCGGAGGCTTTGATTGGTTTGAGTGTGGTTTAGTAAAGTATGAAATATCAAGCTGATTCAACATAGACTTAATGAACCTATGTTTGAAATTATTAAGATTCTTTTATCTGAAAAGTGAGTTTTATTTCGGGTTAATTAACTGATTTCTTTAAAAAAGGTTTTGAGTTTTGATGGTTAAACCACTGATTTTCAAAGGACTTAGAAACTTGCAAATGGACATTATAAATGAACTTAACTAATAACCCCGACCTTACTAAGAACTCCCCAGTTCTTACCCCTTACACCTCTACAGATGGACACAGGAGTCCTATTCTACGAGATTGATCCACCGTACATCCACGAGGACCCGGTGCACGGCGAGTATTACATCTACTGTGCGGTACCTCGTATCCATAATTATGTAGTTCGTGGTAGACCTTTCCAGTACCCTATTAGGACAGCATACTTTAATCCTGATGCACCTTATGATTTTCCTTTATCTTGGTTACACCCCAGCGGACCTGGGATACCTCATCCTGAGGAGCAGATGCCACCTCCACCTGACTATCCTCCTCCACCTGAACCTCCTCTACCTGATGAGCCTATACCTGCCCAGCCTATCCATGAGTCACCTCCTGCACCTTTTGTCCTTGATGAGTGGGGTGTTCTTTCGTTGCCACCCGAGCTTGATCCTTTACCTGAGCCGATCGAGCCTCCTGTCTTTGATGAGCAGCGGGGACATGAGTATGATCAGATCATGGAGGCGCCACCTCCTTCTCCCGACTGTATTTTGTTTGGTAGCTATCCTTTTATGGTTCCTGTGGCCAGCAGTGGTTCCTCTGCTATCACTCCGGCAGAAGAAGAGGACGAGGAAAAAGAAGATCTAGAGGAAGATCCTAACTTCATAGTTATCTCCTCTGACAGCAATGACGATGAGCCAGGTGAGGCGCCAGCAGGCGAGCATCACCATTCGCCCGGTGGTTTTCCATGAGATACTCTGGACCAGGATTGAGGAGATTTTTTTGGGACGCCTAGTCTAACTTCAGTACATTAGAGTGTCTCCCTCACTTTTGTTAGCATGATTAGAGGGAATAGGCATATCATAGAGTTAGGCTAGCCTGGGTGCCAGCTTAGGGGCTTTTGGTCTGGCCAGGCCCTGGGGCGTCTTATGTACATTTATGTACATACTATATGAGTCACTGACTTAAGGGTGCTGTACTATAGCTATATGCTTATATAACTGAGCCACTTCTGTAACATGATGTATATTATAGTGTGTTACTCCATATTCTTTTATCTTTTGTTTTATTTATGTGAATGTTTAATTATCCCTTGATATATGGAGGGTATGCGACTTTAAATTATTCTTGTTTTAAAAAAAAATTTACTTGTAAAATTTGCGGTGTTTTAACAACGTACAGGCTTATATTTATTAACTAATAATACAGAAAAGGAAAAACAAGTTGGTAACATTCAATTTCTAGTATGATCTAGACATGCTAGAAGTTGGGTCGTTACATTAAGTCACTAGCTTCCTTAGTATGTTTGCGCTTTTGAAATCCTGTTTTTGAGCTATGTTCTTCATCAGGCTTCTAATTATTATTACTTCCTTCTATATAATATATGTACAAGCTTAGAACTGTCGTAACCTTTGATTAATCTTTGCTTTACGACGCGAGGTAAGGCTTAGGCTAATTAGGGTGTTACATTTAGTGGTATCAGAGCAGTTCGTCCTCGTGAGCCTGAGGGATGGACCGATTGTGCTTCATTGCATACTCTGTGTGTCTTATCTTTGAAGCTATTAGGTCATCTGTTTGATATATGCATAGCATGCTTGTTTGTGAGTGCCTGTTTGTGATAAATTGAAGCACTAGAATTTTGAAATTGAGACTGATCACCTTGATATCGATTGTTTGGTGTAGACAGGAATCCTAATGGCCACTCGCAGACGAGGTCGAGAATGTTTACGTGAGAGTAGGAACAAGCAACCGGTGGACAACCATGTCGAATTCATGGCTGCGATGGTGAATCTGGCCAACACTATAGAGGCCAATGCTACTGGGATTCTGCAAGCTGTGCAGAGGCTAGGTCAACTGGCCGGGAACGGCAACGGAAATAGGAACGGCGAAAGGAATGCTCATGCTAATGCCGAAGGAAACGGAGATAACATGCGGGGCATTCCGATGACTTTGGCTACCTTCCTTAAGGTTCATCCGCCAACTTTCCGAGGGTCAACTAATCCTACTGAAGTGGACCACTGGTTCCAGGCCATGGAGCATGCTTTACAAGCGCAGCATGTTCCCTACAACCACCTATGCGTATGCACAAGAGCCACAAAACCATGTGTGCGTACGCACGACATCCTGTGCGTAAGCACCAGAGGAAAATCAGCATGTGTGCGTGCGCACACACCTGTGTGTACGCACAGGTCCCACCACGTGACTCATTTAATGGAAATCATTGAGGGCAATTTCTGGGCCTCCAGAGCCTAGTTTTTGGACTTTTTGAAGCTGATTCTTCCTATATCTAAGAGGGCTTCACTCCATGTGAAGGGGGGAGAAATTAGGGTTAGTTTAGCATTATGTAGGTTGTTTTCTAGAGAGAGAAGCTCCCCCTTCTCTCTAGAAATTAGAGTTTATTTTTAGTTTATTTCCTTTGTAATTCCCCTTTTTTAATTCTTGTTTTAATATAGTTTTTTTTACCTTTCCTTGTTCTCTTGTCTTAATTTCATTACTTTATCTTGTCATTTTCTCCATTCTTGCCATTTTTATATATTTGCACTCTTGTTACTTTAATTTACATATAATGCAATTTTATGTTTCATGACCTCTTTTATTACTTTATTGAGTTGCTATCTTGTCATTTATCATACTTTCTTTCATACCCACCAAGTGTTTGATAAAATGCTTGGTTGGGTTTTTACATAGTTTTTGTCACTCTTGGTTGGGAAATTGTGTGGTTTGGGTAAACTTGAGTGGTGGATGTCCATTCCACATTGTGTGAGGGTTGTTAATTAACTTGGTTTCCACTAACGCTAGTCTTTCACTAAGTTAATTAGTGAGTTGGCTAGGACTTGTGGATTGAAGTTAATTATGCCCTTTTGACTTATTCTCGATGTAGAGTTGACTAATTGGGATTAATCCACACATAATCACCATGTTTGTGATCCACAACTAGGATAGCAAGCCCTAATTACCCAATCCTAACCAAGAGCTCTTTTAGTATTTAATTTCCAATTGCATTGCTTTTACTTGCATGTTCATTTTAATTACTTGCATATTTACATTTTCTTGCTATTTACATTTCTTTCCTCTCTTGCAATCATAACACCCAATCCCTCATAGCCAATAATAAATGTACATTTCATTGCAACTCATAGGGAGGATGACCCGAGGTTTAAATACTCTCGGTTATTTTGTATTGAATTTAACATTTGATTAAGAGAATTTGTTGTTGGTTTGGACTATACTACCAACAAATTGACTCTTGTTTTGATTGATTCCAAACTATACAATAGTTCTCTTGTCAATGGAAAGGGAGCATACATAAGTGGAAGGAACATGAAAAATAGAGCTTTGGAGAATTAGCACCGATGCACACGCATGGTCCGTGCATACGCGTCAGAGCATAGTTCAGCTTGGCGCGTGAGAATTGGCGCGTTCGCGGGCATTGGCAAAAACTTCATCGACGCGCACGCGTACGCGTGGATTGCAAATTCATCGGCGCGCACGCATGACCGACGCGCACGCATGACGCGCAGCACGTGACCTCAGTAATGAACTCGTCGCTGGCGATTTCTGAGGCTCTCCAGGCCCAAATTCAAGCTGATTTTGCAAGGAAAAGACCCAAGAAACCAAGGGGGAAGGGAGAGATCATTCATTACACACTTAGACACAATTTTAGTGACTTTTTTGGTTCATGTTCTTCTAGAAGGAGAAACCTTCAATCTCCTCTGAATCTAGTTTTTATTTGATATTTCCTAATTGAAATTCTAAATTGGGTTTTGTTAATTTCTAGTTTTGATTACTTAATTTGGATTCTTTAATATAATTTTGTTTAGATCTTGTGTTGGATTTATTTTTTCTTGTTAATTCCCATTTTTCTCTCATTTTATGAGCTTTGTAGATCTTGAATTTCTATTAATGCATTGATGTCTCCCATGATTAATAGTGTTGTTTGAGTTGTTTTCTATTAATAATTGTTAGTGGGTATCTTTAATTTCGAATTTAATTGCAATTCGAATATGTCTTTTGCTAATGCATGCTATGTGTTTGATGAAATGCTTCCTTTGATTATGGAGTAGTTTTCCTTACTCTTGGCCTAGGCTAAGGGAATTGGGTAAACTTGAATCATTGGGTCTAATTGATTTGGTGATTTGAGAACCCTTAGTGGTCAAGTTGATACCCATTGACACTAATCTACTACTAAGTCAATTGGTAGTTGGATTGGGACTTATGAATTGAGATTGATCAAGCCACTTGACATACCTCAAGTTTAGGAGTAGATATTATGTACTTAAGGCTTTTGCAGGTAGACTTAGTGAGTTTGGTTCCTCATAATTGTCAAGATATGGTTATTAGACAAGGATGATGACCCTAATTCCTATGCTTAGCCAAGAGTTCCTTTTAGTATTCATATTTGAAAACCAAAAATCTCAATTGCTTAATTATTGTCTTAGTTAATTGCTTAGTTCTAGAGTAGAATTAGATTATATGTTCTCTTGTTAGATTGAAATTGCTCACACCTTGCTTTAGTTATTTGATTTGGTTTCTTGCACTTTAAGATTCATTACATATTAAGTCTAGTAGTTTAAATTTTTGATCATGACTTCCAACCCCGAATTTCTAACCAATGTTGATGCACATGTTTGCCCATTCCTTGTGAGACGACCCGAGGTTTGAATACTTCGGTTTACTTTTAGTGGGGTTAAACTTTGTGACAACCAATCCTTTAAAATTTGATAGAGAGTTATTTGTTAGTTGAGAGCTATACTTGCAACGTGAATATTTTGTGAAATTCTTGACCGACGATAGTCCTCCTATCACTACTCCCTTGTCAGCGTTGGACGCTAGAATAGGGCAGATGGCTTGTGTTGAACTCTAGTTTTGGGTCTTCAATTCTGAAGCAAAGTATGAGCAATTATCCATTGATGGAAAGCCCTAGATGTTAAATTTCCATATCCATTGAGAATGTTCCATTTGGACTTCTATAGCTCCAGAAAATCTCTTTCAAGTGCAAGGAGTTCAGATCCAGATAGCATCTGCAGTGCTTTCTCAGCCTCTAAATCAGACTTTTGCTCCAACTCCTCAATTTTAGCAAGAAAATACTTGAAATTGCATAAAAATACACAAAATCAAAGTAGAATCCAAAAATGTGAATTAAACTTAAACAAAACATACTAAAAACTATATGAAAATGATGGCAAAAAGCATATAAAATATCCGCTCATCAAGGACCCTTGAATCTTTCACTATTCCTAATCCAAAGAGTTGTAGAAGTAGTATTGTGACACCTACTGCCAATCCCAACAACTTTAAATTGAAGCCCTAGCTTGTCACACTAGTGCAACAAAATTGTCAATTCAGTGGGAGCCCACAAGAAGATCCAGATTTGATTATCTCCAATTTCTTACAAATTTGTGACTGTCAAGACAAATGGCATCACAACTGACGTTTATCGTTTGTTGCTCTTTCCTTTTGCTGTAAAGGATAAGGCTAGGAAATGTCTAGATAATTAGCGCCAGGAGAGTTTAAAAAAATTGAAAATTCTTCTTTAATTTTTTTTCTGCAATTACTATATCTTAAATTCAGCGTCTGAAAAAAAATTATACAAACTTAATGAGGCTGGAGGATTGTGATAGTGATGATGAAGGAATTTTATATGCGAGAAAGGGTTTTAGGTTGAAAATCCCTATATTTAAAGAGAAGAATGATCCTGAAGCTTATTTCAAATGGGAAGAAAGGTAAAGTAGATTTTTACACATTGCATCCTTTCAGAGAAAAAGATGATTTGACTGGTACAAGCCAATTTTTTTTACGATGCCTGTATATGGTGGAATGAGTTAGAAAGATCTAGAAGAAAATATAGGAAAGACCAATTTGCTGCTGAGAAAAGATGAAGAAAATCATGAGAACTAGTTTGTGCCATCATCATACCACATGAGGAATCAGTTTGTGCTATTATCATACAACAATGGATTTTTTAAAAAAATTTGTATGTTGCAACAAGGTTCACAATAAGTGAAGGAGTACCACAAAGATTTTTGTATTTGATGGATAAGGTTAATATTAAAAAGAGTCCTGAGGTTCTTATGGAATGATTTTTGTTTGAATTAAATAAAGAAATCGTAAATAAGGTTGAACTTCGTCATTATGCAACAACAGAGAATTTAAATCTATTTGGCTATTGAAGTGGACAAGCAGCATCAATTTATGGCAACTTGATTTTCTTCAAACTCTAATCCTTTCTGGGGTTCAAAAGGAGCAAGGATAAGACAAAATTCAAAGTTTCTGATTTCAAGGAGAATCTTATGGATCGACATAAGAAGAAGAGTTCTTCTATGCGTATCTTTAATTCTTCTTCAAAGCCAGTGATAGTGAAATTTGTTGAGTATGCTGTAGATGGAAATGTGTACTTGGAGGATCCAAATATGCATAATTTCTCAAATGGATCCTTGGGATGTGAGCAATTTAAAAGGCAAGAGAGACAAAAAAAAAAGAGTTTTGCAGATTCACTGGTAAATTATGGAGGCATTAATATGGATGGAAAGAAAGAAAGATAAATAATTCCAAAAATTAATCAAGATTCGAGGACAAATCTTTTTGAAGAGGGGGGAGGAGGATGATATGTGTTCATGAAAGCATTTTTGTCATTTTAAAACTAAGGGGCAAAATGATAATTTTGTCACATTCAAAGATCTTAATACTAGAAGAATTATACCATTGATAAACCACTATTTTATGATTTATCTTATGCTCAATTGAGTGGTTTTTATCAACTCTTTACTCACTTATTCATACAATTCGCATGTTTTACATTTTCCTTCCTGATTTTGTGCTATGATTGAAAACATGCTTCTTTAATCTTATATTTGCTTATTAATAATTCTCTCTTATTACCATTAGATGCCTTGATATGTGTGTTAAGTGTTTTCAGATATTATAGGGCAGGAATGGCTTAGAGGATGGAAAGGAAGCATGCAAAAGTGGAAGGAATACAAGAAGTTGGAGGAATTGCTAAGCTGTCCAGCCTGACCTCTTCGCACTCAAACGGCCATAACTTTAGCTACAAAGGTCCAAATGATGCGGTTCTAGTTGCGTTGGACAGCTAACGTCCGGGGCTTCGATTTGACATATAATTTGCTATAGCTGCCCCGAAGTTAGGCGATGCGAACGCGTGAATGACGCGTCCGCGTCGCATCTGCGAACTGCAATTCGTGCGGACGCATGGATGATGCCTCCGCGTCACTTGGCCGCGACCTGTACGGACCAGAAAGCGCAGGAAATGACTTATGGGCTGTTTTTGACTCAGTTTTCGGCCCAGAGAACACAGATTAGAGGCTATAAAGTGGGGGAATGCATCCATTCATAATCATGCTTTGATAATTCATAATTTTAGTTTTAGATGTAGTTTTTAGAGAGAGAGGTTCTCTCCTCTCTCTTAGGATTTAGGTAGGATTTTTAGAAATTAGGATTTAATTCGACTCTTCATCAGGTTCAATATTTCCTTTACTTTATATTTATCTCTTATCTTAGATACTTTGATGCTTTTATTGGTATTTGATTTGTGTTGCCCAATTGGCTTATGAACTTTTCATGTTAGGATTATACATTATTGAGATGTTTTTAGATTTATGATTTCAATTCAGCTTTCCACCTTTTTGGTCTTGGTTAAGAAATCAGTAACTCAAGAGTTATCTTAACTCAACATAATTGATAACTGTTATCTTTGCTAATTGAACTGAACTTCAATAATCTCAACCTTTTCTTAGGAAATAAATAGGATTCGAAGGCCAAACTAATTAGTCCCTTGACTTTCCTTTGCTTTAGCAAAGGTTAACTAAGTGGAATTAAGATTCAACTTTCATTATTATTGATAAGAATAACTAATTCTGAACTTCCATTTTCTCATACCTTGCCAAAGGGTTTGCTTTATAGTCAATTATTTATTTTACTTGTCATTCATCATAATTGTTTCTCATTCTTAAAACCCCCAATTTACAAACCCATAACCAATAATAAGAACATACCTCCCTGCAATTCCTTGAGAAGACAACCCGATGTTTAAATACTTCGGTTATCAATTTATTTAGGGGTTTGTTACTTGTGACAACCAAAACGTTTGCACGAAGGGATTTTTGTTAGTTTAGAAACTATATCTACAACGCAACTATTTTTATAAAATTCTTTACTAGCAAAAATCCTAACGTCAAAAAATTCTTATCTTTTATTTTATTTTACTTAATTTAATCGCATATCTCATTCATTGCATCTTAATTATGTGCATATTTTTATTTTCTTTTCTACCTTTATTATTTTTCCATTGGTGTTAAATTTTCTTATTCAACTGTTACAACTTTTTTGGTATTATCTGGTGCTTAGTGACTTGTTTACACTGTTGGGTCATATTATTTAAATCAATGCTATTCTTTTATGATATTTGTATTCCTTTTTGCATTGATATGAGCTTATACTGTCTTTCATTACCCACACTCTCCTCCTCTATGTTTCAAATCTTGCACCACTGTCATGCCATGGCATCTATTATTTTTTCACTTGCATGTTGAAGCTTCCATGTAAATGAGACCCTTATCATTTGGCATTAACCCAACCATACTTTATTTATTTTCTTATCTTTATTTCTGGGTTACGTTTCTTCCCTTTTTCTTTCAGGATGGCCACCCGAAGGGAAACCGGAAGATGTTTACATGGGAAGACAAGACAAGTCCATCTTGGAGAGAAGCATCAGTTGGAATAACCCCCATCCACTTGTACATCTTAGCATGCACCGAGGACGGTGTAATCTTTAAGTGTGGGGAAGTTGATACCGATCTCCATGGGTTAGTTACTCTTCTGTCTCAACACCAATGGTTTATTTTTCTTGTTAGTTGTTGCATTTGCATGTTTGTTTGATTTTTTGCATATTTTGCCACTTGCTTAAAGTAATATTTTCTTTTTCAAGAAACCTTTTAGAGCATGTCACTAATTTGAATAAAATTTAATGTTACATTTGTTTGAAGTTGTATTTGGAACATGGTTTTTGAGCCAAAGAACACACAACCTGTTAGATTTTGAGCTTATTTACATGGTTACATTATTTAACCATAAATTTCTATTCTTGTGTGTTTTCTTCTCTATAATTGTAATCTTTGCTTTGTTCCATTCTATATGTCCAATATTTAATATATTTACATGCTTGCATATGATTGAGACCATTGTTTGATTCCAGCTCACTTATCCCAAAATTAGCCTACCTTTTACATCACCCTTGTTAGCCCCCTTTAGCCTTTAATTCCCTCTTATTCTATAAATCACAACACTAGCCTTAAGCAGAAAAACAATTTAAAATCCCAAGTTGAATCCTTGGTTAGCTTAAGATAAAAATTGTGTAATTGTTTAAGTGTGGAAAACCTATTGGGAACATGGATGATAAAAACAAAGGGTGGGAAGTTGAAAAGAATGAAATAATTCAAAATAAAATTTTTTGGGAAGCATGCTTATGTGAAATCAAAATAATTGAATTACCATGTGCATTAAAAAAAATATATATATAATATAATTCAGTATTTGAATAAAGGGGATACAAAAGAATTTCCCAAATGCAAAATAAAGCAATGCACATGGGACAAAATTAAAACTAATGCATAAGTATGTAACATCAAAAGTGGGAAAAATATGGGAGAATAGGTAAAGAAGCTTTGCTTTACAAAGTATGTATGTTAGGTGAGATCTTAGACTAATCAAGGATTCACTTAATTAGCTCCCTTAGCCTTATATATATATCCCTACCTTTACCTCAGCCCCATTACAACCCTGAAAAGACCTTATGATGTTTGCATTAGTATACTAAATATTTGTTGATTGGTTAGATGAAAAACAAAGTTTTAGAATGCATGATTAGAGAAGAGTAGAGAGATTGACCCTAGACACTTGAGAGATTTGTGCGCATATACACTAGCAGTGAGGGTTCAATGCCTGATTCTATGTTCCCTGCTTTCATTAGCTATCTTTTTACAAGTTTACTTGCTTTTTATTGTATGATTTGAATTAGTGGAATTTGGTTCATATTTGTCTTGGAGAACTTATTTACTTTTAACCAAGTAGGTAGAAACATTTTTGCATTTAGTTGCATTCATAGGTTGCATCTCATACATTCTACTATTCCTCTTCACTTTTATAGCTTCTCTTGAGTTTAGCATGAGGACATGCTAATGTTTAAGTGTGGGGAGGTTGATAAACCACAATTTTATGGTTTATTTTATGCTCAATTGAGTGGTTTTTATCAACTCTTTACTCACTAATTCATATAATTCGCATGTTTTACATTTTCCTTCCTGATTTTGTGCTATGATTGAAAACATGCTTCTTTGATCTTATATTTGCTTATTATTAATTCTCTCTTATTACCATTAGATGCCTTGATATGTGTGTTAAGTGTTTTCAGATATTATAGGGCAGGAATGGCTTAGAGGATGGAAAGGAAGCATGCAAAAGTGGAAGGAATACAAGAAGTTGGAGGAATTGCTAAGCTGTCCAGCCTGACCTCTTCGTACTCAAACAGCTATAACTTTAACTACAGAGGTCCAAATGATGCAGTTCTAGTTGCGTTGGAAAGCTAACGTCCGGGGCTTCGATTTGATATATAATTTGCCATAACTGCTTCGAAATTAGGCGACGCGAATGCGTGAATGACGCGTCCACATCGCATCTGCGAACTGCAATCCGCGCGGACGCATGGATGACGCCTCCGCGTCACTTGGCCGCGACCTGTTGATAAACCCCATTTTGAGGGTTTATCTTGTATTGATTTCAGGGGTTTTATCAATGATTCCACACACTTTTCATATGAAAATACAAGCTTTTGTGCTCCCTTCCTAATTTTTTCCTCATGAATGAAAACATGCTTATTTTGCACTAAATTAGATACATTTCTAATATTCTCTTGGTGCCATTCGATGCCGTGACCTGTGTGTTAAGTGGTTTCAGAATATAGGGCAAGGATGAGCCGGAAAAGAGAAGGAGAATGAGTGCAAAGGAAGGAAGCATGAGAAATTGAGCCTTGGGAACTTTAGCAAGGGCGCGTGCGCGTACTTAGCGCGCCCACATGGATTGCGCAGCTAGAAGCCAAGCTACGAGCCGGCACGTGTAACGGCTAAGCCATGATCCCATGGGCGCGCACGCGTACGTTATGCTTCCGCTCGCATTGCAAGATGCCCCAGTGGCGCGCACGCGAATATGATTTTTTTTTAAAGAGCCACGTGACCTGGGCGTGGAGACAGTTGGAGATCCCATCTTGGGGAAGTGCCTTGGCGGGAAGAGCTTAAGAAGACCAGGGGTTGAAGGGTTAAGGGACTTTTTGGCTCATTTGAGATTGTTCTAGATTTTTTTTGCTATTGGTAGTTACACTCTTGGAGAGAGAGAGAGAGAGAGGGAGATTCCAAGCTCTCATTAAGGTTCATCTTCTTCACTAATGGATTCTCAATCACTCTTTGGTGAGATCCATTGCAATTCTCAATTTACTTTGTTCATGTTATAGATCTTCTTCTCCAATTTCAATTAGTGCTTGTAATTGCTCAATTCTCATAGGTCCTAGATTCAACTTTGTAGTTTTGGATTTTATCAATTTCTTGAGAAGTTCATTTCCATTGTTGTTCTTTGTTAATTGTTGAGCACTTTCAATTCTACTTTCTTCTCATTTCTACTATGCCTTTCATCCTTGCTCATCAATTGTTTGATAAAATGCCAACACTAGTTATGGAGTAAAAGTTTCTTACTTGGCATAGGGTTTGGGCCATTAGAAAGAGTTGAATAGTTTATGTCAATTGTTGATTTGGAATTAGAGATTGCTAATTGACTTGGAGTGCACTAAAGCTAGATTTCCCTAAGGTAAAACTAGGACTTGTGACTCAAGTTAGTTATTCTCATTTGACTTTCCTCTATACCTAGGGGTTAACTAAATGAAGCAAGGCCAAATTGTTGTCATCATTGAAGGAACTATAAGGATAGAATTTCTAATGCCAACCCTAGGCCAAGCCTTCTAAAGATTGATTGTTTGTCATCTATTTTGTTAAACCTTCAAAGAATCATAATAAGGCTTCCTAATCAATAAGATGCATTCTCTAGCAATTCCAAGGGAGGACGACTCGGGAGACTAGTACTCTCGGCTATAGATTGTAGGATTGTTTGATGCGAAGTTTAAATGTCGATTAGACTATACTCACGATTATATCCATTATTGAATTCTATATCGGCATGATAAATTTTGGTTATCACCTGTACGGATCAGAAAGTGCTGGAAGTGACTGCTGGGCTGTTTCTGACTCAGTTTTCGGCTCAGAAAACACAGATTAGAGGCTATAAAGTGGGGGAATGCATCCATTCATAATCATGCTTTGATAATTCATAATTTTAGTTTTAGATGTAGTTTTTAGAGAGAGAGAGGTTCTTTCCTCTCTCTTAGGATTTAGGTAGGATTTTTAGAAATTAGGATTTAATTTGACTCTTCATCAGGTTCAATATTTCCATTACTTTATATTTATCTCTTATCTTAGATACTTTAATGCTTTTATTGGTATTTGATTTGTGTTGCCCAATTGGCTTATGAACTTTTCATGTTAGGATTATACATTATTGAGATGTTTTTAGATTTATGATTTCAATTCAGCTTTCCATCTTTTTGGTCTTGGTTAAGAAATTAGTAACTCAGGAGTTATCTTAGCTCAACATAATTGATAACTATTATCTTTGCTAATTGAACTGAACTTCAATAATCCCAACCTTTTCTTAGGAAATAAATAGGATTCGAAGGTCAAACTAATTAGTCCCTTGACTTTCCTTTGCTTTAGCAAAGGTTAACTAAGTGAAATTAAGATTCAACTTTCATTATTATTAATAAGAATAACTAAGTCTGGACTTCCAATTTCTCATACCTTGCCAAAGGGTTTGCTTTACAGTCAATTATTTATTTTACTTGTCATTCATCATAATTGTTCCTCATTCTTAAAACCCCCAATTTACAAACCCATAACCAATAATAAGAACACACCTCCCTGTAATTCCTTGAGAAGACGAGCCGAGGTTTAAATATTTCAGTTATCAATTTATTTAGGGGTTTGTTACTTGTGACAACCAAAACGTTTGCACGAAGGAATTTTTGTTGGTTTAGAAACTATATCTACAATGCAACTATTTTTATAAAATTCTTTACTAGCAAAAATCCTAACGTCAACCATCACAGTCTTGGACACCAAGAAGACCAAGAATTCATCTTAAAAATAGTAGTGCTAAAATGGTAGCAATCATAAGGCCCATTGAGCTAAGTCTGTATAGCAAGAAGCCCAATAATGCTTTTCAAATTTAGTGGAAGGCATAAATTATTATTTATTTTCAAATTATTTGGCCCATATTTTAGTTTATTTTGTGAGGGTTTGTTAGAAGTTTTGATTTAGTTTTATTTTTTTGAGGAGTATTTTTAGGTGTTTTAAATTTAAATCAAATATGATCTAATCTAACAAGATCACCTATGATTTAAGTTGGTTATCATATCTTTAGGATATTATATTTAAATCAAATATGATCTAACTCAATAAGATCAAATCTGATTTAAATTAAGCTATCTTATCTTATCTGTTAGACTAATCTGTTTGGAGTCTATTTAAATATTTTGTGAGATAATTTAATGAACTTTTGATGAATAAAATTTTCTTAGTATTTTATGCACATTTTTTTATTGTGTGATTAAGTGAGGTAGTGATTTGCTTTGTTTGATACATAAAGAAATTTGAAGAATTCAACACTAAGGTAATTCTATATGTTAGTCTCTTTCAATTTTCATCCTTCTGTTCTAGATTGTCAAGGACAAGTTCTTTGAAGGTCTAGTAGGGAAAACTCTTACGATGACCTAAGTTGCTAAGAGCAGATTTCTTGGAGATCTAGTAGGAAAATCCTCATCTATTCTTTTATGTTTTCACTGTATCTTTTTCTTATCCTTTCATTCTTCGTCCGTGTTTTTATCACACTTTCTGCTCAACCAATACATCAGACGGCACCTGAGCTTAAGTGTAAGACCCGAAAAAATTAAAAAAAGATTAATTGGACAATTAAGTATTTAACTAAAATAGTTAAAACATGCCCGAGCAAGGTCAAAAATTAAAAATTAGGAATTTGAACATTTATCTATGATAATTGAATTCATTAAATTTTTCTAAATATATTATATGCAGAAAATTGTGTAAAAATGCATTCTGGTATTTTAGCAGTTGTACCAACTCAAATCTATCCAGTACTGAGGGAGAGAAATTTAATTTATGAATGAATGAAGTTAAGAAGTTAAAACTTATAATTTAGAGGACTGAAAATAATTAAAATGTGAATTAAACACCAATCTTAAAGGTTTTGGCCTAAAATTGGGCCAACGGACTAAATCGAGTGAACCAGGCCCACGTGGGCCTAAACCCAACCTATATATGCCTCCTTCAAAGGCCATTTCATCACATTATAACACATTGAGAGAGAGAGAGAGAGAGAGAGAGAGAGAGAGAGAGAGAGAGAGAGAGTGCAACTGAGATGAGAAGAGAGTGTGGTGAAGAACCAAAACCCTAACCCCTTTTTGATCTTCAAAGCTCTATAACTTTCTCTTCGAAGCTCTGATTGCTGCACTGTTTGTGGCCACGAAATCCCATCTCATCCTTTTCAATTGTATCAAAAAATTTTGATAAGCTTCTCCCTCACAAAGCTGTAGTTTCAATTTTCTTATGGAAATCACGTTTTTTTTTTGTGTGTGTGTTCATGAAACTTAGTGATTCTTATATTTAAGAGGAGCTCTAATTGGAGTTCTAACTAGATATCATCACCAATTTTAGTGGGTAAAGGTAAGAGCCACTTTTCTTATTTTTTTATGAAGTTCTGTGAAACCATAGATTTTGAGTATTGTGTATATTATGTAAAAATAGTGTAGATTGTGGAAGCATTGAGTTGCTCTTTGGAGGTTCTTGTGCTTGGTGGAGGTGATCTTGAAATTTAGACATGGTGAACTGGTACGTGTACGCAAACCCCCACACTTTCTGTACAGCAATACCAGCAAGTGCACTGGGTCATCCAAACAATACTTGAGCGAGTCAGGGTCGATCCCACGAGGATTGTATATGGAGTTGGTTGAAGTATGATGATCATGAAACTATGAAAGCAAAAGGGGTAGAAAGTACTGATAGGAATTATATGCTGGGAATAGAGTTGAGAGTTAGAGTTGCTTTGCCTTTCTGAATTAACTTTGGTATCACTGTCTTCTCTGCTTGTGAATGATGTTCTTCTATATCAAGCTGTATGTGATCAAAGCCATTGCCCATGGTCATTGATCTCCTCTGCTACAAAATGAATTCCAGGGCCCTTGGTCATTCAATCCAACGGAGGGTGAAGCTCTAGCAAGTCATTCTCCTGGCGATCCTACTCAAAACGCCATACACAAGGTCGAATCTCCTAGATCAGAGAACGCTGCTTCTTTGGATTCTAGCCTTTACCACGGAGACCCTAATCTCCCTAGAGATTGGCTGAACTGGTGTCTCGAGAAGTTCCCAACGAAATCGTGGATTAACCGTTTGAGAGATGTATAAACATAGCTGTTGGCTTGTGCTTTCCTTCCTAGTATTCACATGAACCCATGTAGACGCGGGTGTTTGTTAGGCACATTCGTTTTAATGTGATGAATAGAGCAAATTTGTCAGATCATCCTATTCACCACGATGAAGATCGGATATACATCTTAGAAGTAATCAAACACTAATCGAAGAAGAGATAGTAATATTTTTATTAATTCATAGGGCTCAGCAGGGCTCTTCCCCTCAACCTAGGAGGTTTAGAAACTCATACTGAGGTAAAATACAACGATAAACGTGTATGATGAGAAAAAATGATGTCCATTTTTCTTTTGAATGACATGAATAAAATCCTTCAAATACTAAGCTAATGACAAGTAAGGGTACAACAGTCTTTTTAGTGTTAAAATCCACTTCTGGAGCCCATTTGGTGAGTGTTTGGGCTAAGCTTGATGAGATCCACGTGCTATGAGATCTTTTGGATGTGGAACGCCAGCTAGGGAGTCATCTCTGGGCGTTTGGACATTGGGCTTTGCTTCCTTGGGCGCTGGACGCCAGAAAAAGGCCAAAAGCTGGTGTTGGATGCCAGTTTTGGGCCTTCTACTCTGAAACAACGTATGCACTATTATACATTGCTGGAAAGCTCTAGAAGTTATCTTTCCATAACCGTTAAGAAAGCTCCATTTGGACTTCCCTATCTCCAGAAAACCTCTTTCGAGTGCAGATAGGTCAGATTTAGACAGCATTTGCAGTGCTTTCTCTGTCTTTGAATCAGACTTCTGCTCCCGCTCCTCAAATTCAGCCAGAAAATATATGAAATAGTACAAAAACACACAAGCTCAAAGTGGAATCCAAAAATGTGAATTTAACACTAAAACTTGTAAAAACTCAATAAAAACTAAGTAAAACCTATTAAAAACTATATAAAAACTATGCCAAAAAGCGTATAAAATATTTGCTTATCATGAACTTCAAATTTGAGAGTTTGATTTTGACTTCATTAAGGTATAATTTAAGTTTCATTTAAATTCCATGTAATGTGTCATGAAGTCCTAGACTAGAGACCCTAGGAATAGGATTGAATTGTATGATTGGATGAACTTAAAATGTGTAATTGATAAATTGTTGTTGGATTTTTGTTTTGGTGATTGGCTGTTTGAGAATTGTATGAGAATATGATATGAGTTTGGTGATTAAGCAAGATGAATTAATGAATTGCAATGTGAAAATATAATGTGAAATTTATGATGGGTTGGTAGTTATTGAATGATTGATGGGAAGTGTTAGAAATAAATGATTAGGTTTGTAATTGAGTTGCAAATCGTTATTGAGGAAATGAGAATTTGATGTGGTTGTAATTGATGTAGATGATGAGGCAATTAGGTCTTAGATGATTGAAAATTATGAATGAGTAATTGAAAATATGAAGGAGTGCCTAGGATTGAAATTGGTATTGAATTGAGTGTGGTTGATTTGGTTTGAAATGAGAGTTTTGAATACTAGAGGCTTTTGATAAATTTGGTAAAAACCTATTTTTAACCAACATCGGCAGACCACAATATGGCCCTCGGAGTTTGGATTTAAATGAACTTTGTCTTAAATTGAAGATGATTATGAGAACTTTAAAAGGGTTTAAAGATAAAGGGAAACAGAGTTTTGTAGAGAAAGTTATAAACATTGAATGTTAGGTATAAAAAACTGAACTCTGTGAAGTTGCAGAAAACCAGAATTTCTGGTTTGTGTGCCTATGCACCATATGGTGCGTATGCACAAAATAGAGGATTGAAGTGCTCGTGCATACACACGAAGGGTGTGCACATGCACATCCTAGAATTTTTATAAGTTGTGTGTACGTACACTATGACGCGTACACACACGTGATAAACCCCATTTTTAGGGTTTATCTTGTGTTGGATTTAGAGCATTTTATCAACCTTTTGCCACGTTTAACCAATGAATTAGCATGATTTTGTGATTTCTCCCATATTTGTGCTTGAATGTAAAAACATGCTTTTTGAGCCTTTAATTTGATAATTTTAATTCATCCTTGATTCCATAAGATGCCTTGATTCCATAAGACTTCTCTCTAGAATTAGGATTAGGATTATGTTTAGTTCTTAGATCTAGGTTTTCATTCATTCTTTCTTCTACTTCTACATTTCAATTCCTTGCTTCTATATCTTCTTCTATTCTTTTGTTGTAATTCCTTTATGTTGTTCTTATACTTTGTTGTAGATCTACTTTTGTCCCTTCTACTTTCTTCCAATTCAATTCAAGGTAATCCATAATAATTGTGTTCATTTGATTTGTTGTTGTTAATTCTTTGCAATAATATTTGTGAGATTTTGTTTTGTTGTTGATTTACTATGCTTTTCTTTTGTGCCTTCCAAGTGTTTGATGAAATGCTTGGTTGGATTTTAGTGTAGGTTTTGTTCCACTTGGCTTAGGTAGAGTAATTAGTGACTCTTGAGTTATCTAATTCCTTTGTTGATTGATAATTAGAAGTTGCTAATTGATTTGAATTCCTCTAAAGCTAGTCTTTCCTTTAGGAGTTGATTAGGGCTTGAGGAATCAAATTGATTCATCCACTTGACTTTCCTTCATGGTTAGAGGTTAACTAAGTGGGAGCAATGAACAATTTGTTATCACAATTGAGGAGGATAACTAGGATGGGACTTCTAGTACTCATATCTTGCCAAGAACTTTGTTAGTTGTTAGTTTACTTTCTTTGCCATTTATATTTCTTGTCTAAAATCTCAAAAACCTCAAAATACCTCATAACCAATAACAAGGCACTTCATTACAATTCCTAGGGAGAACGACCCGAGGTTTGAATACTTTGGTTTATAAATTTAGGGGTTTGTTTTAGTGACAAACAACTTTTTGTATGAAAGGATTATTGATTGGTTTAGAAACTATACTTGCAACGAGAATTCATTTGTGAAATTCTATACCATAAAAAATCCAATCATCAACACGCTGGGAATTCATTCTGGCGCCTGTGTACGCATAGTAAGGATGCATGCACACAAGTCCTATTTTTCACATAAAATTCTATTTTTAACCATTTGGCCTTCCTAGCAAGCTTGAAAGCTTTCGTAAAATCCTGTTATAAGTCTAGAGCTAGTGAATTAGAGGGTAGCGGAGCTAGGAATGAGACTGAATGAGTTGAGATAGTAAATAAGAGGAGTTTGGGTTATGATATTGTGATGTGATGATGATTGTCATGATTAAGGTATGACGAGGATGATTATGGGATTGAGATATAATGATGATTTATTATGAATGAGATATAATAAGGAGGACTATGATATGGAGAGATCATGATAGTTGATTATGATTGAAATGTGATGCGAATGGTTGTGACATTGAGAGATGAGGATGATGATTTTGATTAGGAATGGAGTGGAATGGAATTGAGAAGGAATTCAATAGTGAATGTAACTCTGAATTGAGATATACCTACTGGGAAAATGCAGTGGAGTGATTCTATTTGTCACAGTAGAGTGATTCCACTAGCAACAGTAGAGTGGCTTTACTTGCTCCTGAATGTGATTGCAATGTAGTGTAGTGATTCCACTTATTGCAGTAGAGTGATTCTACTTGTTTTGCAATGTAGTGGAGGAATTCCACTTGCTGCAGTAGAGTAATTCTACTTGCTCTTAGTTGTTGACCCTTCGTCGCAAGGGTGGCCGGACACTTGTATCTTTTTGGATTTTATCCTCTAAGAGAAGTGATTTTTTCTTGAGAGATGCGTGTACACATGGACTGTCTAAGGTTCGCTATCGGATATATTGGGTTTGGCTGGATAACTGACAGATGAGACTCATTGGCTATAGGATAAGCATACATCATTTTGTATTTGTTTGATTTGTTTGGGTTTGCTACTTGTAATGTCTTGCTTAATAGTGTGTGTGTGTGTGTGTGTATGTGTGTATGTTTGTGTGTATATATATTAATTGACTATATGCTAATTGCTTTACTCGAATTTACTTGTGTATTGCTTGTTTGCCTTGTTTGTGTTTGTATACCTAAAAGGTTTCTCATGTTGGTATGGATTGACGCTGAGGGCTGGTTCCGTTTGAATGTTGGAAGTATTGTGAAGAATTGTGAAAATTAATGAGATAAGTGGTAGGTTAGAATTCTTTGAGATAGTTGTTTGGTTATGGATTGATGTGGACTTAGGAAATGGAAATGTTGAAATATGGAGTTTAAGATTTCTTGGTTGCATTTTCTGTTACCTTATATTGTATTTATTTGGCATTTTTATTGTACTGGAAACCCATGGGCCAGGGATTCTCATTCCGTATATATCTATTGTTTTTGAGATGCAGGTATTGGTGCTCCGCAGTGAGCTGGATTTCGTCTTGAAGACGGTGAAGTTTATTTTGAATTCTGCTTTGTATGTTGTTTGGATTCCTCTCCATTTTATTTCGGAAAACTTAATGATGCATATGTCTATATATATTTCTTTTGGAAGCTTTATAGATAGAGGCTTTGATGTATCTTTGGGATAGTTAGGATCTGTTATCAACTGCTTTTATTATTGTAACCCTAACCGATCTAAACTTCGTGGGTCGTGACTATTGGCTATTATACATATTTATATATATTCTGTCTTTAATCTATTCCTCCTTTAAGTTTTATTTTTATTCTTCTTTTCTGGATGCGATATTTTTCGTTACGTAAGTGTTTTTAATCGCGATATTCTTTTACTCCATTTTCAGGCTCCTCATTTAATAATAATTTCTTCCAATTATATAAGTATTATAACTCCACCTCCAGCATACCACCTTAGTATCATTGACTTATGACTCAAGCATAAGGATTTGAATGTTAGGGTGTTACACTGAGCCTGTACCTATGCTGGAGTCTGACGATCCGTATGTACCAGAGTTTCCAACAAAGGTGGAGATTCCACCTAATCCTAGGCCTCCTCTCTAACTAGCTGAGCAGCTGATCACCCAGTACGGACCACTGGGTGAAGCCCTCATGCCAATCTATGCTAATAGACCTATCTATGTAGATGGGAATGCTAGTAGCTTGGAAGAGGAGGAGAATGAAGAGGATCCGGAGAATGATCCTAATTGCGAGGAGCAGCATCATGAGGGCAAAGATTAGCAAGGAGATGGAGCACTGACAGGTTGGCCCAATGGCGATATTTGACCATATAGAGGAGTAGATGATGTTGCTTTTTCTTTTGATGATGTTCAACTAGGCCCGACCCTAATGACATTCAGCTTGCCCAACGGTAAGATTTCTTATATAATCTCAAGCAAATTGTGATTCTGAAAGCGCTACAGGCTCATAATTATACCATAATATAAGGTCTAAAGTCCCCTAGGTTAGCTAAATAGTAATACTTAATGATTGGCATTGGTCATAACATACTGAAAGTTGGATCATTACATGACCCATTTATTAACATCGACATTGATGTCATTTAAACACAATCCTTAATCCACTCCGTCCACTTCTGGCCGAATCCCATCTTCGACATTATAGTATCCACAAAAATCCATTTGACTATGTCATAAGGTCTCTCAAAATCTAGCTTGATAATCATAGATGTTTTCTTCCTCAACTTTAACTATTGAAAAGTCTCACATGCAATCAAAGCCCATTATGAATTTTTCAGCCTTCCACAAAAGCATTCTGTGTCTGCAATCCCCAACTAATCTTGGCATTAACCTCTGCATTTTCCTAGCCAATAACTTTACATATTGCCTTGTACAGATAACCAACTATATTGATCAGCCACAGGTATTTGATCTCCTTTGTTCCAATAAACTTTGGAGCCAAAGTCACCCAAATGTAATATTGAAATATTTTGGTAGTTTAGACGTATCAAAGAAGCTCATCACGGTTGCAATAAACTCTCCTCCAATCTCTACCCAACACCTCTTAATAAAGTTCATATTATACCCATCACTTTCTAGTACCTTTGAAGATTCACAATCCCAAACTACTTCTCTCATCTCTTGAACAGATGGCATCATCTCTAGTGCTTGACGAAGAGAAATCGTTGTTTGGGAATTTTCACAAAATAATTCCGTTGAAATATAGATCCAAACCAACAATCAACCTTCAATCAAAATTTAATTTGTTTGTCACTGGTCGTCTCTCAAAGGAATTGCAGGAAAGTGTGCATATTATTAGTTATGAAATATTTCCTTTTTGGGGTTTTGAAATGATGAACAAGAAATGTAAATTATAAGAAAGCAAAGCTAAGACCTAAGATAATATAAATGCTAAAAGACACTCTTGACAAGGATTAAGAGTCAAGGCTTCCTATCTAGATCATTGACCACACCATGGTAATTACAAATGGTTAATTCCACTTAGTTTTCTCTAACATCGGAGGGTAAAGTCAAGTGGATATAATTCATCCTATAAACAACTAACAACCCTAAATTACCAATCACACTAGACATCAATGACATTAAGGCACCTAAGTCCTCAATCTGAAGCCAAGAGTGCTAAAATCTACTCTAAAACCCAACGAAGCATTTTATTAAACACTTGGAAGGCATAAAAATGAAAGCATGGTAAAATAACAAGAATTAAGAAAATCTAAGACTAAAAATTGCAAGATAACAATAACAATAGTTAAAGAAAGCAACAATGATCATAAAAACATAAATTGCATTAAAGAGAATCAAATTAACAAGAGTTCATAAAACTAGAAGTAACAAAATAAAGAAATTAACAAGAAAATTAAGAGAATTAAGGCAATTCAACAAGAAAAAGTAGATGAAACTAGATCAAAACAAGAAATAAAACCTAAATTTAAGAGGAATTTAACCTAAATCTACCCTAATTTTAGAGAGAAGAGAGAGCTTCTCTCTCTAGAAAAATGACCTAGAACATGTTCTATTCTAAACCTAATTTCTCTCCCATTGTCCTTCTTGAGAATTGCATGAAAGACTTCAAAAATGAGTTGGATTTCGGCTTGAGAGGGTCCAGAAATCGCCAGCCACATTTTCTTTAAGTGAGTCACGTGCTTCGTGTCACGCGTACGTGCAAGGTCACACGTACGGGGAACATGGCGAAATTTCAGATCACGCTTACACGGAAGGTCATGCGTACTCGGAACCGGTAGATTTCTAAGACTTCATTTCCTCATGAATTCTCCACTTTTACATGCTTTTTCTTCATTTTTTCAATCTAATCTTTGCTTTCTAATCCAGAAATCACTTAAAAAACACATAAAGGGATCAAATGGAATTAAAGTGAATTAAATTTAGCAATTTAAGAGCCTAAAAAGCATGTTTTCACTCTTAAGCATAAATTAGGAAGAATTCATAAAACCATACTATTTCATTCAATAAATGTAGGAAAAGTTGATAAAATCTACCAAATTCAATACAAGGTATATCATAAAATTATGATTTATCAGTGTTATAGATTCCTCATTATTAATCCGACTCACCTTCCCATAACAAACTAATATTTTACTCTCCTATCTCATCATCTGCTTTCATTGAATCTCTTTCTTTACATACCATTTCTCACAACAACTAACTAGTGCTTTTTATTTTTTTTTCTCTATTTTTCTATCATATATCCCATGTTGATTATATTAAGACACTATTAATGATATTGTTCATGCACTGGTCCATAATTTAGCCAGGCTCAAAATGAATGAAGCCCAACTCACAGACATCGTCTGATCTACCCCTACCCGACCTTATAGAGGTTAGACACGGCGACATGAGTCTAGCTCTCCTTACTAAATAAATAACTAACTCCTAAGATATCTTCTATTAACCTAGAAAGGAGATCTCAACAACCTCCCTAACAAAAGAGAACAATTATCAACCAACAAAGGTGAAACTACGCTAAAAGGTGGTTATCTATTCTACTATAAATACACTGACTGTCCTCAGGTATATTCGAGTCCCAATTTACTAAAAATCTGCTGAAATCCTTTGCTAACTTAAGCATCGAAATTTCTTGCAGGTACCATCCCCCACCTCCTTACGAAAAGCTCGGACAGCGACATCTCGACACCAGTACAAGTCGGACGCTGCCATCGAAGGAGCCTGAACCTCACGTCTAGGTCCAAATACATTAAGCCACGTTAACTTAAAGAATAAATATAGGAAACTAATTTTAATTAGTTAATATTAGTCAATTTTTTATCTTAGAATTATTTTTGAACCCTTATTTTTTTGAAGAATTTTGTGTTTTTGATAATGATTTAAAATTTAAAATTTAGAATTTATAATTTAGTGTTTAAGATTTATGATTTAAAATTTATCATAAAAGGTAATTTCAAAATAAATTTTTGATATCGCCTGAAAAATAATCAATTCTCTGATTGAACTCTAAATTGAAATATACTAATTTAATTAATACGTTAAATAATTTAGATCTGATTTGAAAAAAAATTGCCTTTTGAATAATATATAGCTTATTATTGCTAGTTTTTCAAGGATATTTTTTAAAGTTGTGTCAGCTATTTTTGGTAAATCAAAACAAAAGTAATTTTCAACAATAAGCACAATCTACAAAAATTATATTTGATAAAATTGTTTTTAACATTCAAAATAATTAAAATAAACAATATAATAAAAAAGTAAGAATAAATATAAATATTTATTAACAGATAAGATTATATTAAATTTTTAACTTTGAAAAATATAAACTAAATTTAAAAAATATCTTTATATTTTTAGAAACATTTGTAATTTTTCAAAATTAGAAGCACATGCACGGGATCATCAAATAGTTGCTTGTACTTTTAAGTATCCAAAAAACTTTAAGTAGACCTTAGTCTATTTTCATCTAGGTTTGGGGTGTTTAATTACATTTATAGGGGGATATTTTCTTTATGGAGATGTGCTAGCTTGTTATTGTTAAGTTGTACATACTTTTGGTTTACTGTAATTTGTTTTTAAAAAAATATTTGAGAAATAATACAAAATTAGTCGAAAATAATTTAAAACTATTTTATTTTATATATTTAATTATTATTTATTTTAACTTTAGATATAATAAATATATAATTATAAACATTACATACATAAGAATATAGATATTAAATTAAATAAAATAAGTTTAGATTAGTATCTTATTATCTCCCTACGTATTATCTTTTGTATTATATGCGTGTTTGATACCTTGTTTTTATTCCCTCATGGTGGATGCTTAAACCTTCAATTTTCGAAAAAAAAACATTAAATCACTTAATCACATATTAATTATCATCATTATCATCAATAATTTACATCTGATTCAACAGTAAATGCACCGTGAATTGGCCTATATAATAGAATAAAAAATATAAAATATATGCATAATGCATATAAGATATAACACAATCTTATTATCTTACTTTATTTAATACACAAAAGGCGTAAGTAATAAGAATATGCTAATTACTATTAGTACAATTAGCAGGAGCAAAAGAAACCTTATTCCCTTGAAGATCATACTCTACCTGAAAATTCATCTGCGCCAAATTTCCGAAGAGGGACAATCCATTTAATCCGGTGTTGGGTAGCAGCAGCAAGCAGAGCAAGTTGTTGTCAACAAGGGTGTACATATTTTCAGTTGGCAAAGCAACATCAGCACCAGTAAAGTGAAACACGAACTCAGGCACGTTAACACTTGATCCTTGGAAACTGCCGCAAAAACCGTACGGTTTTGGAGGGTCTTGCACTGCCTCAACAGCTGAGGATTCCGTGACCAGAGTCACGATATCATTGAACATACTTGGGTCAAGATAAGTAAACGTTGTCCCCGAATCAATGATTATGTTGCTAGAATTTTGAGTACTCTGAATCGTGTTATTACCAACGGTTATGCCTTCAAGATTAAGGTTGTAATAAGTAGGTGTAGAGGAATTGATGGTTAACGGAGTTGACACAACTCCGTTTCCTGAAATGATTGCATCGTCCCCAAATTTCAGCTTGCTTGTAGAATTTGAACCAAAAGAAACCAAACAATACGAGAATTTGTGACCAATTTGGTCACCAAGTTGTGAAACTAGTGACAATGGCCCTGCTCCTAGACCAACTACCCCTGTGGCTTTTTTAGTGCTATTAAACGTTACAGTATTGTTATGGCCACATCCAAAAATTGAATTTGGAAATGTAACACCACTAGTGGAATCAAAACTTATGGAATCAGAAGCCAATTCTCCTTTTGTGTAAGAGTCGTCGGCATATCTGTACGAATACTCGCAAACATTTGAGGTTCCACATGTACGTTGGTTTTGGTACAGTAACGTGCAATTTTCTGAGGTACATGAAATTGGAGTATAAGTGGAAGAGTTGTTTGGATCAAACAGTGGGCTATCTTGGGAGAAACAACTAGAATTGTCGTCGCACTGCGAGCATTGAACCCATATGAGATCACTGCCCGTGTCTGCGACGGCAATTCTTTCCACCGGAGGAGTGCCGATATAGATTTTTGTAAGGTAATCGCCGGCCGCACCATTTGGAAATACAATGGATTCAGGGAATTGATTGCTACTTTCACTCAAGGAGTATCGCGCGATGGAACGCAGCGCGGCCTTCTTAAAAATATCCGATGAGGTCATTGAAGAGTCATAAAACGGTGAGAGGGGGGAATCATGGTGAATAAGATCAATGGTGAAGCTTGTTTGGGTTTTAGTAGCTTCAACAAAGGGTATGAAATTAGAAAGTGAGTACAAATGTGCTGAAAACGAGAACAATAATAACAAAAGACTATGCATGGTGTTGTTGGTGGAGAACTATATCTAAAGGGCTTCTATTTATACAACGATCAAGAGACTTTTTATTAAGGTATTCCGTTGACAAATTCCTTAAATTGATAAATTCTCTGTTATTATTGTCATTCTTTCTCGAAAAATTATTGTATTTCCCCTCTTTACTGTAATGTTTTGTGTTAAGTTGATAAGTATATAAACTATATCAATTATGCTACTTAGACATTAAAACCAGCCACTAAATATAAATTATATATTAAAATATATATATATATTAAAAATAAATTAAATTACACATATATTTATATATAAAATATATTAGTAATTGATTTTAGTATACAAACAACATTTTTAAACCTATATTGTATTATTGTAAGACCAAGTTATAAGAAAAAGAAATGTAAGACAGTTTTCTTTCATTTCTTAATCATGTGATTAATTAATACCTACCATTATTGACGTGTTCCACTCTTTATGTCATTGATCCGGGTTTTTCTTTTTATTATTGGTACAAAATTTTAAAAATTTTCAAAAATATCTTAGATATTTTACAGCTAAACATTCAGGATTTACCGATTTAATATATGTTTCCCTTTTTTTTTAAATTGAACCATTTTTAATAAATTTTATTTGCATCTATAGGTTGATGTAATTTTTTATTTTCAATTTTGTAAGAAAAATACTTTTATGCGTTCCCTTTAGTTTTACGAATCAATTGACTTTTTATTTTGAACTTTGTATCTATCGATTATTAATGGTTTTTCTTTTTCTTAATAATTATTATTATTTGTGATAGTTTTTGCATCTAATACTTGTAAAATTAAAGTGTTTTTTTCTCCTTGAAACGTGAACTATACACATACGCCATTTATACCCTTTTTTTAATTTGGAAATTTTTTTTGTTGACAAGAGGAAGTTCCTAGAAACTACACCGAATTTACAGTTCTCAGAATTGAAGTTCCCATATCATTATACTAACAAGATAATGGCTCATCCATATTCCCTAGAGGAGAGAATTCCAGTAATGAGTGTTCTCATCTTGCCTCAAACTTCAATTAGCTAATCAATCAGCGCAACTGTTAGCTTTTTTGTAAGCGTAAGTAATCTTTACTTGCCAACTGCGGGTAAGCAGTTTTTAAATCCAATGGTAAAGGATAATCCCAGGGCCTCCTCTATTATTTGGATCCAGAATGCTACTAAGTACTAACCACTGTCTTGGAGTCACTTTCCACCTAAACATTTCTACTTAATATCCATGCCATCTCCAAACCAATGAAAACACTCCAGAGCTCGGTCATAAAAGCAGAAGATCTTCCCAGCATTTTAGTGAATCCCATAACCCATCTATGTGAGAGTTTCTCTGGGCAACCCCATCCGTGTTTAGCTTGATCCAACCGTTAGACGGTGGCTCCCAAGCAACCTTAATAACTCTTTGGGACGAGTGTTTTTCATCCTTTTACCATAATTGGTTTGAATAGACAAAGTATATTCTTAAATTTTGAAATGAGCCATATAGGGTCTCCTAAACTTCTCTGATGGATTTTCGAATTTCTCCAACTCCCTAATCTCCACCAGGTGATAGGGAACAAATACATCCATTCAATAGCATATTGAAAACCCCAATTTGAACTCATGCTTTCTTCCAACCACCTGGCTGTTGGAAATAAGTAATATGACCATAATTCAATTAATTATATGTCAAATAATTTATTATTGTTATTATATTAAAATGTTAATATAATAAAACTTTGATTCATTGTAATAGTAATTATAATATTAAGAGATGAATCTTTTATAATTTAATCTAAATTATTTTTACTCATAAAATTATTAAAATAGACATTATAATTCGAAAATATATGTAATTCGAATATATATATAAAATGGTCTTCATTTGATGAAAATTAATAAATTCCATTTATTAAATTATATATAGATGGTGTACAGAGAGATATGACTATTGAACTGACTCAATTTAAAAATTCCTAACGGTTATAATTACCGCATATTTGTCAATAAGATATTTTTAAGATGAACATGGTAATAGAGTTTCTTTTGACTTGCGACTGTCATAGTAATTAACAATGTCTTTATTATACTTTGATTCAGACACCTAATACCCTAGAGTGCTAGTTGAATGGATATTATGTATGATTTAAATACTTGTAGAATTAATGATTAGTCAATAAGGAATCTGTCAACTCTCAATAAAGAGTTTGAGCTCTATGATTATAATGACTGAGATGAATAAAACCTTGACCAAGGAGATTGAATGAATGAAGAAATGAGTTTCTTAAGTCATTCATAATTTATTATAATAATGGTAACAAGTTAGAATTTGACAATTAAACCATACTCTAAGGGTTAACCAAGAGTTGGAAAGATGGAAGGAATTACACTTTGTTCTTACCGGGTTCTTAGTAAAAATATATTATTTCATACTATCGGGTCGTTAAGAAGTGTTGCTAGACGCCAACCTTAATTAGTAAATTTAGCATGACTAATTTACTACCCGCTTAGTATTGAACCTATGGGGTCACACACTAACGAATGTTCTAATCTTTACTGTGGAATTATTTAATTATTATTTTAATTTGATCAAATAAATAATATTAATTCAAATAGAATATTATTATATTATTTGCTAGCACCAAGAATATAATAATAGTATGATAATTGAAAATACTAAATGAGATTTGAGAATTTTTATAAATTTGAATTCTAAATTTGGATTAGATACTAACTGGTTCTGTTTCAAATTGAGTTATGATATGATTCATAAATTTGAAAGATTCAAGTTTAAAATAATAGCATATGATTCAAATTTGAATTGAGATTCAAATTTAAAATCAATAACAAACGTCATACTATATATATGTATGTCAAGAGTAGAGGAAATAGATGAGAATAACACACAAATATTTTATTCTTTTACCTCTATACATATAAACGTATGTGAACCTAATTCTTGGAGAAGAATTTTATGGTATGTAACGAGTTGCAAGAGGTTTCTCAATTTAAATAAGATGTTTATTGGTCAAGGAGTTGACAGCAAAGATTGGTCTCGCTGTGGATACGCATAGCAACTTCGTACCATCGAAGGAGAAACTGATTTTTACTAGCATACACAGGTATTTAGATCTAATCTATACAAATATTAGTTTTTGAATAAAATTTAAGCACAAAATAGATCTTTAGGATTACGTTTTTTTCTTCCACTGCGTGTTATGAACACATGGTAATTCTTCAATAGCAGGGTCCAGATTAAAAAAATTCTGCAATTTAATCAGGTGAACCAGTTTCTTCCTAATATCGCTAGCGTTCTTACAATTCCTAAGGACATGAGTGAAATTCTCAATTTGATTGCTACGTTTGTGACAATATAGGGATGCTCTAAACCATCTGCTCCTCTTATCATTTGTTAGAAGCTTGTCATATGCCATTTGTCAGAGAAAAATGTTTAATTTGTGGGGATTCTTTCCACTCCCAAATCTTTTCCCGAACAAAATCTTGAAACATTGAGAAAAGTGATTGAGCTATGTAAGCCAATTTCACAAAAAATCTATCATCTTGTGAGTGCCTCGAAGTCGAAGTGTTTCTGTGGTCATTGGGTCTAGGGACAAGGTTGGGTGTTATTCTCATAGCCATCTCGTTGGGACTAGCCTCTTAATCTCATCCATCTTCGAAGTTCCATCCACTATAACAAAGTCTTTAACCAAAGTATTTTCATTAAAAATTGTTATAGTAGGCAAATTGTTCTCCATCAGGGTATCTTTAATATTCAACCAGCTATTCCTCCAAAACATGATATTCTCACCATTTCAATTCTGTGAATGATACTGTTTTTAACAAACCTCCACACTTGTGGAAGGGCCCACCAAAAGGGAGAACTACTAGCCATTAGTCTTTTATAGATCATCTGGTTGTTAGGACAGTACTTGCTAGAAACAACCTTTGTCTAAAGGGGGTTAGGATTATTTATAAATTTCTAACAGTCTAACAAACCTTAGCAAGAAAAGTTGTTTTCATCCTTTCTATGTTTTTCATGGCAAGATGGCGGAGAAAAATTGTTGGTAAAGAATTTCTCAAAAATGTCGCGTTGCAAGTATAGTTCTAAACCAACAAATTATCCTCGGTCAACATTTAAATTGTTTGTCACTTAAGCAAACCCAATAAAATTAACCGAAGTATTTAAACCCTGGGTCGTCTCTCAAAGGAATTATAGGGAAGTGTAGTTTATTATTGGCTATGGAATAGTATATTTTTTGGTTTTGAAATAAGGAACAAGAAAATATAAATTGCGAGAAAAATAAACTAAACACTAAGAAAGGTCCTAGCAAGGAAAGAGAATTAGAAGTCCTATCCTCATTATCATTGTCAATTGTAATGGTAAATATAAATTGCCTTCACTTAGTTAACCTCTAACCAATGAAAGAAAGTCAAGTGCATACCATCAACTTGAATTCACAAGTCCTAGTCAACTAATAGCGAGAGACTAGATTTAGTGAAGTTCAAGCTAACCGGCAATCTTCAATTACCAATCAACAAGAGACTTTGACAACTCAAGAGTCTCTAATTAATCAATCCAAGTCAAGAACATAAAAATCTATTTTAAAATCCAACCAAACATTTTATCAAACACTTGGAAGGCACAAAATAAAAGCATGGAAAATTAATAAGAGATAGTAAAATATAAGACTAACACATGCAAGGAATTAATAACCAACAATTAAGGAAGGAAGCAATAAACATGAAATACCTCAAATTGCATTAAAAGGAAATTGAATATAAAAAGAAGAGTTCATAAACTAAATTGGGAAAATAAAGAAATCAACAAGAGAAGATAAACTAAGATACTAGAAGAATACAAGGTAGAAGAAAACTAAATTAAGGCAAGATAAAATTCTGAAGCTACGAAGAAATAAGTCTAAAAACCCTAAAACCTAACTAATGTGAATGAATGAAAAAAAGGATGGTTGATAAATCCTATCTCCACTTTACAGCCTCTTGTCTTCATTTTCGAGTCTGAAACTGGGCGAAAAATAGCTCAGAAGTCGCCCCCAGCAAATTCACTTTACTGAGGCACATGACGCTCGTCACGCGTACGCGTCGCTGACAACTTTCTTCATCACACGTACGCGTCCGTCACGCGTACGCTTCGCCTTGACAAATTTCTTCTTTATGCGCACGTATCGAGCACGCGTATGCGTTGCCTTGAATGTTCCAAATCTTCATTTTCCATGAATTCTCTATCTTTCATGCTTTCCTCTTCACTCCTTTGATCCATTCCTTGCCTCTTAACCCTGAAATCACAAACACACATATCAAGGTATCGAGTGGAATCAAAGTGAATTAGATTTAACTAATTAAATGCCTAAAAAGCATGTTTTTAACCATTAAGCACAATTAGGAGAAATTCATGAAACCATGCTATTTTGTTGAATAAAAGGGGAAAAGTTAACAAAATCCATCAAATACAATACAAAATAAACCATAAAATTGTGGTTTATCAACCTCCCCACACTTAAACATTAGCATGTCCTCATGCTAAATTTAAGAAATAGCAAAAGGGGAAATCAATTTATTCAAATGCAACCTATCTAAATGCAAGCTGCCTACATGTGTCTATCTATTCTAATTACTATCTATCTGTATATATATAAGCATATATGTGGTCAAAGTGAGTCAAATTTCCAAGAGATCATATGCACAATCAAGGGCTAAATCAATCATATCAAAACACATTCACATTTGAATTGAGTTATTAAAAAAAAGTCCACAAACTTGCAAGATAAGCAATGATCAAATATGGACATATGGAATTGAGCAATTAAACCCTCACCAGATGTGTATATGCACTCTAGTCGCTCAAGTGGTTAGGGTTAGTCTACTCAAATCTCCTCTAATAATACTTTCTAAAAGTTTGTTCTTCATCTAACCAATCAACAAATATTTAGTGTACATATGCAATTATCATGAGGGCTTTTCAAGGTTATAATGGGGCTAAGGTAAGGGTGAGGATATATGTATGGCCAAATGAGCTATCATTTGAATCTTTAACTAACCTGAGTTCTCACCTAACACATACACACTCTCTATTCAATTCTAAAATCAAGCTTAGCCACCCACGATATCACTTTTACACATATACATACATTCATGTATCAATTCCAATCCCATCACATATGCATTGATCTTTTTATTGAACTTAACATTGGGGTAATTTTATCCCCTATTCATTAATTTCTTCTTTTTTTCTTTTTCTTTTTCTTTTTCTTTTTTTTTTATGAAAACATAATATATACAAAGGACATCAATGCATATGGTTTCTATACTTTCACATGAGTATACACTTAAATTCTCAATATTCCTCAATAATTCTCATCAACCAAAGCCCAACATTTTCGCACACTTAATTAACACACTGATGAGCAAATAATTTATACACTTTTTGGCATTGTTTTTAGATAGTTTTTAGTAGGATCTAGCTACTTTTTAGTATATTTTTATTTGTTTTTAAGAAAAATTTACATTTCTGGACTTTACTATGAGTTTGTGTATTTTTCTGTGATTTCAGGTATTTTCTGGCTGAAATTGAGGGACTTGAGCAAAAATCTGATTCAGAGACTGAAAAAGGACTACTGATGCTGTTGGATTCTGACCTCCCTGTACTCGAAATGGATTTTTTGGAGCTACAGAAACCCAAATGGAGCGCTCTCAATTGTGTTGGAAAGTAGACATCCTGGGCTTTCAAGAAATATATAATAGTCCATACTTTGCTCGAGTTTTGATGACGCAAACTGGCGTTCAAATGCCAACTTCCTACCCTATTCTGGTGTTAAACGCCAGAAACAGGATAGAAGCTGCAGTTAAATGCCCAAACTGGCATAAAAACTGGCGTTTAACTCCAAGAAAAGTTTTTACACATGAAAGCTTCAATGCTCAGCCCAAACACACACCAAGTGGGCCCTAGAAGTGGATTTCTACACTATTTACTTATCTCTGTAAACCCTAGTAACTAGTTTAGTATAAATAGGACTTTTTACTATTGTATTAGTCGTCTTGGTTATTATGGTTCCCTCTCTGGGGCCGAAGCCAATGAACACCATATCACTTATATATTTTCAACGGTGGAGTTTCTACACCCCATAGATTAAGGTGTGGAGCTCCTGTTCCTCGAGTATTAATGCAAAGTACTATTGCTCTTCTATTCAATTCAAGCTTATTCTTATTCTAAGATGTTCACTCGCACTTCAACCTGATGAATGTGATGATTCGTGACACTCATCACCATTCTCAATTTATGAACGCGTGCCTAACAACTACTTCCGTTCTACTTGCGAAAGCTAGAGTGTGTATCTGGTGGACGAAATTGTGATTCCCTTTTTTCTTGTAATTGGATTTATAAAAGATGTATACTCTGAGGGCATTGTTTATTTCCTTCACAATCTCGTTCAACTAACCAGCAAGTGTACTGGGTCGTCCAAGTAATAAACCTTACGTGAGTAAGGGTCGAATCCACAGAGATTGTTGGTATGAAGCAAGCTATGGTCACCTTGCAAATCTCAGTCAGGCAAATTAAACATGATACTTGATTAGATTCAAAATAAATAAAAAGGAATAATAAAAGGGATAGAACACTTATGCAGATTCATTGGTAGGAATTTCAGATAAGCGGATGGAGATGCTGTAGAGCTCTTGGACGCCTGCTCTCCTACTGCTCCTATTCAATCCTTCTTACTCCTTTCATACCCAAGATCCTACTCGGAATACCACAGACAAGGTGAGACTTTCCGGACCCTCATAAATGCCGCCATCTATCTAGCTTATACCACGAAGATTCTGTTGGGGAATCTAAGAGATACACATTCAAGCTCTGTTGCATGTAGAACGGACATGGTTGTCAATCACGCGCATTCATAAGTGAGACTGATAATGAGGGTAATCTGACTCATAACATTCATCATGTTCTTGGGTACGAATGAATATCTTGGAATAAGAATAAGAGAGA
>NC_029778.3:37366131-37366953 GCF_000817695.3 Arachis duranensis
AGGTGGGGATCCTGTGGGGTCCACAGGTCCTGAGGTGAAAAGAAATACCATTCCTTCACCCTATAGGCGTGTAAATTGCCTTCATGCACCATTCTGGCGTTCAAACGCCCATTGATGCATGTTCTGGGCATTAAACGCCCATGTTATGCTTGTTTCTGGCGTTGAACGCCAGTTTCAAGCTTGTTTCTGGCGTTCAGCGCCAGATTGTCCTCTGCGTGCGCATCCTGGCGTTAAACGCCAGGATGTTGCTTATTTTGGGCGTTCAGCGCCAGGAAGATGCTCTGTTCTGGCGCTGAACACTGGCCAGATGCATCTTCTGGGCGCTGAACGCCGGCCCGTGCGTCCTCCAGGGTGAAAAATTTTTTTCTTCTGTTTTTGACTCTGTTTTTAATTTTTTTTTGATTTTTTCGTGACTCCTCATGATCATGTACCTAATTAAACATAAAAATAACAAAGAAACAAAATAAAATAAAATTAGATAAATAGAATTGGGTTGCCTCCCAACAAGCGCTTCTTTAATGTCAATAGCTTGACAGTGGCTCTCATGGAGCCACAAGGTGATCAGGTCAATGTTGTATGGTCCCAACACCAAACTTAGAGTTTGGATATGGGGTTTGAACATCAAACTTAGAGTTTGGTTGTGGCTTCACAACACCAAACTTAGAGTTTGACTGTGTGGGCTCTTCTTGACCTTGAACTGAGAGAAGCTCTTCATGCTTATTCTCCTTTGTCACAGAGGGATTGCCATGTGCTTGGAACACAAGGTATTCTCCATTCAATTGAAGGACTAACTCTCCTCTGTTGACATCTATCACAGCTTCT
>NC_029778.3:37368708-37370955 GCF_000817695.3 Arachis duranensis
TTCTAGCTCTGTCTCTTACAGCAAAGGGGAAAAGCATGAGTCTGTAGACTTCAGGATTAACTCCATTCGTCTTTACAGTATCACAGACTTGCAAGAACTCAGTTAAGAACTGATAGGGATCTTCAGATGGAAGCCCATAAAACTTGCAGTTTTGTTGCATTAAAGCAACTAGCTGAGGCTTAAGCTCAAAGTTATTGGCTCCAATGGCAGGAATGGAGATGCTTCTTCCATCAAACTTGGATGTTGGCTTTGTGAAGTCACCAAGCATTCTCCTTGTATTATTATTATTATTTTCGGCCATCTCCTTCTCTTGTTCGAAAATTTCTGAAAGGTTGTTTCTGGATTGTTGTAATTTAGCTTCTCTTAATTTTCTCTTCAGAGTCCTTTCAGGTTCTGGATCAACTTCAACAAGAGTGCCTTTATCCTTGTTTCTGCTCATAAGAAAGAGAGAAGAGAACAAGAAAAGAAAGAGGAATCCTCTATGTCACAGTATAGAGATTCCTTTATGTTAGTAGAAGAAGATAGGGGTATAAGAAAGAAGAAGAGGGTTCGGATTTGTGGATGAAGAGAGGTGAAGAGAAGTGTTAGTAATTAATTAATTAAATAGAAGAAGAAAAGAGAATAGAATTTTCGAAAATAATTTTTGAAAAAGAAGTTAGTAATTTTCGAAAATTAAAGATAAGATGAGATTAAAATTAAAATTTAAAACAAAAAGAATTTTTGAAAAAGAGAAGGAGAATTTTCGAATAATTAGAGAGGGAAGAGTAGTTAGGTGGTTTTGAAAAAGATAAGAAACAAACAAAAAGTTAGTTAGTTGATTGAAAAAGGTTTGAAATCAAATTTTGAAAAAGATAAGAAGATAAGAAGTTAGATAAGATATTTTGAAATCAAATTTTGAAAAAGATAAAATTTTTTAAAAAAAGATAAGATAAAAGATAAAAAGATATATTTGAAAAAGATATTTTAAAAAAAAAGATTTAATTTTAAAATTGACTTAACTAACAAGAAACTACAAGATAAGATTCTAGAATTTAAAGATTGAACCTTTCTTAACAAGAAAGTAACAAACTTCAAATTTTTGAACCAATCACATTAATTGTTAGCTTAATTTTCGAAAATTTGATATAAAGATAAGAAAAAGATTTTGAAAATATTTTGAAAAATAATTTTGAAATTTTTCGAAAATTAAAAAAAATGAAAAAGATATGATTTTTGAAAAAGATTTTGAAAAGATAAGATTTTTAAAATTGAAATTTTGACTTGACTTGTAAGAAACAACTAATTTTAAAAATTTTTTTGACCAAGTCAACCCAAAATTTCGAAAATTTGGAGGAAAATAAGGAAAAGATATTTTTTTATTTTTGAATATTTTAATTATGAGAAAGAAAAACAACAAAAATACTCAATGCATGAAATTTTTAGATCAAAACAATGAATGCATGCAAGAATGCTATGAATGTCAAGCTGAACACCAAGAACACTTTGAAGATCATGATGAACATCAAGAACATTATTTTGAAAATTTTTTAATGCAAAGAAAACATGCAAGACACCAAACTTAGAAATTTTTAATGCATGGAAAATATGAATGCAAAAATGCACATGAAAAATAACAAAAGACACCAAACAAGAAATCATCAAGATCAAACAAGAAGACTTGTCAAGAACAACTTGAAGATCATGAAGAACACTATGAATGCATGGAATTTTCGAAAAAATGCAAGAAAAATTTTAAAAGCATGCAATTGACACTAAACTTAAAAATCAACACAATACTCAAACAAGAAACACAAAATATTTTTGATTTTTATGATTTTTTAATTTTTTTTTGTATTTTTATTACTTTTTTTTCGAAAATACTTTTTGGAAAAACGAAAAATAAAAGAAAAATTTTTGAAAAAGATTTTTGAAAAGAAAATTACCTAATCTGAGCAACAAGATGAACCGTCAGTTGTCCATACTCGAACAATCCCCGGCAACGGCGCCAAAAACTTGGTGGACGAAATAGTGATCCTCAAAGTTGGTCTCTTTGTATTCGTGTGAAATCAAAAATACCCCAAAGAGATCATGGTGTGATAAATTGGGATCTTAATAATCCCTGGTCTGATCATAACTCCGTTCAACTTAACCAGCAAGTGTACTGGGTCATCCAAGTAATACCTTACGTGAGTAAGGGTCGATCCCACATAGATTGTTGGTATGAAGCAAGCTATGGTCACCTTGCAAATCTCAGTTAGGCAGATTAAA
>NC_029778.3:37371662-37383995 GCF_000817695.3 Arachis duranensis
GGGTTATGACGTGTTTTGGGCGTTCAACTCCGGATCATGACGTTTTTCTGGCGTTTAACTCCAGACAGCAGCGTGTACTTGGCGTTCAACGCCAAGTTACGTCGTCATTCTTCGAATAAAGTATGGACTATTATATATTGCTGGAAAGCCCTGGATGTCTACTTTCCAACGCCGTTGAGAGCGCGCCAATTGGAGTTGTGTAGCTCCAGAAAATCTATTTCGAGTGCAGGGAGGTCAGATTCCAACAGCATCAGCAGTCCTTTTGTCAGCCTTCTTCAGAGTTTAGCTCAAATCCCTCAATTTCAGTCAGAATTTACCTGAAATCACAGAAAAACACACAAACTCATAGTAAAGTCCAGAAATGTGAATTTAACATAAAAACTAATAAAAACATCCCTAAAAGTAGCTTAAACTTACTAAAAACTATATGAAAACAATGCCAAAAAGCGTATAAATTATCCGCTCATCAGTATCTCTTAGGTTTCTAATCAACGATTCACATCGACTCCCCTCTGACAATGGAGCATCTGAATCCGAGCTTAGAATCTTCGTGGTATAGGCTAGAATCATTTGGCAGCATTCTTGAGATCCAGAAATTCTAAACCTTGTATGTGGTATTCCGAGTAGGATCTGGGAAGGAATGACTGTGACGAGCTTCAAACCCGCGACTGTGGGGCGTAGTGACATACGCAAAAGGATCATTGGATCTTATTCTGACACGATCGAGAACCAACAGCTAATTAGCCATGCGGTAGCTGTGCCTGGTAGTTTTCATCCGAGACGAGAAATCCGACAGTTGATTAGCCGTATAGAAACCGTAGAGGACCATTTTCACTGAGAGGACGAGAGGTAGCCATTGACAACGGTGATTCCCAACATACATCTTGCCATGGAAAGGAGTATAAATGATTGAATGAAGACAGTAGGAAAGCAGAGATTCAGAAGGAATAACGCATTTCCATACGCTTATCTGAAATTTCCACCAATAAATTACATAAGTATCTCTATCTTTATTTTATGTTTATTTATCTTTTAATTATCAAAATCCATAACTATTTGAATCTGCCTGACTGAGAATTACAAGATGACCATAGCTTGCTTCAAGCTGACAATCTCCGTGGGATCGACCCTTACTCACGTAAGGTTTATTACTTGGACGACCCAGTGCACTTGCTGGTTAGTTGTGCGAAGTTGTGAAAAAGAGTTGAGATTACAATTGTGCGTACCAAGTTGTTGGCGCCATTGAGATCACAATTTCGTACACCAAGTTTTTGGTGCCGTTGCCGGAGATTGTTCGAGTTTGGACAACTGACGGTTCATCTTGTTGCTCAGATTAGGTAATTTTCTTCTTGTTTCAACCTTTATTTCATTTTCAAAAAGTTTTCAAAAATCTTTCAAAATTTTTTCTTCTTTTTCATTTTTCCAAAATAATTTTCAAAAAAAAAATACAAAAAAGTTATAATATCATAAAAATAAAAAATATTTTGTGTTTCTTGTTTGAGTCTAGTGTCAATTTTTAAGTTTGGTGTCAATTGCATGTTATAATTTCTCTAAAAAATTTTTTTCGAAAATTCATGCATTACATTCTTCATGATCTTCAAGTTGTTCTCAATGAGTCTCCTTGTTTGATCTTCATATTTTCTTGTTTTATGTCTTTTCTTGTTTTTCATATGCATTTTTAGTTTGTTAGTGTCTAAGCATTAAAAATTTCTAAGTTTGGTGTCTTGCATGTTTTTATTTTCTTGAAAATTTTTCAAAAATAAGTTCTTGATGTTCATCATGATCTTCAAAGTGTTCTTGGTGTTCATCTTGACATTCAAAGTGTTCTTGCATGCATCATTGGTTTTGATCCAAAATTTTCATGTTTTGAGTCATTTTTGTGTTTTTTTTTTTTGTGTTTTTCTCCCTCATCATTAAAAGTTCAAAAATAAAAAATATCTTTTCCTTACTTCACTCATAAATTTCGAAATCTTTGGATTGACTTAGTCAAAATTTTTTAAAATAAGTTGTTTCTTGTTAGTCAAGTCAAGATTTCAATTTCAAAAATTTATCTTTTCAAAATCTTTTTCAAAATCAAATCTTTTTCATTTTTTCCTTTAATTTTTGAAAATCTTCAAAAATCTTTTTCAAAACTTTTCAAAATCTTTTTCCTATTTTCACTTGATATTTTTCGAAATTATTACTAACAATTAATGTTTTGATTCAAAAATTTCAAGTTTGTTACTTTCTTGTTAAGAAAGATTCAAACTTTAAATTTTAGAATCATATCTTTTGATTTCTTGTGAGTCAAGTCATTAATTTTGATTTTAAAAATTAAATCTTTTTCAAAATAAATTTCAATCATATCTTTTCAATCATATCTTTTCAAACATATCTTTTTCAAACTTTAATTTCAAAATATCTTTTTCTAACTTCTTATCTTTTAAAAATTAATTTCAAAATCTTTTTCAAAACTACCTAACTAATTTTCTTTCTCTAATTTTCGAAAACTCCTAACCCTTTTTCAAAATTCTTTTAATTAACTAATTGTTTCAAATTTTAATTTTAATTTTATTTCTTCTCATAATTTTCGAAAATCACTAACCATTTTTCAAAAATAATTTTCGAAATTCTCTCCCTCTCATCTCTTTCTATTTATTTTATTTATCTACTAACACTTTTCTTCTACTCATAATTTGAACCTTTTCTTCTCTCTGTGTTTGGATTTTTCTTCTTCTCTCTACATTATTTTTCTGTTCTTCTCTTCTTCTACTTACATAAAGGAATCTCTATACTGTGACATAGAGTATTCCTCTTCTTTTCTGTCCTCTTCTTTTTCATATGAGCAGGAGCAAAGACAAGGACATTCTTGTTGAAGCAGATCCTGAACCTGAAAGGACTCTGAAGAAGAAGCTAAGAGAAGCTAAAGCACAACAATCCAGAGAAAACCTTACAGAGAATCTCGAATAAGAAGTAATGGCCAAACCTAACAACAATGCCAATAATGCAAGGAAGATGCTTGGTGACTTTATTGCACCAAATTCCAACTTCCATGGAAGAAGCATCTCAATCCCTGCTATTGGAGCAAACAATTTTGAGCTAAAGTCTCAATTAGTTTCTCTGATGCAACAAAATTACAAGTTTTATGAACTTCCATCAGAAGATCCTTTTCAGTTCTTAACTGAATTCTTGTAGATCTGTGATACTGTTAAGACAAATGGAGTTGATCCCGAGGTCTATAAGCTTATGCTTTTCTCTTTTGCTGTAAGAGACAGAGCTAGAATATGGTTAGACTCTCAGCCTAGAGATAGCCTGAACTCTTGGGATAAGCTGGTCATGGCTTTCTTAGCCAAATTCTTTCCTCCTCAAAAGCTGAGCAAACTTAGAGTGGATGTTCAAACCTTTAGGCAGAAAGAAGGTGAATCCCTCTATGAAGCTTGGGAAAGATACAAGCAACTAACCAAAAAGTGCCCTTCTGATATGCTCTCAAAATGGACCATCATAGATATATTCTATGATGGTTTGTCTGAATTGTCTAAGATGTCATTAGACCATTCTGCAGGTGGATCTATTCACCTGAAGAAAACACCTGTAGAAGCTCAGGAAGCCATTGAAATGGTTGCAAATAACTAGTTCATGTACACCTCTGAGAGGAATCCTATGAATAATGGGACGTCTCAGAAGAAGGGAGTTCTTGAAATTGATGCTCTGAATGCCATATTGGCTCAGAACAAAATGTTGACTCAGCAAGTCAATATAATTTCTCAGAGTCTGAATGGATTGCAAAATGCATCCAACATTACTAAAGAAGCATCTTCTGAAGAAGAAGCTTATGATCTTGAGAACCCTGCAATGGCAGAGGTAAATTACATGGGTGAAGTCTATGGAAACACCTATAATCCCTCATGGAAAAATCATCCAAATTTCTCATGGAAGGATCAACAAAAGCCTCAACAAGGCTTTAACAATAATAATGGTGGAAGAAACAGGTTTAGCAATGGCAAGCCTTTTCCATCATCCTCTCAGCAACAGACAGAGAATTCTGAGCAGAACCCATCTAGCTTAGCAAATATAGTCTCTGATCTATCTAAGGCCACTCTCAGTTTTATGAATGAAACAAAGTTCTCCATTAGAAATTTAGAGGCACAAGTGGGCCAGCTGAGTAAAAAAGTCACGAAAACTCCTCCTAGTCTTTCGTTGAGCTGTTGTACTTCTTTGATGCAGGTTAGACTTTTCATGTCGAGTATAGCCTGACATTTATCTGCGTTTGCCTCAATTCCTCTTTGTGTGAGCATGAAGCCCAAGAACTTGCCAGCTTTTACTGCGAAGGTACATTTGACTGGATTGAGTCGCATACTAGGCTTTCTTATGGTGTCGAATACTTTGGTGAGGTTGGACAGTAAGGATTCCTCACTCTGTGTTTTTACCAACATATCGTCTATATATACTTTCATTAGTTTCCCAATGTGTCTTGCAAAGACTTTGTTCATCAACCTTTGGTAGGTAGCTCCGGGGCTTTTAAGTTCGAATGGCATGACAACATAACAATAATTTGCTTTTGGAGTTAGGAATGAGGTCTTTTCCTGATCAGGTGGATACATGGGGATTTGATTGTATCCTGAGTAAGCGTCCATGAACGAGAGATATTTGTATCCGAAGGAGGCATCCACTAGAGTGTCAATATTTTGGAGTGGATAGGGATCTTTTAGGCAGGCTTTGTTGAGATCAGTGTAGTCAGTGCACATCTGCCACTTCCCATTTGATTTTTTCACCAAGACGATGTTAGCTAGCCATAGTGGATATTTGGCTTCTCTTATGAATCTTGCCTCCAGTAGAGCTTGTACCTATTCTTCCATAACTTGAAATCTTTCGGGTTCGAGTTTTCTACGTTTCTGTTGTACTGACCGAGATCCTGGATATACTGCCAGCTTGTGGCACATTAGTTTGGGGTCTATGCCCGGCATGTCTGCAGCCTTCCATGCAAAGAGGTCGACATTGTTCCTTAAGAACTGAATCAGGGGCTTCTTTACATCTCCATATAAGGTTGCCCCAATATTTGTTGTCTTTCTCCAGTGTGTCTCAGATATGAACTTCTTCGATCTCGCCCTCAGGTTGCGAACGAAGTTCTTCTCAACCTCGAACTCCACCGAGCTCGATGGTGTGGATTTCTTCTCCTTTGCTCCTGAGGTTCAAGCTTTCGTTGTAACAGCATCTTGCTATTTTCTGGTCTCCTTTTATCGTAGCGATCCCTTCTGGAGTTGGGAACTTCATGCATAGATATGAAGTCGAAACTACTGCAGCGAGCTGATTCAGTATTGTCCGACCTATCAGGGCGTTGTAGGCTGAGCTTATGTCGACTACGATGTAATCTATGTTGAGTGTCCTTGATCGGGTTCCCTTTCCAAAGGTTGTGTGTAGCGAGATATATCCAAGCGGTTGGATTGGAGTATCTCCTAGTCCAAACAAGCTATCGTTTCCTAGAGATATATGCTCTGAGCTCTTTTTCTTGTAGGCAGAGTTTATCGATGGAGGATTTAAACAAGATATCTGCCGAGCTTCCTTGGTCCACCAGTGTGTAGTGGAGATTAGCATTGGCCAATATGATAGTAATGACCATGGACTCGTCATGTCCCGGGATGATGCCTGCTGCATCTTCTTGAGTAAAAGTAATAGTAGGGAGGTCGGATGATCCTTCTCCTTCTCCAATGTGATATACTTCTTTAAGGTGCCTTTTACGAAATGATTTCAATATCCCCCTTCCTGCGAATCTTCCATTTATCATATGAACGTGCCTTTCAGGGGTGTGAGGTGGTCGTTCAATTCATCCGACCTCTTCGTCCTTTCTTCTCTTTCTGGGCTCATCCGATTTGTTGGCTAAATATCGATCTAGTCATCCATCTCTTACCAATTTCTCTATGACATTTTTTAAGTTGAAGCACTCGTTGGTATGATGTCCATAGATTCGGTGGTATTCATAGAATTCTGCCTGATTTTTTACTCATTTTTTGCTTTTGATAGGGCGAGGTGGTGGAATCTTCTCAATGTGGCATACTTCTCGGTAGACATCCACTAGAGACACCTGAAGAGGGGGTGTAATTGTGGTATTTTTTAGGCTTCTCTCCATGTTGATCTTCTTTTTTCTTGGACTCTTTATCCTTATCTCGAGAGGAATAAGAGAATCCGAATTTTGAGGTCTCTCCTAGTCGATCGTTTTCCTCCATGTTGATGTACTTCTCTGCCTATTTTTGCACTTTATTTAAAGATGTTGGGTATTTCTTTGATATGGAATGACTAAAAGGGTCCTTCTCGTAGGCCATTGATAAGACCCATGATGGCTGCCTCTGTTGGTAGACTTTGTATGTCTAGGCACGCTTTGTTAAATCTTTCCATGTAGCTTCGAAGACTCTCCCGGTCTCCTTGCTTGATCCCTAAGAGGCTTGAGGCGTGTTTGGCTTTGTCCCTCTGGATAGAGAGTTTGGCGAAAAATTTCTTGGCTAAATTATCAAAACCTGTGATAGACCTAGGAGGCAAGCTATCGAACCACTTAATCGTCGTCTTTGTCAAAGTAGTTGGGAAGGCTTTGCATCGAATGGCGTCCAAGGCGTCGGTGAGGTACATTCTACTTTTGAAATTGCTGAGATGATGGCTTGGATCCGTTATGCCATTGTATGAGGACATGTCGAGAGCTTTGAAGTCCTTTGGGACATTGGCTTTCATGATCTCTTTGGTGAATGGGTCTTAATCTTTGCGGGGGCTATCTTCATGGCTGGATCAAGTAGTCTTGGCTTTGAGATCGGCTTCGAGCCTTTGAGAGCTTGTCCTATAACTCTCGGCGTCGCCTAGTTTCCCTTCAAAGGTCCTTCTCGGCTTTCCGTTGATGCTTGGCCTCTTTTTCAAGCTGTTTGAGACGGTCTTGTTGAGCTTGTAGTGCTTCCATGATTTCTGTACTTTGCAAGTTCTTGTCTTTATTTGGTTGAGATGTGTCTTTTGGTGTGGTGTTCGCGTTTTTGTGCGGTGTCCTGTTCTCTAGATCAGAATCGCGGTTGTCGTCAAGGTTGTATGCCATGATGATGGGATGGCTTCCAAGTTCCCCGGCAATTGGTTACCTGAAACTATAGGTCGATCTCGGACGAGATCTGTGGTGGTGGTCAGAACTAATGTGTCCGACTTGTTGGACTTGATGGTGCAACAGATCCTTCACCACCGAAAGGTGGTGGTACCTGCAAGAGACTCCGATGCCTAAGTTAGCATGGGCTTTAAGCAGGTTTTTGGTAGAATTAGAGTATGAGTTATACCTGGGTGCTCCAGTGTATTTATAATAGTGTGGAGTGACCTTTCTGGAGATAAGATTGTCATCTTATCTTATCTTTAAGTGAAGTCATCTTATCTTTAAGGGGAATCGGCTTTATCTTTCTAGGCTTTGGTTGCCTTTAGATTTGGACTGGGTTCCTTCATTTGGGCCTGCTTAGGCCTCTTATGGCGATTTGGCCGATCTCTTTGTGAAGAGGTCGGGTAATCCTGACTTGAAGGGGTCGGTCGACATGTCATCAATCAGCCCGGGTCATACAGCTCGACCCAGGGCATGAACAGCTCCTGACCCATGGGAGTTGGAAGCGTCGTCAACGTATAGTGTCCATTCTATTGGCATATCATCGGAGCTGGGAGCAATAAACTTGGCAACAAAGTCGGAAAGGTTGACGTTGGGATTTTTGCCAGTAAAGAATGTCATAAAAATAGTCGCGTTGTAGATATAGTCTCTAAACTGACAAAAATCTCTTCGTACAAACGTTTTGGTTGTCACAAGTAACAAACTCCTAAATAAATTGATAACCGAAGTATTCAAACCTTGGGTCGTCTTCTCAAGGAATTGCAGGGAGGTATGTTCTTATTATTGGTTATGAAAAAGTGTGTTTAGGGTTTTTGGATCAAGGTGAAAGGTTAGTTGGGCAATGGGCACAGGTATATTTTCAAAGCAATAAAAGTAAATGAATGACTGTAAAATAAACTCTTGGCAAGGTATGGGAACTGGAGGTCCTATCCTGGTTATCCTTATCAATTGTAATGAGAATTGGATTTTTCTCCCACTTTGTTAACCTCTAACTATGAAGGTAAGTTAAGTGGATGAATTAATTCCAATTTTTAATCATAAACTGAAATTCTTCAAATATCATTAAATAAAAATGTCAATTCTAACACGGAAAATATCAACAGCCAATTGGGCAACATCAATCAAACATAATAAAAGCTTCAGAGTAATCAAAATATAAAAGAGAGATTTAAATAGAAAAAGGAATATTGAATTATCTCAAATAGCATTAATTTAAAAGAGTAATCTGTAACATGGAAGAGTTCATAAATTTAATTGAAAAAATAAATAAAAAGGAACATTGAACCTGAATTGAGAGTCGCTCTTAAAAACCAAGAGAAGTCCTAAATCCTAGTTTCTAAAAATCCTAATTTCTAATCCTAAGAGAGAGAGGAGAGAACCTCTCTCAAAACTAATCTAAATCATGAGAAGTGAATTATGAGTGCCTCCTATGAATGGATGCATTCCTCCACTTTATAGCCTTTAATATGTGTTTTCTGGGCCGCAAACTAGGTCAGAAACAGTCCAGAATTCGCTGGTTTCGAATTTGGCCACGCTGGATTTTCGTCATTGCGACGTGGCCGCATGGATCACGCGGTGGCATCACCTAGCGTCAGGGAAACTATATCATATTATATATCAAATCGAAGCCCGGGACGTTAGCTTTCCAACGCAACTGAAACCGCATCGTTTGGACCTCTGTAGCTAATGTTATAGCCGTTTGAGTACAGAGAGGTCAGGCTGGACAGCTTAGCAATTTCTCCAACTTCTTGCATTCCTTCCTCTTTTGCATGCTTTCTTCCCATCCTCTGAGCCATTCATGCCCAATAATCTCTGAAAACACTTAACACACATATCAAGACATCTAATGGTAATAAGAGAGGATTAATAATAAGCAAATATAAGATCAAAGAAGCATGTTTTCAATCAAAACACATAATTAGGAAGGAAATATAAAACCATGCAAATAGTATGAATAAGTGGGTAAAGAGTTAATAAAAACCACTCAATTGAGTACAAGATAAACCATAAAATAGTGGTTTATCAACCTCCCCACACTTAAACATTAGCATGTCCTCATGCTAAGCTCAAGAGAAACTATAAAGATGGAGAGGAATGGTAAGAATGTATGAAATGCAACCTATAAATGCAACAGGGAATATAGAATCAAGCATTGAACCCTCACTGGTAGTGTGTGTCACTCTAATCTCTGAAGTGTATAGGGTTATTCACTCTACTCTTCTCTAGTCATGCTTTCTAAACCTTGTTCTTCATCTAACCAATCAACAATATTGAATATAGACATACAAAAATCATGAGGTCTATTCAAGGTTGTAATGAGGCCAAGGTAGAGGTAAGGATATATGTATAAGGCTAAGTGAGCTAATAAGTGAATCCTTGATTAGTCTAAGATCTCACCTAACATACATACTTTTATAAAAATCAAAGTTTCTTAACCTACTTGCCCAAATTTTTCCACTTTGTATTGCAAACTCATGCATTAAATTTAACTTTGTCCCATGTGCATTGGTTCTTCTTATTTTGTGTTTGGGGAATTTTTGTATCACCTTATTGAAAATATTTTTTTATATATGCACATGGTGACTTTTAATTGTTTTGATTTCAGATGAGCATGCTTCCCAAAATTTTTAAATAATTTATTCGATTTAAATTCCTACTCTTTTCTATCATCCTATGTTCTCATAAAATTCTCCATTCCCAAAATTTCCCCACACCTATTTGCTACACAATCTCTATCTTAAGCTAACCAAAGATTCAATTGGGATAATTAATTTGTTTTCTGCTTAAGGCTAGTGATGTGGTAAAATACAGAACAAATGGGGATTAAAAGGCTCAAAGTGGCTGACAAGGGTGATTTAAAGGGTAGGCTATTTGGGATAAGTGAGCTAAAATCAAACAATAGCCTCAATCATATACAAGCATGTAAATATACTAAATATTGGACATATAGACTGAAACAAAGTAAAGATCACAATTATAGAGAAGTAAACACACAGGAATAAAAATTTATGGTTAAATAATGTAACAATGTAAATAAGCTCAAAATCTCACAGGTTGTGTGTTCTTTAGCTCAAAAACCATGTTCCAAATACAACTTCAAACAAATTTAACAAAAAAAAATTTTTCAATTTAAATTAGTGAAATACTATAAAAATTTCTTGAAAAAGAAAATATTACTTCAACCAAGTAGTAACTAAATGCATAAAATCAAATAAACATGCAATTAAATATACAAATGCAACAACTAACTACAAAGAGAATTTGAACATTGGTGTTGAGACAAGAAAGTACTAACCCATAGAGATCGGTATCGACCTCCCCACACTTAAAGATTGCATCGTCCTCGGTGCATGCTAGGATGTGCAAATGGATGGGGGTTGTGGTTTCTCAGCTGGGCCTCTTTTTGTTCCTTTCCTTGCCAGTAGTGTGGGAGTAGCTTTCTCTTTACCCTTCTTGGTGGCCATCCTGAAAAGGAAAAAAAGGAAAGTAACTTGAATTCAAAGGGATAGAGCAAGGAAGAGAGCGGAAAAGGTGGTAATCAATGCACAATAAAGAAGAATGACGTTAGCACATGGTCATGACTACATGTGAAATGGTCATCAATGGAAATATAGCAAGTGCATGTACTGACAATTGAATGCAAGATGTTATTGGCATGCTGGCAAAGGCATGAGTAGCATAGATCAAGCATTTCATGTCCAAATTAGATTACCAAGTCTTTCAAACTATCAACATGTTTGTAATAACAATTATATTTAATCAATAAAACATGAAAGGGATTTTGTGAAAAACAACAGGCATTTAGTAGTAGAATAATTTAAAATAGTGTTCAATGCCATATGGGCTTTTTCACAAACATATAGCAAGCATGGTAAATAAGCTATTGAAAGTATTAAATTGAACATGCAAGGAACCCTTTAAAAAGTAATATATAATTGTCAAACCATTTTAATAATCCACAAAAATATAGAAAATAATGACCCAAATAAATTTCTAACACCCATGAAAATAATGCAATGAATGAAGTATGCAAATAAATGAAGAAAAATAAAAATTTGGCTGATCTGGATATTTTGTGCGCCGCTTGTGACGCGGTCGCATGAGTGACGCGGTCGCGTGGTGCGCGATAAGGTCAGGTGACGCGGACGCGTGGGTCACGCGATCGCGTGGCCTGTTTTGTGCGATTGGCGCGAGTGCAGCCTCGTGGTCGCGCAACTCTCTGTTCGAACTCTTTTTGCCAAAATTCTTGGTGACGCAATCGCGTGGTCGACGCGATCGCGTGAGTGGCCATCCTGGTGATATGACGCGGACGCGTGAAGCACGCGTTCGCGTGGGAGGGCTTGGCTTCCAGCACGAGTCCAGCCCAACTCCAGCACAACTTTCGGCCATGCACCCTTTTGACGTCGATTTTCAGGTCACGCGGCCGCGTGGGTGACGCGGTCGCGTGGGAGGCCAGTCTTCCCTTGCGACGCGGTTGCGTGGGACGAATTGTGCCACTGGCACGCCTCCAGCGCTGCTCCTGCGTAACTTTCTGTTCAATTTATTATTCTCTCATCTCCTTGCGACGCGGACGCGTCGCTGATGCGATCGCGTCGCGTAGCGAATTTTTTTTTTTGTAATCTGAAACATGCAGAATGCAGTGTTAATATGAATGTGATGCAAAACTCCAGGTTCAATATAACAAAATAAAATAAAATTCAAAAACAAACAAAATTAAATAAAATTAAAATTGAGAAAAGAATGATTATACCATGGTGGGTTGTCTCCCACCTAGCACTTTTAGTTATAGTCCTTAAGTTGGACATTTGATGATATTCCTGCTATGGTGGCTTGTGCTTGTACTGATCCAGGAATCCCCACCAATGTTTGTATTTCCAGTAACCTCCGGGATCCCAAACTAGGCGCAGAAAGCCTTCAAGTAAGTTAAAGCATGTGACAAGGCCCCAAGAGTGCTGATTTCTAGATTGAATTCTGGGGTCCCAGACCTTGCCTTTGCACCCGTCTTTGTGTTGATCATCATGATTCCATCCGGGTAGCAAGCAATCTGAATTCTCACGTAAGCGGCCAAACAACTTCCTAGACCCATTCAGTTGAGCTCTATACCAACCTTTACATTTAAACTTAAAGCTTCCAACCATGATGAACCTTGCAGGACAATTCTTACCACTGGCCATCTTCCTCTTACTCTTAATGTCACAAAGAGCTCTAAGTTGACCATCCGTCTCCAGTAGCCCATATTCAAGTGG
>NC_029778.3:37384154-37403717 GCF_000817695.3 Arachis duranensis
CTTTGGAGGTTGTACACCCTCTTCAGCATCAATTTCAACCGTCTTGGAAGGGGGCTCTATGTTTTGTCTTTCCCATGGAGGTTCTGCGTCTCCTAAGTCTTCAACCAACTCTTCTTCTTGAACAATGATAGCTTCTTCTACTTGTTCTAGTATGAATTCATGCTCTGTCTTGTCCACTGGAGTTTCTGGTATCTCCTTTATGTTATGCTCTTCACTAGACTGTCCACATGGGGCTGTGGCTGATCCTTGTGTATTTAAGCGTCTAGAAGCCCATTGAATTAATACTTGCCCCAGTTGTTGAGTGGTTGCCTAAAATCGATCCATTGTTTCCTTGAGACGATCCTTTGCCTCTTGATGCACTCGGTTTTCATAAGTAGGATCATAATGCTCTTGGATTGATGGATATGGAGATGGTGAATATTGAAGGCTTGATAATGATATGGAGATGGTGAACATTGAGGTGGTGGTTCATGAGAGTAGTTGTGTTGGAAAGGTGGTGGTTCTGTGTATGGTTCATTTGGCTCATAAGGTGGTTGGTATGGTGGTTGAGGGTTAGGGTTATATGGAGGTGAATGGCGGAAAGGGGCTTGTGAGTATGGTGGTCTAAACTCATGTTGAGGAGAGGGTTCATAGGCATATGGTGGTGGTTGTTGATAATCAAAAGAGTGCTCACCATAGCCATCATCTTGATATGCATCACAGAATGGTTGTTGATAGTCCATTGGAGGTGGTTGTTGCCATGAGGGTTGATCAAATCCTTGTAGCTCCTCCCATCTTTGATTGTTCCAACCATGGTGCATGTTGTCATTATAATCTCCTCTTCCTGCAACATAATTGTAACCAGACTCATAGCCAAATGGGTGAGAGTTCATGGTAGTAAGAGAAAATAAAAACAAAAATTAATAAAAAGAAAATATTTTGAAAAAGATAAGATAAGAAAAAAATTTTAAAATAAAAATCTGAAATTTTTTTTTGAAAAATATTTACAATAACCAATAATAAGGCACACGTTTGCAATTCCTCGGCAACGGCGCCATTTTGACGTTGGGATTTTTGCCAGTAAAGAATGTCATAAAAACAGTCGCGTTGTAGATATAGTCTCTAAACCGACAAAAATCCCTTCGTACAAACGTTTTGGTTGTCATAAGTAACAAACCCCTAAATAAATTGATAACCGAAGTATTCAAACCTCGGGTCGTCTTCTTAAGGAATTGCAGGGAGGTATGTTCTTATTATTGGCTATGGAGATTGTAAATTGGGGTTTTGGAAGTAAGGTGCGAATATATTATATGACAAGTAAAATAAAATAATAATAGCTGTAAAATAAACCTTTGGCAAGGTACAAGAACTGGAGGTCCTTTCCTAGTTATCCTTATCAATTGTGATGAGAATTGGATTTTTCTCCCACTTTGTTAATCTCTAACTATGAAGGTAAGTTAAGTGGATGAATTCCAATTTTCAATTAACAATGAGTTTGATAACTCAAGAGTCGCCAGTTATTTAACCAAAGCCCAAAGGAAAACTATCTACTCGAATAAAAATAATTTGGATAAGTACCGACAACATAAATTAAAGAAAGCAATCATAGATCTGAATTATCTCAAATAGCATTAATTTAAAAGAGTAATCTGTAACATGGAAGAGTTCATAAATTTAATTGGAAAAATAAATAAAAAGGAACATTGAACCTGAATCGAGAGTAACTCTTAAAAACCAAGAGAAGTCCTAAATCCTAGTTTCTAAAAATCCTAATTTCTAATCCTAAGAGAGAGGAGAGAATCTCTCTCAAAACTAATCTAAATCATGAGAAGTGAATTATGAGTGCCTCCTATGAATGGATGCATTCCTCCACTTTATAGCCTTTAATATGTGTTTTCTGGGCCGTAAACTGGGTCAGAAACAGTCCAGAATTCGCTGGTTTCGAATTTGGCCACGCTGGATTTTCGTCATTGCGATGTGGCCGCATGGATCACGCGGTCGCGTCGCCTAGCGTCAGGGAAACTATATCATATTATATATCAAATCGAAGCCCCGGACGTTATCTTTCCAACGCAACTGGAACCGCGTCGTTTGGACCTCTGTAGCTAAAGCTATAGCCGTTTGAGTGCAGAGAGGTCAGGCTGGACAGCTTAGCAATTTCTCCAACTTCTTGCATTCCTTCCTCTTTTGCATGCTTTCTTCCCATCCTCTGAGCCATTCATGCCCTATAATCTCTGAAAACACTTAACACACATATCAAGGAATCTAATGGTAATAAGAGAGGATTAATAATAAGCAAATATAAGATCAAAGAAGCATGTTTTCAATCAAAACACATAATTAGGAAGGAAATATAAAACCATGCAAATAGTATGAATAAGTGGGTAAAGAGTTAATAAAAACCACTCAATTGAGTACAAGATAAACCATAAAATAGTGGTTTATCAAAGGTATTGTGATTTGATTGAGCCTTGAAATTGATATCTGATATCAAACTTGGATAATTGGATATACCATTTTACTAAATGCCCAGCTAGTTTTGGTTTTGTGATTACTTGTTGTAGCGGTTTCTTAGTTTGGACATTGATGGTATGACTCTGGAAATAAGGTCGGAGGTGCCTAGCTGAGAATAATAAGGCGAGGGTAAGCTTTTCTATCTTTGGATAGCGAAGCTCGGCATTTTACAACGATTTGCTAACGAAGTAAACAAGTTGTTGCATCTTGTCCCTTTCTGTAATAAGAACATAACTAATTGACCAGTCAGTAATGGACAGATAAAGATAAAGTTCTTCTCCAAGTTTAGGTTTTTGCAAAATGGGAGGTTTTAAAAGAACAGTTTTTAAATTTGAAAAAGTAGTTTCACATTCATCATCCCATTTGAAGTTGTTTTTCTTTTCAAGTGATTGAAAAAAATAGAAAGATTTGGAAGCTAAACAAGGTAAGAATCTTGATAAAGCAGCGAGTCTCCATGTTAATCGTTGGTCCTCTTTGACTATTTCGGGATTTTACATTTCCAGGACAACTCGGCATTTTTCAGGGTTTACCTCTATACCTTGTCTTGTCAGCATAAAGCCGAGGAATTTACCTCTTTGGATACCAAAGGCACATTTATTAGGGTTTAATCTCGTGTTGTATTTTTGGTTTTGTATGAAAATCTCCACAAGTTCGTTTAGGTGAAATTTGCTGACTTTAATTTTTGTGACCATGTCATTAACATAGACTTCGATGTTCTGACCAATTTGCTTAGCTAATATTTTATCCATAAGTCATTGGTAAGTAGCGCTACATTCTTAAGGCCAAAAGACATAACTTTATAACAAAAGCTACCGTATTTAGTTATGAAAGCACTTTTATCTTAGTCAGATGGATGCATGAGGATCTGGTTATAACCAAAATATGCATTCATGAAATTTAAAGTGCCAAATCTAGATGAATTATCAAATAAAGCATCAATCAATGGTAAAGGGTATGCATCTTTAGGACATGCCTAGTTTAGATCGGTGAAGTCGATGCACGTGTGTCATTTACCATTATGTTTCGTTACCATGACAACATTGTCTAGCCATGTTGTGAATCTGAGCTCTCAGATGAAGTTGGCATCAAAGAGCTTTTTGGTATCTTCCAAGGACGCTTGTTTCTTTTCCATTTTGAGGTTGCGCTTTTTTTGTGCTATAGGTCGGATTGACAGGTTTATCGCCAGCTTATGAGATATTACAGAGAGATCGATGCCTGGCATGTTTGCTGGTGTCCAAGCAAATAGATCAACATTTTGTTGGAGAAATTGGATGAGCTTCTCCTTTTCGTCACCATGCATGGTTGAACCTACAAAAGTGAACTTGTTTGGATTATTAGTTAAATGAACCTTTTGTAATTCTTCATTTGGGGTAGGTTGGTCTTGAAACTCGATACGCAGATGTAACTCGACTGATGAGGGAAGCTCGAGCGAGTTGTGGATAGCATTTACTTGTACACCTATAGCTCGGTTAGAGATAGGTATTTTGAGACTGATGTTATAACAATTCTGAGCTTAACAATTGTCACTGTGAATTGTTGCAACAAGGTTGTTGGTACACAAAATCGTGATACACGCCTTCGTACAGCTGACCAGCAAGTGCATTGGGTCGTCCAAGTAATACCTTACGTGAGTAAGGGTCGAAATAGAACAGAAAATAGGATAGAAATACTTATGCAATTCATTGGTGGAAATTTCAGATAAGCGTATGAAGATGCTTTGTTCCCTCTGAGCCTCTGCTTTCCTATTTCCTTCTTCCAACCATGCATTACCTCCTTCCATGGCAAGCTGTATGATCCTCTCGGATGAAAACAAATCCATCTGCACTGTCACTGCAGGGCAAATCATCTGTCGGTTCCCGCAAGCGTCGAAATAGGACCATTGTCCTTTTGTGCATTGTCACTTGCGCCCAACATTCGCAAGTTTGAAGCTCGTCACAGTCATCCCTTCTCATATCCTACTCGGAATACCACAGACAAGGTTTAGACTTTCCGGATCCCAGGAATGCTGCCAATGGTTCTAGCCTATACCACGAAGATACTAATCTCACGGACTCGGTCCCCTGTATTAGATATCCAAGAGAGTATACTTCAGCTGGCGTCCAATGACTACGTTGAACATCATGTAGACCGCCTTTGTGGTTGTCAGGCACGCGGATCTTGGCTAAGTGAGTAACAAAGATTGGGTGATTGTCACGGGTCACCCCTTTATTCTGACTTAACTGAATTAAGAACAAGAGTATATCTTGGAGATGAAGTAGGCGTGAATTGAAGGAAAAACAATAGTACTTGCATTAATTCATGAGGAACAGCAGAGCTCCACACCTTAATCTATGGTGTATAGAAACTCCACCGTTGAAAATACATAAGAACAAGGTCTAGGCATGGCCAATGCCTCCCAAATAACATGAAACAATCGAAAAAGAGTTCAAAGACCTGATCCCAAGATCAAAGATGATCAAAAGATGATCAAAGGATCATCCAAGGATGAAAATACAATAGTAAAAGGTCCCATTTATAGAGAACTAGTAACCTAGGATTTACAGAAATAAGTAAATGATGCAGAAATCCACTTCTGGGACCCACTTGGTGTATGCTTGGGCTGAGCATTGAAGCTTTCACGTGCATAGGCTTTTCTTGGAGTTAAACGCCAGCTTTGGTGCTAGTTTGGGCGTTTAACTCTAGCTTTTATGCCAGTTTGGGCGTTTTACGCTAGAATTTTTTTGCTGATTTGGAACGCCAGTTTTGGCCATCAAATCTCAGAAAAAGTATGGACTATTATATATTGCTGGAAAGCCCAAGATGTCTACTTTCCAACGCAATTGAGAGCGCGCCAATTGGGATTTTGTTGCTCTAGAAAATCTACTTCGAGTTCAGGGAGGTCAGAATCCAACAGCATCTTCAGTCCTTTTTCACTCTCTAAATCATATTTTTGCTCAGGTCCCTCAATTTCAGCCAGAAAAAACCTAAAATCACAGAAAAACACACAAACTCATAGTAAAGTCCAGAAATGTGATTTTTGCATAAAAGCTAATAATTATATACTAAAAACTAACTAAATCATACTAAAAACTACCTAAAAACAATGCCAAAAAGCGTATAAATTATCCGCTCATTAGTTGTCCTACACATCAAACTTAACACATAGATGAATTGTAGATATAATTGCACAGAACTTATTCAAAACAGATCGGCCAAGTATAAAGTTATAAGGACTAAAACAATCAACTACAAGGCATTGAACATCTAAAGTTTTGGTTAGAGGACTCTCACCAAGTGTGGTTTGTAACCATACTGATCCCAAAACAGGTACTCGTTCACCTAAAAATCCTACCAGGTCTCTAGTGGATAACTGCAGTATGTTATCACTCAACTTCATTTTCTGAAATGTGGAATAAAATAGAACATCGGCACTACTTCCTGGATCTAACAAAACTTTCTGAACGATTAGGTCTCCCATTTGAATAAAGATGACAACTGGGTTGTCTAAATTAAGTTCGGTTGAATTGAAATCAGACAGTTGGAACGTCATTTTAGGGAAGGTGGGCAAAGTTTGATGATTGTTGATGGTGCTCCCTACAGCGAGCATAGTTTGGTAAGTGTATTTGTGAGCAGAACTTGATGCTCCACCTTCGGTGAAGCCCCCAGATATGCAATTAATCACACCTTGGGGTTGATTGGGCTGAGCTGTATGTGCTTTGTCCTTATCTTAAGAAGATTGACCTACAAAACATAAGTCATTTTGATGTGTATTGTGCTTTTGTATGTGGCCACCGATGTATTTGTCCATATGTCCTTGCCGAGCTAAGCGCTCGAGCAAGTCTTTCGGTACAACACACTCATCAGTAGTGTGCCCGTGTTTCTGATTAAAAGCATAAAGCTTTGTCTTGTCCACATTTTTCGTATCTTGGTAGGTTCCGGCCTTCGGAGGAGGTTTGATTAGCTTTAAATTTAATATTTCCTTGATCATTGCCTCCCTTTAGGTGTTGAATTGGGTATAAGAATCTTAACGTGGTGCCAACCGGAAATGTTTGTTGTTGTCCTTAGCTTTATCGTCATCCTTGTTGTTTGATTCTTCTCAGATTTCTGAGCTTGGCGCAGCTCTTCAATTTCCATTTGACCCTTAGCATTCTCTCAAAACTTGGCCAAGGTTTTGGGTTTGGCCATTGTAATGGCTTCTTGGAACTTCCCGGGGAGATGTCCACTTTTTACAGCATACAGATGTACTTTGAGGTGAAGGTTTGGGATGCTCATCGCTACTTTGGTGAAGCGGGTGACATATTCCCTTAAACTTTTGTGCTGTCCTTGCCTGATAGTGTTCAGATAGTCAGAATCATGTAGATAGATGGAAGACGCAGCGAACTGATCTTCGAATTGCTTAGCGAGCTTTTGAAAGCATGAAATTGAACCTGCAGACAAAGACGAAAACCAATCAAGTACGGAACCGTCTAAAAAAGTAGGAAAACAATGACGTAAAATAGGAAAACAATGACATAAAATACTATCATCATAGATCAAAATTTCTTGACGTGTTTTTTCAGATCTCCCATGCCATCGTAGGGAGTCAGAGTTATTGGTAATGTGAAGTTCCTAGATAGTTTGAAATTCATGATGTCGGTCGTGAATGGTCCAACAATGTGTCCAATCTGTCATCGTCATCGTTTTCCTGGTCTCCCTCTGGTTGTTGAGTTTTCAAGATGTGTGTTGGATCAGAATTTTCTTCATCATCTTCTGGTTGTTCACTATCATTATTTTTAACTTGAGCATTGGTTAACTTGGCTATTTGATTTGTCATTTGTTGGTTTTCTTTCGCCATACGCTGATTAGCTTATTGCAGCTCCGTTACCATATGAAAAAGTTCAGATGGTGTGGGAGGAGGCTGGTCAGCCATGAACAGGTATGGGAGCTTTGGGGCCTAAAGAAAGAAGGAATTTTGTTTCTAGGCCCCACTGTGGGTGCCAATTGTTTTTGTGGAGGTTAGCTGCTGTATAGCTCGTCCGCAGATAAATATCTGCAAACTTTCCATCGGGATGAGTTATGCGTCGGTAATGAGAGAACAAGGGACGGGTACCTGCAAAAAGTACTCTGACGCTCAAGTCAACAAGCGAATAATAGGCTTTGTAAATTGCAATAATCTTAACAATCTTCTTACCCTTTTTCTTATATCTGAAATAAAGAGTAACGGTTACGTTTCTGAGTACTAATATTTTAAACGAAAAGTAATAGTATATTTGAACATTTTGCTGCTTGTTTGAATGACTGTTATTGACCGCCGATCTATAATATTTATTGTCGAGTTATAACGTATAACCAATGTATAAACCATTTGTTTTCAATAACTTTTTATAATGATACGAAAAGTCCAAATAACACTACTATTCCTTTGTGAAAGCTACATAATAATAAAACAAGTTAAAAAAAATTTAAAACAATTGCACTTGAAACTTCTACGAAATTTTAAATAATTCCAATACTAGTTGACTCACGGCCATATTTATACTAGTCTATATATTCTTTTATATTCTTGAGAGCGTATTATAACAACTTGTACTTTTTATATTTTGAAAAATATAAATATACCTCTCTTACAAACGTTACAAAAACCTTCCTCGATTATTACAGGTATGACAAATCAAACTGACATTGTCCATGATATTATCCAACCTCAAAAGATGATATATATGAAATTTAGCTAATTTGAATTGTATTATTCTTATAAAATTTGAACTGTATGTAGAATCAAACTGAACCTAGGAATTGATAATCTCTACATATTGAAAATGAAAACTTGTTTTACGTTATTAACTAATGAAAATTAAAAATTTTATTTATTTGTTATACAGACTAGTCTAAAACAGGGCTATTAGTAAACGGACTAATCAATGAAATTTAAGGACTAAGATATATAAGACTCGAAGAAAATTAAAGGTAGGGGAATCTATATAACACAGTTGTTTTACCAATACAAAGAAAACGGACTAAATTAATTGTTAGTTCTGTTTAAAATTAACTCAAGTCTTTTGAATTTATCTGATGTATCATAAAATTTAAAGCGTTAGATTAGATTAATAAACAATCTAATGGTTTAGATTTAATTTATTTATAATTTATTAAAAATTATAATAAAAGATACAAATTTTTTATATTTTAAAATTGTCCCTATATAAAATTTGAGAACTAAACCTAACTGCGTGTTGCCTACTTCCTCTTTTCTCTTCAATTTGTTAAAAATAAATTGGTTCCATTTTTCTTCCTAATGGTAATTATCAAACTGAAGTTTATTTATTTAAATAAAAAATGATTCATTAATTTTTAACTTGTGTAAAGAGTAATTTTTGTTTACGTTTTTGAGTATTATCGGTTAATGTTGCAAATAAAATTATTTCTTAGACACAAACTGTGAATTAAGAAACAAAACGTATTGATAATAAGAAGCTCATTGATGTAGACCAATAATTTGACCAAACCAACCCTATAGTACGAATACTATGAATTTGCGTTTGTTTATGAAAACAGGATAAGATAAGACATTGAAAATAGAATAGGATAAGATACTGATGAACAGAGACAAAATTTTGTATTCTTATATTCTGTTTAATGATAAACTAAAACAAATTATAAAAATACAATTTATTTTCATTTTTTTTCATTCACAAAATTTGAGATGAAAAATATAATAATAAAAAATATAATTATAAAAATTAACAAAAATAATGAAAGAAAAAATAAAAAATAAGTTATGTCTTTTGTTAGTGTCTTTGTATTCTTCCTATCAGGATGGACACAAAATACATTAATTCAGTGTCTCTAGACACATTATCTCTATCCATATCTCTTCTGTCAAACATAATTTTATGTCTCTGTATTTCTATCTCAGTGTCATGCCTTTATAAACAAACGCAACCTAAGATCTCAAAACTCAAAAGCTTCCAATCATTCTTTTGTCAAAGAAACCAATCCTAGAATGATGTGATTATGGTAATTATTCTATGGACTTCACAGGCCAACAAACACATAGAAATTCATCACTGGAAGACTGGCCAAGGATAAATTACTTACAAGAATACATTGGAAGTATACTTCATATGCTAAGGTAGTAGTTCCATTTTTATTTTTAGCAGTTTTCTGTTTTTTCATAAAAGTTTATTGGACCTTTGCTAATTCAATTTTTAATCTTTTATTTTTGTGATTGTTGAAAGGAATGGACATGACATAAGAGGCTATTTTGTATGGTCGTTCATGGATGTGTTTGAATTATTGAGTGGATATGAATTCACTTATGGCCTTTATTACATTGATTTGAAGGACCCCACTTTGAGGAGACAACCTAAGTTCTCTTCTGTTTGGTACTCTAACTTCCTCAACAACAGAACTATGGACCCAATGGTGGCCATGCAAATTGAAAAGAACTCCTTATTACAAAAATCCATTTAATAATGTATAAAGACTAGTTAAAATCTAAGTGATATGAGTTTGTACTATGATCATGATTTGGTACTTGGTGTAGCATGCCAAAGAATAATTAAATGACAATTAATGGAATTATGGAAAGTTAATTAGTATAATCAACATGAGATTGTATATATATTTCCTATAATATTTGGATAATGAATGTTTTGAAGCATTTACATTTTATATATGTATGATATAGCATATCCAAATTTTCAAAACTAATTTTGTCCTTCCGAATTTAAGAATGATGTGAATAAAATTATAGAGAGTAGGTTGAAGACACGATATTGTCATTATTTTCCTATTTCGAATATTTTGAATTTATCATTTTTAATGGTAGAGAGTATATTTACAAGAATTCTGACGTTCAAGTTATCATAAATCACAAAAAAAATTAAGATAAAGACTATATTTGAGTGCACGTATTTAGAATAGTGCATATGTTATGAGATTGTGATGATGTGAGCTTCTCTCCTTATGTCATTCTAAGGTTATGAGATATCTTTTAGATTTAGTTGATCTAAGACAATAAGTATTTTTCAACATAATTAAGCTGCTTGATGCTTTGTTATAGTATCATACGATGCTCTTGGTAGTTAATGTTATAATATCTTTTTAACAATAAAATGGTGGTTATAATGTAGCAATTAAATTCATAATGTTGAGTTAATAAATATTAGAATGAGTTATAAAGAATTAATGTCCTCTTTGTAATATTTTTTTGGAATTTGAGAGAATATTTAATCATTAAGCCCGTTTCTTAGAATTTTTCATATACTTAAACATGATTCTTAGTATTGAATTTATAGAAATATTCTAGAATAGACTTCTCAAATTTGGTATATCTTTCTTTTGAAAAATGTTTTTCGATCAAATTTTAACCTAAGCATCTCATCCTTTAAGGTGGAGCTTTTTATTTTGCTTACTTTTCTTAAAAAGTCCAAACTCTAACCATAACTTCTATCAATCGTAGGTTACCCCCTATAACAATTAATTTAATTATATTATTTATTAAATTTGATTACAATGTGAATTAAGTTTGATTATATCATTAAATTTATATAGTTTTATTATATTATTTATAACATTTTATTATAAATGTAAATGTGTGATCGATCTTTCTACCGAATGATTGACTAATGTCATTAACGGCAAAATTTTTCCATTAATATACATAAAAAAAGTTAAAAGTCTAAAAGATCAACTAGTGATGCAACTAATTACAGTTAATTAGGATAAAAATTTAAAATAAAAAATTAAAATAATACACAAACGAATTACTCTAATCTCAATTTCTCTCCATTATTCAGAATTTCAAAAAAAAAAATGAACCCTTATCTCTCTCCCTCTCTTTATAGTGGTAGTCGTGAATTTGCCGACTAGACGTACGCCAATCTTGCCGCAATTGTCGTCGACCAACCTTGCGCTGCCATCGCTTGCAATGTATTTACACACGGTGCCGCAAATGCAGACGTATTTAGAAACAGCAGAATTGTGCGGACACGCCACCACAACGTCACAGAACGCTAATCACCCGCACTGCACCATCTCTCCTTCACCTTAGTAGCGCCCTCCCTCCTCCTACGTAACAACACCCTTCCTTGGTATGCCACAACAGCACCCCTCGCGAACGGATCGCCGCGATGCCTAAGACCGCTGATCACCCGCACTGTGCCATCTCTCTTTTGCTGCAATTGCGCCTTCCCTCCTTCGATGCAACAACACCGCATTACAAAAAAAAAAATATTTTTAACAAAAAATTTGTTACAAATAAAAAAAATTAGAATTTTGAAACAAAAATATTTGTAGTAAAAAAAGATCATGTATGTTTAGTTATAAAAAGTTTTTATAACAAAAAATGGAACTGTTACAATTTAAAATAATATTTTATAACAAATTTTTTTATACAAAAATCAAAATTCGTTATAAAAGTGATAACAAATTTTGATCTTCAAAATATTTTTAGTGATAAAATATTTTTTCCTATCATAAAATTTTGTTACAAAATATAACTTGATTTTGTAACATTCTTTTTTAGTTACAAAAATACAATATTTATTTTATAATAATTTTTTATTTTTTTAATTAACTGATATATTAACTACTTTACTGAGCAAGTCGATATTTATATAATATGTAAAAACATAGATAATTCAATCATGCTTCATTTAACTAAAATTATTTTAAAACAAAATAACATTAGTGTCTACATTGATTAGTTCTATAAATTATATTTTTTACACTATTTCAACCAAAAGTTAAAAGTGTAACATAGATTAGTGTTTTTATGAATCAAAATATTCTTGAGTCCTTTAGGTGTGTTTTTATGAATCAAAATATTCTTGAGTCCTTTAGGTAACATGTTGTCACCATTTTAGCACTCCTATAAATGAGAAAATCGAAACAAAAAATTAGAAACAAGATATAACACCGATTATAATTTTTTTCATTAACTTTTATCCAAAATTTTTAGAAACATTTTGTCATAACCTCCCCTAAAATTTGGATATTTCCACCGTCTACGGTTCTATAAAAAACAGCCAATTCATTACTTATTTCTCAACCAATACAAAATATAGTAATTTCAAGGCAAAAGTTACTAGGATTGTGAATTTGGGAACAAAACAAACATCTTAGATGAAATTGAACATATGATATCTCACTAGTACTTAGATATAGACATAAAAAAATAAGTAATCATAAAGATTTTAACTGTTCTTATTTTGGATACAAAGGCTAATCCAACAAGTTTTCTAAATCTAGAATAGACTGAGCAAGTAGCATTTTTCATTTCACAATATAGCCTACTAACAATCAGATAATATGAATCCCAACTGGCATTTTCATTTTTCATTTGCATACATCCTCCAAAGGTTATAATCACATTTCATAATCATTAACAAATTTGCAGAATTATTTATTACCTCTTAATCAAACATGTATAATCAAAATATTTTCAAAATGCTCACTAATTCATTATGCATATATAAACATTCAGAAGAACTAACAAAAATAGCGATTAATTTGCCATCAGGGTTCCATATGCCCTGCAAATTTTCCCCTTCCTTTTGCAAAGAATACAAATCTCTCCTTGGCCCTTATTCGACGGCGTCCTTTCTCTTATGGGTGTGACACCATGGCGCAGCGACAGTGATGTCCGTCAGCATCATCCTCCCCTCCTTCCCTCTCTCCTTCTCTTCTTTCCTCTTTTGCAAGTTCTCCTGTTTCTGTTTTTCTTTCTCTTACTTTCTTTCTTTTCTTTCCGTTGGGCAAATGTTTCGGGAAGAGGGAGAGCTGGCGGCTAAATTTAGGGAGTGGGGTGAGAGAGAGTTGTATTAGGGTTAATGTTTGGATAATTTAAGTATTTTTTTAAAAAATAAGAGTGGTATAGTAATTGAAAATTAATTTTAATCAAATAATAATTATATAAAAAAATTATTTAACTATAAATTCTCAAAGTATTTTTAAATAAATACACTAATTTTAAGAATTAAAAAAAATTAAATTAATTATTCTTAAAATATTATTTTATTATTAATTTATAAATTATTTTTAAATAAATATTAATTAAGATAAAATAAATTAGAGATAGTCAAATTAAATTTTTTTATTTAAATAAATCACAAATAACTCATTATGTTAATTTTAAAAAATTTGAAGTCTTAAATGTTGAAACAAAATTTTTTAATAGTTACAAAAAATCTTTGAATTTTGTGACAAATTAATAACTTGTTACAAAAATGTTGTATTTTGTGACAAATTAATTTTTTGTTACAAAATATTTAGAGCTTTTGAGACAAATAGATATTTTATTACAAAATATTTTAAATTTTTGCAACAATATAATCTTTTTTACAAAACATTATAACATTTTGCAACAAAACAACAATTCGATACGAAAACCAACGTAATTTGTAACAAAAGGGATCACGTTGTTACAAAATATTCTTATTTTGTAAAAATTTTAAATTTGATACAAATTTTTTGTTGCAAATGATTCATTTTCTTGTAGTGACCCTCCTTTGGTCTACTGCAACAGCGTCCCTCGCGAACGGTACACTGCCGCTCTCCCAACTCGCGAATGAAGTGACACCACACCACATCGAAACACACTATAGTACTAGTTTTGGATTTTTTTTCTAACTTTTGGATGTTTCTTTTTCTTATTTTTTTTTCGTTAGATTTGGATATTTCTCATGATAATTTGACTTCATGTTCCTTTCAAATATTTTGGATTATTTTTATTACATTTTGAATTTTTTTATTATAAATTTTTAAAATAATTTTTGAATTTTTGAAAAGAATTTTAAAATTTAACAAATTTTTAGAATGAATTTTGAAAAATTTAAAATAAGTTTTGGAATTTTTAAAATGATTATAGAATTTTTAAAATATTTTACAATAATTTTAGATATTTGTTATTATATAGTTTTAAGTAACTTTTTTTTTAGATTTTGAATTTTTTTTCATTAGGTACCGGATGATTTTCTTGACAATTTAAATTCAAGTTTTCTTAAAAAATTTAAAAAAATGCTAGTTGGCTGTTATCTTTATTGATTCCCTAACGAAGTTCATATTTAATTTATTTTAATTTTATTTTTAATATTTCAAATAAATTTAATTATATTTTTTGGTCAATTTTTTTTATATTACCTGTGTAATCCTCATCATCATATTTATTCATTATCATCCTATTTTCTCTTACCATCACTAGTTACCTTTATCTCTATAACACCTAAATTAATGAACCCATGATGTCTAAATTATAATCGTCTATTAGCTAAAATCTTATGATGACTTTTAATCTGTAACCCTTAATTTATCATATCAATAATATTAATGATATATAAGTAGGAATTTGTGAACCATTTTTTATGTATGTATAAATTTAAGAACACCAAAGAGTACGAGTGGAATAACAGAAATAATTTTGAAAAAGAGTTTTGGATTCAATTAATACAAATTATACGATACATATAAGTATGGATACAAGACTCTAAAGAAATTTCCAAATATATTATAAATACACAAAAAATTGTGTCTTTCAAACTATAAATATACACAATGAACATAAGTAATAAGAGGAGACCACTAAAATTAGACTAGTCACTCTAAAAGAGTAGGAACTCGCCAGATCAACTTGGTTGTGACAAAAACACATCGAGATCTAAAAAAGAGAATGAAAAACATCAATATTTTGCGTCCATATTGTTAGAAGATAATTATGAGAACTAGCATTCTCAAATGAAAATATTTCTACGAGTACAAGACTTATGGGATGTTGTCCACGAAGGATTCATCATGTTAAAGAATCAAGCAACACTTTCTACTGCAAAAAAAAAAAATGAAAGAAGAGAAACAAAGAAATTATATTGCTTTATGTTTCCTCCAACAAGGCGTAACGAAGACAATCTTCTCAAAGATAAGAGGAATATTATCAACTTAGGAAGTGTGGAAAAACTTGGAGTAAGAGTTCAGAGACGACACAAAAGTATGCACATTCCTCCTCCAATCGTTAAGAAAGCAATATGCAAATATAAAAATGAAAGATTTTGAGAAAATAAAAAGTTATTATACAAGATTAAAGAGCTTAGTAACTGAAATGAAAGCTTATGGAGAGGACTTACTCGATAAAAAGATAGTTGAAACAGTACTCATTAGTTTGTCTTCCAAATTCGATCCTAAAATATCTACAATTGAGAAAATTAAGGATTTATCAATACTAACATTAATAGAGTTAATAAGCTTACTACACGCTTTTGAACAAAGACTTGCAAATTGAGATGATGAAGATTCAATAGAAAATGCATTTCAGTCTAAGCTTAATATAAAATCTCAGAATCTAAATAAAAAAAGAAGAGAAAAAAGATAGAAAATAATACTCTCTTTGTGGCATATACAAGAAAACCAACCACCTAGAGAAGGATTGTTGGCATCATAGGAAGCCATAGTGCCACAATTGTAAAAGATTTGGGCATATAGAGAAAGACTATAGGATGAAGATCAATCATCGTGCAAACTTCTTTGAAAAAAAGAAGGGAGAAAAGTGCCTATTCTATGCATCATCACAAGAAGAGTGCAAGAAAAAAGATGACATATAGTATCTCAATACTGGTTACAGTAATCACATGATAGGTGATCAAAGCCTATTCAGTGACATCAATAAATTTGTTCAATCTGGCATCAGACTTAGAGACGGAACGATCATGCAGGCGAATGGCAAAGGAACAATCACCGTCTACACTGAGATAGGAACAAAGAATATTCATGATATTCTATTAGTTCTTAAACTAGCACAAAATCCACTTAATAATGGCCAAATGATGGATAAAGATTACGTATTACACTTTGAAGACGACTCATGCACTATAAGTGAATGAAAAACTAAAAGACTTCTAGCAATCGTCAAAATAAAAAAATAAGAACTTCTCACTCAAATGGAGTTGTATCATAGAAAATGCAATAAAGGCACAAGAAGATAATTCATGGCTACGACATCAAAGATTTGGCTATTTTCACTTTCATGGATTAAAGATACTATATCAAAAGTAACTAATGAGAGATCTACCAAGCATCACAGAGATTAGTCAACCTTGCCAAGGATGCTTACTTGGCATGCAACATCATTAACCATTTCCTTTTGAAAGAGCTTGGCGAGTCAAGGAGATGCTTGAATTAGTTTACACTAATGTTTATGGTCCGATGAAAACTCCATCAGTCAATCACAATAGGTACTTCATTATCTTCATCAATGATCATACTAGAATGACTTGGGTATATTTTACATGTGAAAGATCAGAGATTTTTGGCATCTTCAAAGGTCAAGCAACATGTGGAGAAGAAAAGTGGTTGTAACATCAAGGTACTTCGTAGTGACAGAGGAACTGAATACACTTACAACGAGTTTAATAAATTCTGCGAAGAAGAGAGTGTCGAGCGTCAACTCACAGTGGGATATGCTCTTGAGCAAAATGGAGTATCTGAGAGAAAAAATAGTTTTGTGATGGAAATGGAATGCTCGATCCTCAAGGAGAAAAATCTACCAAACACCTTCCGGGCAGAAGCTGTTTACACAGTAGTATACCTATAAAATCATTGTCGTACTAAGACAGTAGAAAATAAAACATCAATCGAAGCATAAAGTGGATAAAAACCTTCTACAAAGTATATAAAAGTCTTTGGGTGCATATTCTATGTCCAGATTCCCTCACGAAAAAGAAGCAAGCTTGATGAGAAGATAGAAAAAGGAATCTTCCTTGGGTATAGTACACAATCAAAAGGATATCGTGTGTATAACTTACAAACGAAGAAACTCATAATCAGTTGAGACATGGAGTTCGATGAAAATACTTCATGAAACTAGGAAAATGAAAAAGTCGAGACAGGAAGCATTGAAGTATCACTGCAATCACTTACAAGACAAGAAGTACAAGAACATGAAGAAGCAAGCACAACAACTCCAACAGTAGAAGCAACCACTGATTCTTCTCCAAGAAAAATTAAGCCCCTACAAGATGTATATGAAACATGTAATTTTCTTAAGATCGAGCCTACAAGCTTTGAAGAAGTAGAAAAGGAAGAAGAATGGAAAAATGCCATGGAAGAAGAAATCAAGATGATCGAGAAGAACAACACATGGGAACTGGTAAATTGCCCTTCAAAAAAAGATATCATTGGAGTCAAATGAGTTTATAAGAATAAGCTCAATCCTGATGGATCTATTCAGAAGCATAAATCAAGGCTTGTAGCTAAAGGATATTCACAAATTCAAGGGATAGATTACACAGAGACATTTGCACCTGTAACTTGCCTAGATATAATACAGGCGCTCATTGTAGTAGCCGCACAAAAGCAATGAAAGATCTATCAACTAGACGTAAAATCTTTCTTTCTAAATGGAGAACTGGTGAAAGAAGTATATGTTGATCAACCACAAGGGTTCATTATAGAAGGTCATGAAGACAAGGTGTTAAGGCTAAAAAAGAACTCTATAGACTTGGTGCACGAAATTGTGATCATCAATGGCGCCATCAACATGGTACGCTCAATTGCAATCTCAACTCTTTATCACAACTTCGCACAACTAACCAGCAAGTGCACTGGGTCATCCAAGTAATAAACCTTACGCGAGTAAGGGTCGATCCCACAGAGATTGTTGGTATGAAGCAAGCTATGGTCATCTTGTAAATCTCAGTCAGGCGGATTCAAATGGTTATAGAGGATTAATGATTAAATGATAAATAAAACATAAAATAAAGATAGAGATACTTATGTAATTCATTGGTGAGAATTTCAGATAAGCGTATGGAGATGCTTTGTCCCTTCCGTCTCTCCGCTTTCCTACTGTCTTCATCCAATCCTTCTTACTCCTTTCCATGGCAAGCTGTATGTTGGGCATCACCATTGTCAATGGCTATAGTCCCATCCTCTCAGTGAAAATGTTCAACGCACTCTGTCACAGCACGGCTATTCATCTGTCGGTTCTCGATCATGTAAGAATAGAATCCAATGATTCTTTTGCGTCTGTCACTAACGCCCCACAATCGCGAGTTTGAAGCTCGTCACAGTCATTCAATCCTTAAATCCTACTCAAAATACCACAGACAAGGTTTAAACTTTCCGGATTCTCAAGAGTGGCCTCCAAAGAGTTCTAGTTTATACCACAAAGATTCAGATCAAGGAATCCAAGAGATACTCGCTCGGTCTAAGATAGAACAGAAGTGGTTGTCAAGCACGCGTTCATAAGGACGGATGTTGATGAATGTCAGGGATCATCACGTCCATCAGGTTGAAGTGCAGCGAATATCTTAGAATAAGAATAAGCATGAATTGAATAGAAAACAGTAGTACTTTGAATTAAAACTCGAGGTACAGCAGAGCTCCACACCTTAATCTATGGCATGTAGAAACTCCACCGTTGAAAATACATAAGAACAAGGTCTAGGCATGGCCTAATGGCCAGCCTCCCCAAATAGCATGTGAATTCGAAAAATAGGAAAAAAGACTAGACATTTAGTACAATAATAAAAAGTTCTATTTATATTAAACTAGCTGCTAGGGTTTACAAAAATAAGTCTAAGTGCAGAAATCCACTTCCGGGGCCCACTTTGGTGTGTGCTTGGGCTGAGCTTGAGCTTTACACGTGCAAAGGCTTCTCTTGGAGTTAAACGCCAAGTTGTAACATGTTTTTGGCATTTAACTTTGGTTTGTGACGTGTTTCTGGCGTTTTACTCCAGAATGCAGCATGGAACTGGCGTTGAACGCCAGTTTACGTCGTCTAAACTCAAACAAAGTATGAACCCTTTCGGTTCTCGATCATGTCGGAATAGAATCTATTGATTCTTTTGCGTCTGTCACTAACGCCCCACAATCGTGAGTTTGAAGCTCGTCACAGTCATTCAATCCCTGAATCCTACTCAGAATACCACAAACAAGGTTTAGACCTTCCGGATTCTCAAGAATGCCGCCATCAATTCTAGCTTATACCACGAAGATTCTGATTAAGGAATCCAAGAGATATCCACTCAAGCCTTATTTGCATGTAGAACAGGAGTGGTTGTCAGGCACGCGTTCATAAGTGAGAATGATGATGAGCGTCACATAATCATCACATTCATCATG
>NC_029778.3:37403802-37407487 GCF_000817695.3 Arachis duranensis
GAATTGAATAGAAGAACAATAGTAATTGCATTAATACTCGAGGTACAGCAGAGCTCCACACCTTAATCTATGGTGTGTAGAAACTCCACCGTTGAAAATATATAAGAACAAGGTCTAGGCATGACCGTGAGGCCAGCCTCCCATGATCTAAGAACTAGACGTCCAAAGATGAAAATACAATAGCAAAAGGTCCTATTTATAGAGAACTAGTAGCTTAGGATTTACAAAAATGAGTAAATGACGTAAAAATCCACTTCCGGACCCACTTGGTGTGTGCTTGGGCTAAGCATTGAAGCTTTCATGTGTAGAGACTTTTCTTGGAGTTAAACGCCAGCTTTTGTGCCAGTTTGGGCGTTTAACTCCCACTTCTGTGCCAGTTCCGGCGTTTAACGCCAGGCAGTCTTGAGCTGATTTGGAACGCCGGTTTGGGTCATCAAATCTTGGGCAAAGTGTGAACTATTATATATTGCTGGAAAGCCCAAAATGTCTACTTTCCAACGCAATTGAGAGCGCACCAATTGGGCTTCTGTAGCTCCAGAAAATCCACTTCGAGTGCAGGGAGATCAGAATCCAACAGCATCTGCAGTCCTTTTCAGCCTCTGAATCAGATTTTTGCTCAGGTCCCTCAATTTCAGCCAGAAAATATCTGAAATCACAGAAAAAATACAAACTCATAGTAAAGTCTAGAAAAGTGAATTTTAACTAAAAACTAATAAAAATATAATAAAAACCAACTAAAACATACTAAAAACATACTAAAAACAATGTCAAAAAGCGTATAAATTATCCGCTCATCAAGATTTAAGCAAGCTCCGTGAGCATGGTACAATGGAATTGACAAATATTTCACTGATCATGAATTCAGGAAAAGTGAAAGTAAGCCTACATTCTACATTAAGATGCAAGGTAATTCAAACATTCTCATTCTTTCCTTGTACGTGGATGATCTTATCTACACAGGAAACAATGAGATTATGATAAGAGAATTCAAAGAAGAAATGAAGCAGAAATTTGAGATAAATGACTTAAGATTTATGCACAATTTTCTTAGCATTGAGGTAAATCAAAATGAAGATAGAATTTTCATCTCGCAAAAGAAATACACTCAAAATTTGCTACAAAGGTTCAAGATGAATAATTGTAAAGCAGTATCTACTCCTCTAGCCCATAATAAAAAGTCTCCTTTATCTAACTACCACAAGACTCGACATCATGTATGCAACAAGTCTAGTATTAAGATTCATGCAAAAACTAAGTCAAAAGCACTATGGGGCTACAAGAAGAATCTTAAGATATCTACTAGGCACAAAGGATCATGGCATTTACTATAAATCTACCGAAGATCCAAAACTACCTGAATATATTGATAGTGGTTGGGCAGGATCAATTGATGACATGAAAAGTACTTCTGGATATACATTTCTACTAGGATTTGGAGTATTCTCTTGGGCATCAAAGAATAAAAAAACTGTGGCTCAATCATCTGCTAAAGCTGGGTATGTTGCAGCCACAAATGCTACTAGTCAAGTAATATGGCTAAGAAAAATATTTGAAGACATAGGATAGCAACAAGAAGAACTAACAACTATGTTGTGCAACAGCAAGTCAGCAATAATAATGGCAAACAATCTAATCCATCATAGTAGGACGAAACATATAGCTATCAAGTATCATTTTATGTGAGAACCTATATTGGAGAAAAAGATAAAGATCGAGTATTACAACAGAAATGAGCAATTGGCAGACATCTTCACTAAAGCATTACCAAGATCAAAATTTGAACTATTTTGAGAGATGCTTGGAGTTACACAAATGTGCATCAAGGAGGAGTATTAATGATGCTACACATTTATAGAACTTTCTAGAATTTTCATGATCTTGTTTCATAAAAATAAATATCTAGATATTATGATAGAGAATTCTAAAAGTTAAGTAAATAAATCAAGTACTATAAATATCTAAGATTAGTATCTAAAAATATCTAGTTAATATATAGAAATATCTAAGATTTGGAATTATCTAAAATCAACTTATGGACCTTATAAATAGGTCATCATGGAGTTCATTGTAACCAACTAACAAACATATCAAATTCCACTAGTCTTTGTACTCTCTCCTTAACCCATCAATAATATAACTATCAAATTTTTCAAACTATTTATCCAAACTACTTATTCATTAGAACTATCCTTGCTACAATATTCAAGTCCATAATACACTAAACAAACATCAAACTATTTCATAAAACTAACATAGCTAGAGGACTCTGATTTGGTATAGGACTCAATGATGGAAGATTGTTGTAATTAGTTAACTGTAATGGATAATTCATCGTTGGAGTTGAGGTCTAAATATGGCGAAGTTCTAAATTCTATTGTTACCCTCTTCAATTGATTCCATGAGTGAAATTGTGCAGTCCTCTAAGACATCCAAAACCAAGGAATGGCGGTCCTCGCCATGTGGATCGTATCAATTCCAATTTGTTCTTCCTTTGGTACTGTTATATCAAAAATAATATTTTCAACAAAGATATTATTGAACTGTTTGACAATCCAGTGTTCGACAAGTTTAGAGTTCGATCATTACCAAGTGCAAAAAATATTGCATTGTCAATTGATGAGCGGATAATTTATACGCTTTTTGGCATTGTTTTTAGTATGTTTTTAGTTTGTTTTAGTTAGTTTTTATTATATTTTTATTAGTTTTTAGTTAAAATTCACTTTTCTGGACTTTACTATGAGTTTGTGTGTTTTCTGTGATTTTAGGTATTTTCTGGCTGAAATTGAGGGACCTGAGCAAAAATTTGATTCAGAGGATGAAAAGGACTGCAGATACTGTTGGATTCTGACCTCCCTACACTCGAAGTAGATTTTCTGGAGCTACAGAAGCCCAATCGGCGCGCTCTTAACTGCGTTGGAAAGTAGACATCCTGGGCTTTCCAGAAATATATAATAGTTTATACTTTGCCCGAAATTTGATGGCCCAAATCAGCGTTCCAAATCAGCTCAAAACTGTCCGGCGTTAAACGCTGGAACTGGCACAAGAATGGGAGTTAAACGCCCAAACTGGCACAAAAGCTGGCGTTTAACTCCAAGAAAAGTCTCTACACATGAAAGCTTCAATGCTCAGCCCAAGCACAAACCAAGTGGGCCCGAAAGTGGATTTTTATGTCATTTACTCATTTCTGTAAACCCTAGGCTACTAGTTCTCTACAAATATGACCTTTTGCTATTGTATTTTTATCTTTGGATCTTTGATCATCTTTAGATCTTTGAATCTTTTGATCACATTTTGGGGACTGGCCTCACGGCCATGCCTAGACCTTGTTCTTATGTATTTTCAACGGTGGAGTTTCTACACACTATAGATTAAGGTGTGGAGCTCTGCTGTACCTCGAGTATTAATGCAATTACTATTGTTCTTATATTCAATTCAGCTTATTCTTGTTCTAAGATATTCATTCGCACCCAAGAACATGATGAATGTGATGATTATGTGACGCTCATCATCATTCTCACTTATGAACGCGTGCCTCACAACCACTCCCGTTCTACAAGCAAACAAGGCTTGAATGTTTATCTCTTGGATTCCTTAATCAGAATCTTCGTGGTATAAGCTAGAATTGATGGCGGCATTCAAGAGAATCCGGAAGCTCTAACCTTGTCTGTGGTATTCTGAGTAGGAT
>NC_029778.3:37407561-37411537 GCF_000817695.3 Arachis duranensis
AATTTTTACTGAGAGGACGGGACTGTAGCCATTGACAACGGTGATGCCCAACATATAGCTTGCCATGGAAAGGAGTAAGAAGGATTGGATGAAGACAGTAGGAAAGCAGAGAGACGGAAGGGACAAAGCATCTCCATACGCTTATCTGAAGTTCTCACCAATGAATTACATAAGTATCTCTATCCTTATTTTTTGCTTTATTCATAAATCATTCATAACCATTTGAATCCGCCTGACTGAGATTTACAAGATGACCATAGGTTGCTTCATACCAACAATCTCCGTGGGATCGACCCTTACTCGCGTAAGGTTTATTACTTGGACGACCCAGTGCACTTGCTGGTTAGTTGTGCGAAGTTGTGATAAAGCTGATTGATCTTCATCAATTTAGCTCTTGAATGCAATGTCCTGTTGAAGCTTGGCTAGCCATGTCTAATTCCTTTAGACTAAAGCTTTAGACTAACATTGCATGATTCCTGGAATTCTCATTAAGAATTTTGATATCCTTATTTTCATTCAATTTTCAAAAAAAAAAATCCAAAAAAAATTACAAAATCATAAAAACCAAAAATATTTTATGTTTCTTGTTGACTCTAGTGTCTACTTTTAAGTTTGGTGTCAATTGCATGTTTCTATTCTTCTTACATTGAATTCATTCATGTGTCTTCATTGATCTTCAAGTTGTTCTTGATGATCTCCTTGTTCTGATCTTTAAATTCTCTTGTCTTGAGTGTTTTGTTGTGTCTCATATGCATTCTCAATTTGTTAGTGTCAGTAGTATACAAACTTCTAAGTTTGGTGTCTAGCATGCATTGTTTATTTGATCTTAGTTTTATTTTGATTATTCCTCATTATTAAAAATCCAAAATTTTTTTTAATTTGTGTCTTTTCAAGTCAATAATACAGAGAATTGAAGATCAGAACATACAGCAGAGGAATTACACAGAAAAAGCTGGGCGTTCAAAACGCCCAGTGAGGAAGGAAAACTGGCGTTTAAACGCCAGCCAGGGTGCCTGGCTGGGCGTTTAACGCCCAAACGGGTAGTGTTTTGGGCGTTAAATGCTAGAATGGATACCATTTTGGGCGTTAAACGCTAGAATGGATACCATTCTGGGCGTTTAACGCCAGGATGGCACAAGAGGGAAGATTTTGTTTTTAACTCAAATTTTTTTTTCAAGTTTTCAAAATTTTTCAAAATCAAATCTGTTTCAAATCATATCTTTTCAATCATATCTTTTCAAAATTAATTTCTTTCCATTTTCAAAGATACTTGCTAACAATTAATGATTTGATTCAATATCTCAAGTATGTTGCCTTTTCTGTTGAGAAAGGATTAATGTTTGAATCATATCTTTCCTTGTTAGCCAAGTCATTAATTTTCAAAATCAAATCTTTTTAAATTTGTTTTTCAAATCATATCTTCTCAATCACATCTTTTTAAAACCATAACTTTTCAATCATATCTTCTTAATCACATCTTTTTCAAAATAGTTTTCAATCATATCTTTTTGATTTCTAATTTCAAAATCTTTTTCAAAAATCATTTGATTTCTTTTCCACTCTTAGTTTTCGAAAATCAATTAGTATTTTTCAAAATGTTTTTTTTAAATCTTTTTAATTTATTTTCAAAATTTTCTTCCCCTCTTCTCACATCCTTCTATTTATGGACTAACACTACTCCTCAATGCACAATTCAAACTCTATCTTTCCTTGATAAGTTCAAATTTTCTACCTCTTCCTTCTATTTTTCTTTTCCTCTGACACCTCCAAGGAATCTCTATACTGTGACATAGAGGATTCCATATTTTCTTGTTCTCTTCTCTTTCATATGAGCAGGAACAAAGACAAGAGCATTCTTGTTGAGGCTGACCCTGAACCTGAAAGGACCTTGAAGTGAAAGCTAAGAGAAGAAAAAGCACAACTCTCTATAGAGGACCTAACAGAAATCTTCAAAGAAGAAAAACCCATGGTAGCCAAAAACAACAACAATGTCAACAATGCAAGGAAGGTGCTGGGTGACTTTACTGCACCTACTCCCGACTTCTATGGGAGAAGCATCCCTATCCCTGCCATTGGAGCAAACAACTTTGAGCTTAAGCCTCAATTAGTTTCTCTAATGCAACAGAATTGCAAGTTCCATGGACTTCCATTGGAAGATCCTCATCAGTTTTTAGCTGAGTTCTTGCAAATCTGTGACACTGTCAAGACCAATGGGGTTGACCCTGAGGCTGACATACTTTCTGAATGGAGCATCATAGGTATCTTCTATGATGGTCTGTCTGAAATGTCCAAGATGTCATTGGACAGCTCTGCTGGAGGATCTCTTCATCTGAAGAAGACGCCTGCAGAAGCTCAAGAACTCATTGAAATGGTTGCAAATAACCAATTCATGTACACTTCTGAAAGGAATCTGATGAGCGGATAATTTATACGCTTTTTGGCATTGTTTTTACTTAGTTTTTAGTATGATTTAGTTGTTTTTTAGTATATTTTTTATTAGTTTTTAATTAAAAATCATATTTCTGGACTTTACTATGAGTTTTTTTGTTTTTCTGTGATTTTAGGTATTTTCTGGCTGAAATTGAGGGAGCTGAGCAAAAATCTGAGTTAGGCTGAAAAAGGACTGCTGATGTTGTTGGATCCTGACCTCCCTGCACTCGGAATGGATTTTTTGGAGCTACAGGAGTCCAATTGACACGCTCTCAATTGGGTTGGAAAGTAGACATCCAGGGCTTTCCAGCAATATATAATAATTCATACTTTACGCAAAGATAGATGACGTAAACTGGCGTTCAACGCCAGTTCCATGTTGCAGTTTGGCATCCAGCGCCAGAAACAGGTTACAAGTTGGAGTTCAACGCCCAAAACACGTTACAACCTGGCGTTCAACTCCAGAAACAGCCCAAGCACGTGAGAGGCTTAAGTCTCAGCCCCAGCACACACCAAATGGGCCCTAGAAGTGGATTTCTGCACCAATTAGCTTAGTTTACTCATATTCTGTAAACCGAGGTTACTACTTTACTATTTAAACAACTTTTAGAGACTTGTTTTGTATCTCATGACGTCTATAGAACTGGATTTTATATACTTTGACGGCATGAGTCTCTAAACTCCATTGTTGGGGGTGAGGAGCTCTGCAGCGTCTCGATGAATTAATGCAATTATTTTTGTTTTCCATTCAAACACGCGTGTTCCTATCTAAGATGTTTATTCGCGCTTAATTTTGGAGAAGGTGATGATCCGTGACACTCATCACCTTCCTCAATCCATGAACGTGTGCTTGACAACTACCTCCGTTCTATATCAGATTGAATGAGTATCTCTTAGATTCATTAATCAGAATCTTCGTGGTATAAGCTGGAATTGATGGCGGCATTCAAGAGAATTCGGAAAGTCTAAACCTTGTCTGTGGTATTCCGAGTAGAATTCAAGGATTGAATGACTGTGACGAGCTTCAAACTCCTGAAGGCTGGGCGTTAGTGACAGACGCAAAAGAATCACTGGATTCTATTCCAACCTGATTGAGAACCGACAGATGATTAGCCGTGTTGTGACAGAGCATTTGGAACATTTTCACTGAGAGGATGGGAAGTAGCCATTGACAACGGTGACACCCTACGTATAGCTTGCCATGGAAGGAGCCTTGCGTGTGGAAAAAGGATTTCAAGGAAGAGTTGAAATTCAGAGGACAAAGCATCTCCAAAACTCCAACATATTCTTCATAATTAAAGTAACAATTATTTATTTGACGCTCTTTTATTTTTCTAATAATTTCTACTGATAAATTTAATTGATATCCTGACTAAGAATAACAAAATAAACATAGATTGCTTCAAACCAATAATCTCCATGGGATCGACCCTTACTCACGTAAGGTATTACTTGGACGACCCCGTGCACTTGCTGGTTAGTTGTGCGGATTGCAAAAGTGTGATTGCAATTTCGTGCACCAAGTTTTTGGCGCCGTTGCCGGGGA
>NC_029778.3:37411681-37415600 GCF_000817695.3 Arachis duranensis
CGTGAGTTTAGTGTCTTGTTCTAAGTTTGGTGTCAATAGCATATTTTATATTTTTCTTTAAAACTTTTGTATTTATGTTCTTTGTTCTTCTTTGATCTTCAGTTTTTCTTGTTCTGTGTGTTTTCGTGTTTTTCTTGTACTTTTTCAAAACATTAGTTTTCAAAATTTTTATTTTTATCCCTAAATATGATACATCTTTAAAAACAACATTGAATTTATAGCTCAGTTGGCTAGAGCGTTGGTCTATGTTCTTGGCAATTGGGCATCTTCTTTTTAAAATCTTTTTTTTCAAAAATAATTTTTCTTGATTTAATCTTGTGCCAAACTTTAAGTTTGGTGTTTTCTTGTTGATCTTTATTTAATTTTTGAAAATTTATCTTGGTTTTCTAAAAATTTTAAGTTTGGTGTTCTTTCTTTTGTTCTTGGTGTTCTTGTGAATCTTCAAGGTGTTCTTGAGTCTTTCTTATGTTTTGATCTTAAAATTTTTAAGTTTGGTATTCTTTGGTGTTTTCCCTCCAAAATTTTCGAACATAAGGAGCATTAGATCTAAAAATTTTAAGTCTTGTGTCTTTTGTGTGTTTTTCTCTTTCATCATAAAATTCAAAATTCAAAAAAATATCTTTTCTAACTAATTTTAAACTACTTTTTCGAAATTTTTATATAAAAATTCAGATTTCAATTTCAAAATTTTTCAATTCTTATCTTTTTAAGTTTTTTTTTTAAAAAAAGATATTTTTGATATATATTTTATTATCTTTTTCAAAAATATCCTAACCACTTTCTCTTTTTCCTCAAATTTTTTCGAAAATCTTCATAAACTTTTTCAAATTTTTATAAATTTTAATTTTTAATTTTCTTTCTTTATTTATTTTATTTTTATTTCGGTTTTTTTTATTTTATTATTTTGAAAATTATTCTTATAATAAAATAGACAATATCAACATCCATACCATCTCCCTTGCTCCATCATGGAACTAAGTGGAAATGAACAGTCCAGGAGGACTCTGGGGTCATATGCTAACCCCACTACTGCTTTATATGGGAGTAGTATCTGTATACTCTCTATTGGAGTTAGTAGCTTTGAGTTGAATTCTCAGCTCATTATCATGGTGCAGCAAAGTTGCTAGTATTCCGGTCTTCCACAGGAAGAACCTACAGAGTTTCTGGCATAATTTTTACAAATTGCTGACACAGTACATGATAAAGAAGTAGATCAGGATGTCTACAGATTATTACTGTTTCCATTTGCTATAAAAGATCAAGCTAAGAGGTGGTTAAATAACCAACCTAAGAACAGCATAAGGACATGGAAACAGCTGTCAGAAAAATTCCTGAATCACTATTCTCCTCCAAAACGGATGACACAGCTAAGGCTGAGCATCCAAGGCTTCAAACAAGGAGACAATGAATCTCTTTATGATGCTTGGGAGAGATACAGAGAAATGCTGAGAAAATGCCCCTCTGAAATGTTTTCAGAGTGGGTGCAATTAGACATCTTCTACTATGGGCTTACAGAAAAAGCTCAGATTTCTCTAGATCACTCGGCTGGTGGATCTATACATATGAGAAAAACAATTGAAGAAGCTCAAGAGCTTATTGATACAGCTGCCAGAAATCAGCATCTGTACCTAAGCAGTGAATCTTCCATGAAAGAAGAAGCTAAAACAGTAACTGCTGAACTCAGTCCTGTAGATCAGGCTAATGAATTCAATCAGCAATTAAGCTTTCTAACTCAGCAGCTAGCCGAATTCAAGGAAATACTACAAGAAACAAGAATGGCTAACAGGAATATGGAAGTACAGTTAAAGCAAACAGAAAAGCAACTGTCAAAACAAATAACAAAAGAATGCCAAGCAGTTCAGTTAAGAAGTGGGAAAACATTAAATACCTCACTTCAAAGCAGCAGGAAGCCAAGAAATGAACAAATGACTACTCAAAATCCCTCTGAGGACAATCAGAGCCCAGAGAGGAATAATGCTGGCACTGAATGCCCAAACCATGCTCATTCCTAGCGTTCAACGCCAGAAACAAGCAAGGATTTGGCGTTGAACGCCCAAAGGGAGCATAGTTCTGGCGTTCAGATGCCAGAAATAGATAAGGAGCTGGCGTCTAATGCCACTCCAGCTTCCACCCTTGGTATTCAATTGCCAGTGAGGGATCAGACACTTGCAAGTGCTGATAATAAATCCCTCAAGAAGGCTTCTCAACCTACCTCTGTAGGAAATAAACCTGCAGTAACTAAGGTTGAGGAATACAAAGCCAAGATGCCTTATCCTCAAAAACTCCGCAAAGAGGAGCAGGATAAGCAATTTACCCGCTTTGCAGACTATCTCAGGACTCTTGAAATAAAGATTCTGTTTGCAGAGGCACTTGAGCAAATACCCTCTTATGCCAAGTTCATGAAAGATATCTTGAGTCATAAGAAGGATTGGAGAGAAACTAAAAGGGTTCTCCTCACTGAAGAATGCAGTGCAGTCATTCTGAAAAGCTTCCCAGAAAAGCTTAAAGATCCCGGGAGCTTTATGATACCATGCATATTAGAGGGTAACTGCACCAAGACAGCTCTATGTGATCTTGGGGCAAGCATTAACCTAATCCCTGCATCCACTATCAGAAAGCTTGGCTTAACTGAAGAGGTCAAACCAACCCGGATCTGTCTTCAACTTGCTGATGGCTCCATTAAATACCCATCAGGCATAATTGAGGACATGATTGTCAAGGTTGGGCTATTTGCCTTCCCTACTGACTTTGTAGTGATGGAAATGGAGGAGCACAAGAGTGCAACTCTCATTTTAGGAAGACCATTCCTAGCAACTGGACGAACCCTCATTGACGTCCAAAAAGGGAAGATAACCCTGAGAGTCAATGAGGATGAGTTTAAGTTGAATGTTGTCAAAGCTATGCAACATCCAGACACATCAGACGACTGCCTGGGCGTTGATATTATTGACTCCCTGGTGGAAGAGGTCCATATGACTGAGAGTCTCGAATCAGAGCTAGAGGACATTTTTAAAGATGTTCAGCCTGATCCGGAGGAACCAGAGGAAATAAAAGAACCTCTGAAAACTCCGCAAGAAGAGGAGAAACCTCCTAAACCTGAGCTCAAACCACTACCACCATCCCTGAAATATGCATTTCTGGGAGAAGGTGACACTTTTCCTGTAATCATAAGCTCTACTTTAGGGCCACAGGAAGAGAAAGCACTAATTCAGGTGCTAAGGACACACAAGACAGCTCTTGGGTGGTCCATAAGTGATCTTAAGGGCGTTAGCCCAGCCAGATGTATGCACAAGATCCTATTGGAGGATAATGCTAAGCCAGTGGTTCAACGACAGGGGCGGCTAAATCCCGCCATGAAGGAGATGGTGCAGAAAGAGGTCACTAAGTTACTAGAGGCTGGGATTATCTATCCTATTTCTGATAGCCCCTGGGTGAGCCCTGTCCATGTTGTCCTTAAGAAGGGAGGAATGACAGTGGTTCATAATGAAAAGAATGAACTGGTTCCTACAAGAACAGTTACAGGGTGGCGTATGTGTATTGACTACAGAAGGCTCAATACAACCACCAGGAAGGATCATTTTCCTTTACCATTCATAGACCAGATGCTAGAGAGACTAGCAGGTCATGAATATTACTACTTTTTGGATGGCTATTCAGGTTACAACCAAATTGCAGTAGATCCTCAAGACCAAGAGAAAATAGCATTCACATGTCCTTCTGGAGTGTTTGCCTACAGAAGGATGCCTTTTAGTCTGTGTAATGCACCTGCAACCTTTCAGAGGTGCATGCTCTCTATCTTCTCTGATATGGTAGAGAAGTTTCTGAAAGTCTTCATGGATGACTTTTCAGTATTTGGAGACTCATTCAGCTCCTGCCTTAACCATTTAGCACTTGTTCTGAAAAGATGCCAAGAGACCAA
>NC_029778.3:37415759-37423096 GCF_000817695.3 Arachis duranensis
TGCTGACATGCCATTTGTGTTTGACACAAAGTGTCAGTAGGCGTTTGAGACCCTGAAAGCTAAACTGGTCACAGCACCAGTTATTTCTGCACCAGACTGGACATTACCCTTTGAACTAATGTGTGATGCCAGTGACCATACCATTGGTGCAGTATTGGGACAGAGGCATAACAAGCTTCTGCATGTCATTTATTATTCTAGCAGTGTTTTAAATGATGCCCAGAAAAATTACACAACCACAGAAAAAGAATTACTTGCAGTGGTTTATGCCATTGACAAGTTTAGATCCTACTTAGTAGGATCAAAAGTGATTGTGTACACTGACCATGCTGCTCTTAAATATCTACTCACAAAGCAGGATTCAAAGCCCAGGCTCATAAGATGGGCGTTGCTTCTGCAAGAGTTTGATATAGAAATAAGAGACAGAAAAGGAACAGAGAATCAAGTAGCTGATCACCTGTCCCGGATAGAACCAGTAGCAGGAGCATCCCTCCCTTCTACTGAGATCTCTGAAACGTTTCTGGATGAACAATTGTTTGCTATTCAGGAAGCTCTGTGGTTTGCAGACATTGCAAACTATAAGACACAAGGTTCTCCTTTTGTAACCATGGAGAGGAAGCATGAAAAGCTTCTCTCACTGCAGAGTCAACCAAAGCCCCCATAGTCCAACTCTAAGTTTGATGTTGGGAGGTCCCAACCTTGCTCTGATTATCTGTGAGACTCCATGAGAGCTCACTGTCAAGCTATTGACATTAAAGAAGCGTTTGTTGGGAGGCAACCCAATATTATTTAATTATATCTATTTATTTTCCATGGCTATTTTATGTTTTCTTTAGGTTGATGATCATGTGAAGTCACAAAAACAAATGGAAAATCAAAAACAGAATGAAAACAGCATGAAAAATAGCACACCTTGGAGGAAGATCATTCTGGCGTTTAAACGCTAGAAACAAGCATCTGTCTGGCATTTAACGCCAGAAACAAGCACCAAGCTGGCGTTTAACACCAGAAACAAGCATCAGTCTGGTGTTAAACGCCAGAAACAGGCTACATTTGGGCTTTTAACGCCAGAAACAGGCAGTAGTCTGGCGTTAAATGCCAGGATTGCACAATAAGGGCATTTTGTACGCCTAATTGGAGCAGGGATGCTAAATCCTTGACCCCACTGGATCTGTGGACCCCACAGGATCCCAACCTACCTCACCATTCAAATTCAAACCATTTCCCTCCCAAACCCACCCATTCACACACTTCCATCTCCTCAATCTTCTCCACTTCTTTCTTCTTTTGCTCGAGAACGAGCAAACCTTTTAAGTTTGGTGTGGCAAAAGCATTGCTCTTATTTTTTCCATAATTCAGTGGTAGAGCAATTGACTGCAGATCAAAGAGCTATGAGGAAAGAGCAACAAAGGCAAGGAAGAGACATAGAGGAGCTCAAAAGCACCATTGGTCCTTCAAGAAGAGGAAGACGCCACCCTCATTAAGGTGGACCCATTCCTTAATCTCCTTGTTCTTATTTTCCTGTTTTTCGTTTACTATGCTTCATGTTTAATTATGTTTGTGTCTTTATGTCTTAATGATATGAATGTCATATGAATCCATTACCTTTCTTAAATGAAAATTGTTTTTTGAAAAAGAAAAAGAAGTACATGAATTTTGAATTTTAAAATAGTTTAATTATTTTGATGTGGTGGCAATACTTTTCGTTTTCTGAATGAATGCTTGAACAGTGCATATGTCTTTTGAATTTGTTGCTTATGAATGTTAAAATTGTTGGCTCTTGAAAGAATGATGAAAAAGGAGAAATGTTATTTGATAATCTGAAAAATCATAAAAATGATTCTTGAAGCAAGAAAAAGCAGTGAAGAACAAAGCTTGCAGAAAAAAATGCGAAAAAAAAGAGCAAGAAAAAGGAAAAAGCAAACAGAAAAAGCCAAAAGATCTTTAAACCAAAAGGCAAGGGTAATAAAAAGGATCCAAGGCTTTGAGCATCAGTGGATAGGAGGGCCTAAAGGAATAAAATCCTGGCCTTAGCGGCTAAACCAACCTGTCCCTAACCATGTGCTTGTGGCGTGAAGGTGTCAAGTGAAAACTTGAGACTGAGCGGTTAAAGTCGAGGTCCAAAGCAAAAAAAACAGAGTGTGCTTAAGAACCCTGGACACCTCTAATTGGAGACTTTAGCAAAGCTGAGTCACAATCTGAAAAGGTTCACCCAGTTGTGTGTCTGTGGCATGTATGTATCCGGTGGTAATACTGGAAAACAGAGTGCTTAGGGCCACAGCCAAGACTCATAAAGTAGCTGTGTTCAAGAATCAACATACTGAACTAGGAGAATCAATAACACTATCTGAATTCTGAGTTCCTATAGATACCAATCATTCTGAACTTCAAAAGATAAAGTGAGATGCCAAAACTGTTCAGAAGCAAAAAGCTAATAGCCCCGCTCATCTAATTAAGACTGATCTTCACAGATATTTTTAGAACTCATTGTATATTCTCTTCTTTTTATCCTACTTTATTTTTAGTTGCTTGGGGACAAGCAACAATTTAAGTTTGGTGTTGTGATGAGCGGATAACTTATACGCTTTTTGGAATTGTTTTTACTTAGTTTTTAGTATGATTTAGTTGGTTTTTAGTATATTTTTTATTAGTTTTTAATTAAAAATATATTTCTGGACTTTACTATGAGTTTTTTTGTTTTTCTATGATTTTAGGTATTTTCTGGCTGAAATTGAGGGAGCTGAGCAAAAATCTGAGTTAGGCTGAAAAAGGACTGCTGATGCTGTTGGATCCTGACCTCCCTGCACTCGGAATGGATTTTTTGGAGCTACAGAAGTCCAATTGACGCGCTCTCAATTGGGTTGGAAAGTAGACACCCAGGGCTTTCCAGTAATATATAATAGTCCATACTTTACGCAAAAATAGATGACGTAAACTGGCGTTCAACGCCAGTTCCATGTTGTAGTCTGGCATCCAGCGCCAGAAACAGGTTACAAGTTGGAGTTCAACGCCCAAAACACGTTACAACCTGGCGTTCAACTCCAGAAATAGCCCAAGCACGTGAGAGGCTTAAGTCTCAGCCCCAGCACACACCAAGTGGGCCCCAGAAGTGAATTTCTGCACCAATTAGCTTAGTTTACTCATATTCTGTAAACCGAGGTTACTAGTTTACTATTTAAACAACTTTTAGAGACTTGTTTTGTATCTCATGACGTCTATAGAACTGGATTTTATATACTTTGACGGCATGAGTCTCTAAACTCCATTGTTGGGGGTGAGCAGCTCTGCAGCGTGTCGATGAATTAATGCAATTATTTTTGTTTTCCATTCAAACAGGCGTGTTCCTATCTAAGATGTTCATTCGCGCTTAATTTTGGAGAAGGTGATGATCCGTGACACTCATCACCTTCCTCAATCCATGAACGTGTGCCTGACAACTACCTCCGTTCTATATCAGATTGAATGAGTATCTCTTAGATTCCTTAATCAGAATCTTCGTGGTATAAGTTGGAATTGATGGCGGCATTCAAGAGAATCCGGAAAGTCTAAACCTTGTCTGTGGTATTCCGAGTAGGATTCGAGGATTGAATGACTGTGACGAGCTTCAAACTCCTGAAGGCTGGGCGTTAGTGACAGACGCAAAAGAATCACTGGATTCTATTCCAACCTGATTGAGAACCGACAGATGATTAGCCGTGCTGTGACATAGCATTTGGAACGTCAGAGGACAAAGCATCTCCAAAACTCCAACATATTCTCCATAATTAAAGTAACAATTATTTATTTCACGCTCTTTTATTTTTCTAATAATTCCTACTGATAATTTTAATTGATATCCTGACTAGGAATAACAAAATAAACATAGATTGCTTCAAACCAATAATCTCCGTGGGATCGACCCTTACTCACGTAAGGTATTACTTGGACGACCTATTGCACTTGTTGGTTAGTTGTGCGGATTGCAAAAGTGTGATTGCAATTTTGTGCACCAGAATCCTGTGAACAATGGGACGAATCAGAAGAAAGGAGTTCTGGAGATTGATACTCTGAATGCCATAATGGCTCAGAACAAAATATTGACTCAGCAAGTCAATATGATTTCTCAAAGTCTGTCTGGAATGCAAGCTGCACCAGGCAGTACTAAGGACGCTTCATCTGAAGAAGAAGCTTATGATCCTGAGAACCCTTCAATGGAAGAGGTGAATTATATGGGAGAACCCTATGGAAACACCTATAATCCTTCATGGAGAAATCATCCAAATCTCTCATGGAAGGATCAACAGAGACCTCAACAAGGTTTCAACAACAATAATGGTGGAAGAAATAGGTTTAACAATGGCAAGCCTTTTCCATCATCTTCTCAGCAACAGACAGAGAATTCTAAGCAGAGCCACTCTGACTTAGCAACCATGGTCTCTGATCTAATAAAAACCACTCAAAGTTTTATGACTGAAACAAGGTCCTCCATTAGGAATTTGGAGGCACAAGTGAGACAGCTGAGCAAGAAAATTACTGAACTCCCTCCTAGTACTCTTTCAAGCAATACAGAAGAGAATCCAAAAGGAGAATGCAAGGCCATTAACGTGACCCACATGGCCGAACTTGGAGAGGAGGAAGAGGCAGTGATCGCCACTGAGGAAGACCTCAATGGACGTCCACTGGCCTCCAATGAGTTCCTTAATGAGGAACCATGGGAATCTGAGGCTCACAATGAGACCATAGAGATTCCATTGGATTTACTTCTGCCATTCATGAGCTTTGACGAGTATTCTTCCTCTGAAGAGGATGAAGATGTCACTAAAAAGCAAGTTGCTAAGTACCTTGGAGCAATCATGAAGCTAAATGACAAGTTATTTGGTAATGAGACTTGGGAGAATGAACCCCCTTTGTTCACCAAAGAACTGGATGACTTGTCTAGGCAGAAATTACCTCAAAAGAGACAGGACCCTGGGAAGTTCTCAATACCTTGTACCATAGGCACCATGACCTTTAAGAAGGCTCTGTGTGACTTAGGGTCAAGTATAAACCTAATACCTCTCTCTATAATGGAGAAGCTAGGGATCTTTGAGGTACAAGCTGCAAGAATCTCACTAGAGATGGCAGACAATTAAAGAAAACAAGCTTATGGACTTGTAGAGGATGTTCTGGTAAAGATTGAAGACCATTACATCCCTGCTGATTTCATAGTCCTAGAGACTGGGAAGTGCATGGATGAATCTACCATGGAGAGGAAGCATGAAAAGCTTCTCTCAAAACAGAGTCAAACAGAGCCCCCACAGTCAAACTCTAAGTTTGGTGTTGGGAGGTCACAACCAACTTCTAAGTTTGGTGTTGAACCCCCACATTCAAACTCTAAGTTTGGTGTTGGGAGGTTCCAACATTGCTCTGAGCATTTGTGAGGCTCCATGAGAGCCCACTGTCAAGCTACTGAGATTAAAGAAGCGCTTGTTGGGAGGCAACCCAATGTTATATTTATCTATTTCCCTTTGTTATTTTATGTTTTCTGTAGGTTGATGATCATGTGAAGTCACAAAATCAATTGAAAAAGCAAAAACAGAATGAAAAATAGAAAGAAAAATAGCACACCCTGGAGGAAAACTTGCTGGCATTTAAACGCCAGTGAAGACAGCAAATGGGCGTTTAACGCCCAGTCTGGCACCATTATGGGCGTTTAACACCAGGAAGGGGCACCAGACTGGCGTTAAACGCCAGGAAAAAGCAAGAAGCTGGCGTTAAGAGCCAGAAATGGGCACCAGCCCGGCGTTTAACGCCAGAAGTGGCATAAAGAGCATTTTTGCTCGCCACTTGATGCAGGGATGAATTATCCTTCACACCTCAGGATCTGTGGACCCCACAGGATCCCCACCTACCCCACCACTCTCTCTCTTCTTCACCCATTCACCAATCACCTCAATACCTCTTCACCAAAAACCCTCACCTATCAAATCCTACCATTCTCTTTACCACTCACATCCATCCTTCATAAAACCCCACATACCTTACCATTCAAATTCAAACCACTTTCCCTCCCTAAGCCACCCATACATGACCGAACCCTACCCCTCTCTCCACCCCTATATAAACCCATCTTCACCCCTTCATTTCCACACAACCTAACTACTACTTCTTCCCCCTTGGCCGAACCACAAAGCCACCTCCATCTCCTCTATTTCTTCTTCTTCTACTCTCTCCTTTCTTCTTTTGCTCGAGGACGAGCAAACCCTCTAAGTTTGGTGTGGTAAAAGCATTGCTTTTTGGTTTTCCATAACCATTTATGGCATCTAAGGCCGGAGAAACCTCTAGAAAGAGGAAAGGGAAGGCAAAAGCTTCCACCTCTGAGTCATGGGAGATAGAGAGATTCATCTCAAGGGTGCATCAAGACCACTTCTATGAAGTTGTGGCCATGAAGAAGGTGATCCCCGAGGTCCCTTTTCAAACTCAAAAAAAAAGGTTAACTTTAATCAAAGGTTGGACCAAGTCCTTATGGATTTCTGTGTGGAAGGAGCTCAATGCAAATAGGAGGTCCCATTCATAGACATGAGCATGAGAAAATTCCTCATCATGAAATCCCTGAGATGCCTCAAGGGATGCACTTTCCTCCACAAAACTATTGGGAGCAAATCAACACATCCCTAGGAGAATTGAGTTCCAACATGGGACAACTAAGGGTGGAGCACCAAGAACATTCCATCCTCCTCCATGAAATTAGAGAAGATCAAAGAATCATGAGAGAGGAGCAACAAAGGCAAGAAAGAGACATAGAGGAGCTCAAGCACTCCATAAGATCTTCAAGAGGAAGAACAAGCCGCCATCACTAAGGTGGACCCGTTCTTTAATTTCCTTGTTCTTTATTTTCCTGTTTTTTGAAAAATCATGCTTATGTTTATCTATGTTTGTGTCTTATGATCATTAGCATCTTAGTGTCTATGCCTTAAAGTTATGAATGTCCTATGAATCCATCACCTTTCTTAAATGAAAAATGTTCTTAATTGAAAAAGAGAAGAATTGCATGAATTTTGAATTTTATAACAGATTAATTATTTCGATGTGGTGGCAATACTTTTGGTTTTTGAATGTATGCTTGAACAGTGCATATGTCTTTTGAATTTGTTGTTCATGAATGATTGGCTCTTGAAAGAATGATGAAAAAGGAAACATGTTACTGAGGATCTGAAAAATCATAAAAATGATTCTTGAAGCAAGAAAAAGCAGTGAATATTCAAGAAAAAAAGAAAAGAAAAAAAAAGGAAGAGAAAGAAATAAAGTTGTGATCCAAGGCAAAAAGAGTGTGCTTAAGAACCCTGGACACCTCTAATTGGGGACTCTAGCAAAGCTGA
>NC_029778.3:37423197-37423824 GCF_000817695.3 Arachis duranensis
TAGATGTTTTTGGAATTCATTGCATATTCTCTTCTTTTTATCTTATTTGATTTTCAGTTGCTTGGGGACAAGCAACAATTTAAGTTTGGTGTTGTGATGAGCGGATAATATATACGCTTTTTGGCATTGTTTTTAGTATATTTTTTGTTTGTTTTAGTTAGTTTTTATTATATTTTTATTCGTTTTTAGTTAAAATTCACTTTTCTGGACTTCACTATGAGTTTGTGTGTTTTTCTGTGATTTCAGGTATTTTCTGGCTGAAATTGAGGGACCTGAGCAAAAATCTAATTCAGAGGCTGAAAATGACTGCAGATGTTGTTGGATTCTGACCTCCCTGCACTCGAAGTGGATTTTCTGGAGCTAAAGAAGCCCAATCAGCGCGCTCTCAACTGCGTTGGAAATTAGACATCCTGGGCTTTCCAGCAATGTATAATAGTCCATACTTTGCTCGAGATTTGATGGCCCAAACCGGCGTTCCAAATCAGCTCAAAACTGCCCGGCGTTAAACGCCGGAACTGGCACGAGAATGGGAGTTAAATGCCCAAACTGGCCCAAAAGCTGGCGTTTAACTCCAAGAAAAGTCTCTACACATGAAAGCTTCAATGCTCAGCCCAAGCACACACCAAG
>NC_029778.3:37424020-37424353 GCF_000817695.3 Arachis duranensis
TTCAATTCAGCTTATTCTTGTTCTAAGATATTCATTCGCACCCAAGAACATGATGAATGTGATGATTATGTGACGCTTATCATCATTCTCACTTATGAACGCGTGCCTGACAACCACTCCCGTTCTACAAGCAAACAAGGCTTGAATGTTTATCTCTTGGATTCCTTAATTAGAATCTTCATGGTATAAGCTAGAATTGATGGCGGCATTCAAGAGAATCCGGAAGGTCTAAACCTTGTCTGTGGTATTCAGAGTAGGATTCAATGATTGAATGACTGTGACGAGCTTCAAACTCCTGAAGGCTGGGCGTTAGTGACAGACACAAAAGAATCA
>NC_029778.3:37424375-37443339 GCF_000817695.3 Arachis duranensis
ACATACAGCTTGCCATGGAAAGGAGTAAGAAGGATTGGATGAAGACAGTAGGAAAGCAGTGAGACGGAAGGGACAAAGCATCTCCATACGCTTATCTGAAGTTCTCACCAATGAATTACATAAGTATCTCTATCCTTATTTTATTCTTTATTCATAAATCATCCATAACCATTTGAATCCGCCTGACTGAGATTTACAAGATGACCATAGCTTGCTTCATACCAACAATCTCCGTGGGATCGACCTTACTCGCGTAAGGTTTATTACTTGGACGACCCAGTGCACTTGCTGGTTAGTTGTGCGAAGTTGTGATAAAGAGTTGAGATTGCAATTGAGCGTACCATGTTGATGGCGCCATTGATGATCACAATTTCGTGCACCATCAATCAACTTCTAAGTACAGATTAGAATCAACTTTGGATTGGAGCCAATTACGTACTCAGTTAGGTACTCTTTTTTAATCGATTGACGCAAATGCGGAAGTCGAAGAGGCAGGCTTGATGAAGGTCAACAGTGTCAAAGGCAAAGTTTTAGTCTCTAAAAGACGTGAATATTTATTTAGCAAAAGTAACTGTTAGCAGATAATTGGACGGATTACATTGACAAGACACATATGAAAAAAGTGCTTGGAATTTTTTCAGAGAAAACACTCACACTCACTCACATCCCCAGTGGCTTTTTGATTTAGTTAAGAGTCTTTTTCTTTGAAAGTTTCTTTCCATGTCTTTCAATTCTACTTTACCATTTTTGTACTTTCTTTTCTTGTAATTTACCTTCTTTACAATATTGTTTCGTTTTCTTTAAATTCAGCAACTTTTACCCTTTTTAGTCTTTACATTTTAGTTTGTCCTTTATTTTTCCAAACATTTTTACTTTCTGTCATTTGATTTTACTTTTATTCAATTTATTTAAGTTTTATTGTTCATTTTTAATTACTGCAAAGTTTAGTTCCTTCTTCTTCGTCATTGTTAAAGGCATGAATTTTGATACAAATAAAATTAGTATTCACAACAAGGAGTAAGTTTCACTCCTAGAATTCAAATATCGAACCAACCTAGATATTTTGTTTTGGTCAAGAAACTTAATTTCTTTTGTCACGTTCGACCTGTGAAAAATTTGCAAAACAAAATGGCACGTCGGATAGTTTTAAACTTTAATTGTGTTAAAGTTTTTGTTTTCAACTTTTTGCGTTGTGCATGCAGTGTTAATATTTGGTGCATGCAATTGAGAAATGGTAGAATTATTACTATGTCTAAAGAGGTTTCAAATGCCAATGCAGAAACAAGTAAAAATGTCCCAATAATGGCTACACAAGCTTCTGCAAATTTGATATTACATGCAGAGTATAATTTTGGGGAAAGTGTTGCAGTTATTGGTGCAATTGCTAGTGGTAATAGATGAAATCCACGCCTTAAGACAGTACTAGAAAACTAGTTATTACAGACGGATATTTTTGACGGATTTTATCCTACGAAAATACAGACGGAATTTCAGAGGGATTTTTTGTCGGAAAACAAAAAAAATGAATTAGCATAAATTACAGACGGAAAAAAATCCGTCTATAATTCTGTCGGAAAAATTAATTTTTTTTTTGTGAAAAATAGTTACAGATGGAAAATCTGTCTGTAATTAAATAGACAAAAACACTGTATTTTATTAAATTATTACAACGGATTTTCCGTCTGTAATTTAAAATTTTCCACCGGAAAAAAAACTTATACCTAATCTATCCCCTCTCTCTCTCGAGCACCCTTCACAAATAACTCTAACCTCTACCCCCTCTCTCTCTCTCTCGACTCAATTTACAAAGCACTCCATGAAGATGAACACCGTCTTCATTGTGCCTCAGGAAGACGATTAACCTAGCTAACCCTAACCTGTCTTCATTGTGCCTCACTGTACCCTAACCCTCTCTTCATTGTGCCTCACGAAAAAACCCCTAACCACCACGAAGAACCCCTAACCGCGACGAAGAGCCCCTACCAGCACTCTACGAAGAACGTCGCCGGTCGCCAGCACTCGCAATGCCTCCGTCGAAGAACCCCTAACCGCGACAAAAAACCCCTAACCCTCCTTTGAGTTTCTTCGCTCTTCTCTCGCCACTCTCACCCTCAAGCTCATTGAGTCTTACCTCTCTCATGGCTGGTCTCGCCGTTGACCTCTCTCTATCTCTCTGGTATATCGCTTCTCTCGTGGGCGTTTCAGACTCAAGGTCATCGCGCTCTGTTTCCGTCGCTGCTCTGTCACCGTCGCTGCTCTATCGCGCTCTGTCGCAAGCGAATCGATGGAATTTGACCCGATCCCAATCGGTTCCTGCTCCAAAGAGAACCAGAGCATCTACCAACAGTTGTTTAAATTACGCTGATTCAGGTATACATTGTTTAAATTACACTGATAAACCTTAGGGCTCAATTTTTCTACGCCAGTTTTAGCTAGGTTTATCATACTCTGCTTTTGTGGCTCAATTGTTTAATGGTTCCAACTATTGCCATGCTTGTTGGTCCTGATGCTCCCATTGTTCTATTGTTTAGGCAATTTGCAAGATAGAATCAGTTACACACTATACACTAAAAGAGTTTTGATTTCAATGCTTAAACTACTTCAATGTTTTCAAACTTGATAGGTTGATAAATTGAAGAGAAAGCTGAGACATGAAGAGAATGTGCATAGTATACTTAATACTTGCTTTCTTTCTTGTCAGGTCTAAAAAAAATAAACTCACTCTTACGAAGAAAGTATAATTAGGAATTTAGGATGGATGAATTAAGTTTCAACTAAAAAAATAATTTTGTGCGGTTACTAGGATCAATACAGGGTGTTTATTATTATTCTATCAAATATTCAGGAAAAAAGTCGAAGTAGCTGCACTAGAACAGAAAAGGCTAGGCATTGGCGATGGATCAGTTGGGATGTTCTCCTCACTTATTGTTCGTGCATGCAGGTAATTTGCTAGTCGATAGTCAATTCCATTCACTTTTCTCATTGCATCCCCTTTCCTTATTCTCTTTGCTTTCTTTTTCCTTTCTCTTTTTTGTTCTGATTAAGCTCTGAATGTCAAATTGAAACATGATACTATTTTACTTCTGTAAGAAGGATACTGTTTCTTTCTTTGATTTTAGAATTTGCTTGATTGAAAATAGAAGGATTCATGAACAGAAGGATTCATGAACCTTTATGCTTGTCTCTTTACTTCCTTTCTAATTCATGTATTGCAATAACCAAATTGTGCTTTTGCTTCTGCTTGTGGGAGTGATATAATATGACATTAGGCTTTATATCAAAGTCGCTAATGAAATTATCCTTGGTTTTTGATGAATCTGATGATGATATTTGTGGATCCTCAACAACAAGAATCTCTTTGATTGCTTCAGGCATTCTTTGCCCTTTTATCATCTTCTTCCAATATTCTCCCACCAACTGGTACTATATATATAGATTAATGTTACAATTTTACTTATTCAGGCTTTAGTGAAGTTCCCTTTTGAAGTTTTAAATAATCTGATTGAATCTCCATTTTGATATGTTAATGCTATTTGATGTGATCAGGCAGGTGATGCATGGTTTCTAAATACTCTTGAACAATCATTGAGCTTCATCCTTGCAGATCAAGGTTTTGATGTATGGGTAGGAAATGTGCATGGAACACGCTGGAGCCATGGTCATAGGTCTTATTCAGTGAAGAATAAGGTGTGTGGCTCTTCTTTGACCTATAGAGATGCTGACGGCGTGTGTGATTAAACTGAAAATAATATCAGTGCATAAAGTTCATTGCTAAATAATTATGAGTCAAAACTAAGAACCAAATGTTCATTTATTCTAAATTTGAATTGGGGGAAAACATTTGTAATTGATATGAATAAGGTCACACTTTAGTAGGTTTTATCATTCAATTATTTAATAGTAAAAGGGTTTGTGCCGAATACTATCAAGCCTTTTCTATTTACTTTGATATGCTTGAAATAAGAATTATTAAATTGTTCTCAGTGCTGAAGCTACTTATATTCAGCACCAAATTGAGTTCCACAGCACTGTTGATGATCACTGATCTTGAGAAAATATTCTAAATTGTCATGATACTTATATTTTCATTTCACTGTCATTTTCAGTGTATATTATTCTTATTGGAATTGTTAGAGCCAGAGTTTGTACAGTGCATCATGTGATTGATTCAACTTTGGTCCCTTGATAGAAATTCTGGGATTGGAGCTGGCAGGAATTAGCCCTGTATGATATGGCAGAAATGATCAATTACATATATTCAGTAACAAATTCAAAGCTATTCATAGTTGGGCATTCACAGGTAGTTATGATTCTGGACATCATCCTTTTCACTTGCTATTTGGTAGTTGTTGTAGTATGCATTTTATTCATTTCTCTTATTTCTGGGGAACAATTATATCTTTTGCTGCCTTCACTCAGATGACTACTGGTTTTATTCAGATGGTTCTTACCATGGTATTCATCAACTGAACTTCAAAAGGTGATCCTCCCGTCACTCTCTTTTCCTTTTGCCTACATTTCTTGAGTTTATTTCTAGTTCAGTAAATGTTTAACTTTTCTATTTTCCATACTCATTTTCAGTGAGTGGGGAACCAATCTCTTGGTTTCCTTGCGTGATACGCGTCTAAGCTGCGGTGACATGCTTTCATCCATAACAGGTTCATGTGCCCAACACTATCTCTGTCCTCTGTGCTTAGGAGGATTTTACTTTATTTCAGATGCTAGGCTATGAATGTTATTATTGGTTTATGTGTTTGCTCATGCTGTTATTATATTCTCCAATTTTCGGAACTCAAATATGTGGTGTTCATGGTACTGATGAAAGTGATTAACTATCTAATCCAAATAATTTTCTCCGCTTTGGTTTCTTTTAGTTTTATTTAGCAATAAATAGTAACAGTGTTTATGTGTTTATTTAGCACTAAATAGTAGAAATAGTAACAGTGTTAGGAGAGAAAAGGGGTTCATTTATTGAGTTTGTGTTTATATGTTCTCTGCACAAACTTGAAAGCTTTTGTTGCTTTGTGCTTAATGGAAGGCCCTTGAGCTCTCTCTCTCTCTCTCTCTCTCTCTCTCTCTCTTTCTCTCTCTCTCTCTCTCTGCTCTGTTCTTCATTCACCCCCTTTCAATCACTCAGCAGAAGAACTCTAACACTCTGTTATTAGTTTCTTTTTGCATTTTTATGGCTTTCTTTCTTGACTGCAAAACCAACAGGAATAGAAAAATAGAAATTTGAGAGAATAATCTCTCTTCTTCTTCTTCCTTCTTCTTCTTCTGCCATCTCTGCCAGACATTAACCCACTGGTCCGTCACTCTTCTTTCCTCTCAAAATTCACTTTATTATTATTTCAGCTCTTCTTTCTACTCTGCTGGATTTATTCCTTGTGTGTTTCACTTTTACAAATGGAATGTACCCCTCATGCTTTGGTCTTTTTTTTTTCCTTAAATATTTTTTTTTTGTTTTAAATTTCTCAACTTTGCACGCTTGCTGTTCTAAAATTTTTTTCTTTTTCATTTTTTTTGGGTTAGGGGAGGGGTTGTTTGGGAATACCTATTTATCTTTTGATTTTCTTTTTTATTACACAGTAGAAAAATGGTTGGTATGGTTAAGTGTGGATCTGTTGTGCTGTAGCGTGTTCATCATCCTTGCAATTTGGTTTTTTTTTTTAGTTTTATTTGCTGCTTCATTCATTATTCAGATCATTTCTTTTCCTTATTTAACTCTGTTTATTCAGCTTTTCATTTTTCGCTGTTTGAATCTACTTGCTTTATGGATTGAGATATATAAATTAACTCTTTTTTTATGTTGTTTGTTGTAGAGTTTTCTTCTGTTGGAAAGAAGAGTATTAGAGAAGAACCATCTAAGAGAAAGAATCCTGGAGCAGTCAAAATTAGTCATTGGGCATTGGCGCGATTAAATGCAGAAGAGGTTTCCAAGGCTGCTGCTGAAGCAAGAAAAAGGTCCAAAATTCTTTATCCTGTTTTATTTATGCACGCAAAAAAATTATTTTGCCCGATGTCTTATCATTCTCTCTGCTCTCATTTATGCTCTAAATTTGTTTGTTTGATGTATGTGAACACGCAGCTTAAGATAGAAGAGATTGTGACTGAAATGGGTGGTCTTCTACGTGCTAAAGCATCACTGGATTTGAACTTTGTCATTGTGAAAAATGTTTTGGCTGCAAAATACAAGATTTTTTTAGTATCTAAAACTTTTTCAGGCTTTGGGCCTTGCTTATCAGCGACTGGGCAGGTATACTGCAGCCATAAAGGTACCTTCTATTTGGGTTCCTCTTAAATCTTTTGGATGATTAATTCCTCAACCACCAACTTACTTTTGAATTCTCCATCAGTCTTATGGCCGTGCCATCGAGTTGGATGATAAGATGGTCTTTGCTTTGGTTGAAAGCGGAAATATCTCGTTGACACTTGGTTCATTTAGGAAGGTACTCTTCGATGATAATGAATTATATTTTCTTGCAAATCCTTTCATGAATTTCTGGAAGCTGTTCAACCACATCCAATGGTTTATATTCTATAACTATCTGTGAAATTGTCTTTGGGTTTTTCTACATGAAAGGGAGTTGAACAATTTCGACAAGCTTTGGAGATTTCATCACAATGTGTGCCTGCACAATATGGGCTTGCTTTGGGGCTTCTTTGTTTAGCAAAAGATTGCATGAACCTGGGAGCATTTAAGTGGGGGGCTTCTTTATTAGAGCTTTGTTTTATAGAAATTGTTTGGATGCTGTGGCATTCATTTTTAAGTTCAAATAAATTCTTGAAGTAACTGTTGAAGTGACTGCAGGAAGCATCTGAGGTTGCAAGAGCAAGTGCTTATTCTGTTAGGAATGTCTCATATAGGAAAATGCTGCCTTGATTTTCTTGAATAGATAATCAGAGCTTAATTCCTTGCCATCTGTGTGTTTCAGGTAGGAAAGGATGAATTCGGGTAGGTTGGTACGTCTATCTCTCTCTCTCTCTCACTACCTTATATAATTTCCAGACTGGAGGCACATTCCAAAACTATGACATGATAAATTATTATATTAATCATAAAATTTTATATATATAAATTGTTTTAGTTAATTTCATGCTAAATGTGTATATTTATTTTTGGTTAGTATCATGGTGGGACTAACTTTGATAGAACCGCTAGTGGACCATACATTGCCACTTCATACGATTATGATGCTCCTCTTGATGAATATGGTAAAATTACATTGATCAAGAAGAATCTCATTTTCTAATATTTTTCCATGAATGATCCTTGAGTAATTAATTAATTATTGTATGTAGGCAACAAAGCTCAACCAAAATGGGGTCACCTCAAAGAACTCCACAGGGTTTTGAAGTCAATGGAAGAGAGTCTTACAAACGGGAGCGTTTTCCAAATTGATTTTGGCAACTCTGTCACGGTACCAAAATACATGAAAACAAATTACAACTCTGCATTATTTTTTTCCCTCTAATTGAATTAGAGCAATAATGAATAATTACTTTTCAAAAATAATTATTTCAGGCCACTGTGTATGCCTCAAACAAATCATCAAGTTGCTTCTTGACCAATGCCAACACTATCGCCGATGCTACTGTCTCATTTAGAGAAAGAACCTATGCAGTTCCAGCATGGTCTGTTTAGCTTGGCTTGGCAAATATACACGCCAAGAGATTTGTTATTCCATAAGATTTGACTACATACTCTTTTAATTAAATATTTGTTTGTGATGAATTATAGTTGATGTATCAACACACTTTGATGTATGGTTGTTACTTAATATTATAGTTGATGTATTAGTACACTTTGTTTATGTTTTGAATTATATTAATTTGCTTGTTTATAGTACTTTTCTTTTAGTTTGATAATACCATGAATTTGTTTATTTTTTGAAATATTATAAATATTCGAATACAAAATAGATAAAAAAAATTGTATTTATTAAATTTATATTTTGTATGAAAACATGTTTATTTTTGTAATAGAAAAAATTAAAAAAAATATTTTACCTTACCGACGGATTTATAGACGGATTTTTTGTCTGTAATCAGAGTGTAAGAAGGTTTTCCAAGATTCAAATTATAGACAGAAAATCTGTTGCAAAATCTGTCTATAAATTACAGACGGAAATTCCGTCGAAAAATCTGTCTGTAATTACAGACGGAAATTCCATCGGAAAATCTGTCTGTAATTACAGTCGGAAAATTCGTCTGTAATTACAAACGAAAAATTCGTTGGAAAGTTCGTCATCTTCGGGAAATGGATAGAGAATTTATAGAGGAATAATCCGTCGGTAACTGGTAAAAATCCGTCGGTAATTTTCCGACGGAAAAAAATCCGTCGGTAAATAATTTCCGACGAGGCTTTTACAGAGGGACAAAATCCGTCGGTAATTTCGTCGATAACCAAAAATTTTTCTGTAATAAAGACTAAATCTGTCTGTAAATCTGCCTGCATTAATCAATTTTCTAGTTGTGAGATCACCCTAGTGTAGAATCAACCGCAAGTGACTGCAGGTTAGCCTCTATTTGGCCTTCCTCTTAATTATACGCCTCCTATGAGCAGTTAGTTATACGCCCTTAGTCAGATTTGGGAATGCGCCAATTATGGTTTCTAACCAACCTCCTTTTCCATATCCAGACGTTAGTCGAGATTACCAAGCGGGCTCCTTATCAAATAATTCAGGATGAACGGCTGCGCTTCAATAACACATTGACGAAAGCCATAATGATTTATTCAATCTATTGACTCACTAGATGAGTGCTATTCTGAATTCTATAATGGTTGACAATGAGTCAAAATGTGATCGATTGGCTAGGCAAGTCGAGAGAATTTTCTGAAATGTCAATTATGATGAAGGGCAGTCTATTCTCCAAGATTTGGTAGTAGGCTAAGAGAACGTAGGATATAATGAGAAGAATGTATTTAATAATCCTGAAAGGAAAGAAAATATCCCTCATCTCGTTCGACGATATCAAAATTCTAATGAAGTTTTGAATAGATTTCGCGCACAGCATGGATATCATTACCAAGTGACGAGGATTATCGAGACTATCGTCAATAGAGTGGGTATCAAAGTGAGTTTCATGCATTGACCATATTTTTTCTCCACTTTTCCTGTGCAATGCAAATGGTTGAAGTGCCAAGGAGTGTAAAAATTCTAAAATAATTATAAAATTTGCAGGGGAACCTGGAGAGTCAATTATCGAGCATATAGCTCGCTATATGGAAAAATTAGAAAATTTGGCAAATAATAAAAACTTGAGAATGAAGTTTTTTCCTTGTTATTAATAAAAAATGCTTTCACTTAGTTTTCAAACTGAAGCCCAATTTGATTTTGACGTGAGCACAATTAGAAAATACTTTTCATGCTCAATTCTATAGGGGAAAGTTGAATGTCATGCTGACAGATTTGCTTACAATAAAACGAGATAACGGTCAATTGATAGATGATTTCATGATTCGGTTAAAAAATGCCCATAATTGTTGTTTTGTGGCGCTCCAGAGAGCGAAGTTGTCAAGCTGGCAACAATAGGCTTAGGTTTTTATATGCGTCAAAAATTACTCAATATGCATATATCTTATTTAGCCCATTTGATTGAGAGAGTTTGACAAGTTGAAAAAATAAAAGAAGAAAAGAAATAGAAAAAAAATAGTTGAATATGAATTTATCGAAAATAATATTTAATGATAATAAGTATTTTTGCTTTTGTCCTTCTAGTAAATTTATTTTTTGTATCAAAAATAATATTTTTGATAAGATATCGTTGAATTCTTTGACAACCTAATATTCGACAAATTTGAACTTTGATAAGGTTACAAGTACATATTAGAATCTTTTGGAAGTAGTTACTTACTCAATTACGTACTCTATTAAAGTCTGTACAAGTATATCTATATATTATATATAATTGTGGAAAAAAGAAAAACAAAGCTTCATTCAACTTTAAAATTCTATAAAGTTGATCAAATTTTAGAAAAGAAATAGCTTCTCTAATCAACTTTGAATTTTTTTGAAGTTGGAAATTTTAAAAAAAAATATGGATAATAATCATTATATTTTTGAATCATCAAATGCGACCAACTATCTCATCACAATGATCTGTGAGGAAATAAGAAAGAACCACCATGTTTTGGAAAATATGTTGTCAAAAAATTTTCAATGAGGCATTGAAAATGAGCATGGCTGAAAATATTCAACAAAATATCAAAAATTCAATAGTTCAATAAATAGCCACTTAGCCTAAAGATGTCAAAAAAAAAAAAAAATACTTGGGGGCATCTGTTATATTGAAGATAATTTTGCTTCGATAAATTGAAAGAAAATAGGAAAGCATAGTTAAAACATGAGATCATATTTATCCATTTTATTATCTTTGGCTCTTTAATAATGACATGATGTTTCACTAATTTTTTGTCATGCACTATGAGAAAATATTTGTAAAAATTGATAGAATATATGAAGTTGTTCAAACAATTATTTGGGGTTGGTTTTAAATTCATCAAGCATTGAAGACTAATTTCGACAAAGAAGAGCAAGCTAGATAAAGAGGCAAGATGTCTAAAGGCTCAATCATCTCAAAGTCCACATAATAATTATTTACCTTAGTTTCATCAAATTTCAGACTATTGCAGTTGAATAGATCAAGAATGGGCAAGAGTTTGGTGATCGAAAAATGAAAGAATATCAACAGTAACAGGCTTGATGTAGTTATTTTGGTCGAGGCCGTGTTAAAAATACCAATTTTCAAGATCAAATTGGTGGTAACCAAGGTGGTCGACAGTCGAGTTAATACTCGTGTTCCTTCTATCTTAACCGATCAGGGGTAAAATCTTTTCCTTTAAATCAAGTTGTCTTTTCAGCAAATAATGAAACAATTATAAAAGAAAAAAAGCACATACTGATTGAAGGAAAAGGCAAAGTGATTGAAACTCCACTCCCTAAAATGGATTCAAATGTGTAGATGAGGAGTATTTTGAGGAAGAAGATGAAAAAATGACTGGTACTGTATCGATCATACTTTCTGAATTTGTTGGGCAATATGAAGATAATCTAAGCGGGTGATATTTGATGATGAAATGGGTTATTAAAGAAATATTTTGATGAGATCGTAAAAAATATTAAATAATATTAAGTATTTATATTTTCTTCCTTCTAGTTAAAAAATAAATATTTAGGGGGTATTTTTTATATCAAAAATAATATTTTCGACAAAGAAATTATTGAACTGTTTGACAAGTCAATGTTTGACAAGTTTAGACTTCGATCATTGTCAAGGCAAAAAATAATGCATTGTCGATCAACTTCCAAGTACAGATTAAAATCAACTTTAGATTTGAGCCAATTACTTACTCAATTAGGTACTTTCTGTTAATCGATTGATGCAAATGCGGAAGTCGAAGAGGCAGGCTCGACGAAGGTCAGCAGTGTCGAAGGCAAAGTTTCAGTTTCTAAAGGGTTCGAACATATATTTACCAAAACTAACTATCAACAGATAATTGGACCGATTATTGGCCTATAAATTGACAAGACACGTTAAAAAGTGGTTGGAATTTTCTCAAAAAAAAACACTCACACTCACTCACATCCATAGCGATTTTTTGAGTCGATCAAGAGTTTTTTTCTTTGAAGGGCTCCTTCCATGTCTTTCCATTATACTTTACCATTTTTATACTTTCTTTTTGTGCAATTTACCTTCTCTATAATGTCGTTTTATTTTTTTTAAGTTCAGCAACTTTTATCTTTTTTAGTCTTCACATTTAAATTTATCCTTTATTTTTTCAAATATTTTTAATTTCTGTAATTTGATTTCACTTTTATTCAAGTCATTTAAGTTTTATTGTTTTATTTTAAATTTTTGTAAAACTTTATTCCTTCTTCTCTATCGTTATCAAAAATATAAATTTTGATGCAAATAAAATTATTATTCACAAAGAAGCTTAGATTTTGCTGCTAAAATCTAGATATTGAATCAATTCAGATATTTGATTTTGAGAAAAAAAACTTAATTTCTTAAGACTTTCGACCTGCAAAAAAAACTGCAAAACAGATACCATAAAAAATTCAAAATACTAATTTATAGATAAGATCCATCCCAAGGCGTTGCTACCATCGAGTTTTTGTAAATCAAAATTCACCCTTTGATGTTGCTGTTAGTTTGCATCAAGGTTGGTGATCATAACCTAAGCTCGATACTTCGGAGAGTTCATGGGAAGATGATCGACTCTAATTTTGAAAATATTCAAAAAAATAAAAATTTATTAAAAAAACGGTATAATTAAATTAAAACAAGTAAAATCATATTTTAGAATGAGCAATGCTAGGGGGCCAGTAATTTTTGTGATTGTTAGCCATCAACTAGCCATCAATGATGATTTGATGGTGTGAGATTGGTGTGAGATTTCATCTAATGGCTCATTTTCCTCTGCTAGTTACATGCTGGCCAAAATTCAACAAAACTGCTGGTCCCCTAGACTTTTCCTAAAAAAAACTTGCATTAAGCTAAGGTTGTGAGAATTGAATCGGTTAATAAATCAGTAGAGTGATTAATTTAATAGTCTAATTAAAATTGAACTATAGTTGACCGATTTAATTAAATATAAATATAAAATTATTAAAAGTTTAATATATAATTTCATTTAAAATTTATCATTAAAAGTTGATAAACAAGTTCAAACATCAAAATTTATAACTAAATACACATAAATAATAAACATATAATTTTCTATCACAAAAAAAAATTTAACTAAACAAAAAATACTACCCATCACAAATCATAATTATCATTAAATGTTTCAGATTATATATCACGAATAACAACACAAATTATATTTTAATCAGATTTTGAATATATCTTGATTGTATAAAAATATTTGTAGAATGACGATTAGCAACGTCAGCTGATTTTTAATAATAATAATAATAATAACTAACCCACACAAATTTAGAATTATTGAGTTGTTAAAAGAGAGAGAAATTTTTTCAAAAAATTAAAAGATATTATTTAAAAAAATAACACCGAACCAGAAATTTTAAAAAACTTGGACCGTTTCACATAATTCATCGATTAATCCTTGATTCAACCGATTTTTTACTGATGTTTTATCAAACAATTTTTCATGTCAATTAAATCAATAAAATTTTTTTTTCAACCACTGAATAAATCGATTCGGTTCAAGTTTTAGAATTAAGCAATAAACACGTTAGTGCGGTAATAGACCCTTCAAGTATTAAAAATTGATAGACCCTTCAAATATATTTTCTGTCCTGAAATTTGATAAAAGTTTTAAAAATACCCCTAAGTTTTATTTTGTTTTAATTTTATCCTAAAAGTTTTCGATTTGCATCAAATATACCCTTGACGGCTAATTTTTCAAAAAATTTAAGACCAATTTAATAACAATTTCATAAGAACAACCCTCAACACAAGTAAATCAAGCATAATTTTTATGCATTATTATTAGATTGATCTTAAATTTTTTTAAAATTTAGCCGTCGAGGGTATGTTTGATGCAAATCGAAAACTTCTAGGACAAAATTGAAACAAAATAAAACTTAGGGATATTTTTGAAACTTTTGCCAAACTTCAGGGACAAAAAATATACTTTACCCTATATTTTATATGCCATCAAATTGACGTTCAAACCAACACACGAAATTGGTCCTTGATGTCATTGTGGTTGACAAATCAGGTCCACCTTTTTAACTCCGAAAACAATACTTGAATTGTATTTAGGAAAATTAGGTCCTTACTGCCAACGTGAACGCCTTTGTTAGATTATAGCCCTGCCTTGCTATGAAAGGGGGGAACCTTCCTGTACTTTTTTTTTTTCCAATTCGACATACTCTTTCATGGCTCAATCTTCTTTTTCATTTTCCTAACTTTATTTGAAATTTTGATAATTGGAAAAAGTATGTAATGTGAAAATTGTAAAAAATTTTCTTAAATTTCTGAAACATATATATTGGGGACTGTCCCAATCCAACTTCTAGAAGGAGTGGTTTGAACTTTTGAACGTAAACAAAGCCATGAAATCTATGCAAGTTCTTTAAAAATCCAATTAACCTCCTTTGTCCAATTTTATGATTGGTCCTAAATAAAATAATCCAAACCATAAATAAATTATCCAAACAGATAACATGAGCAAATGAAACATAATTTGATTAATTTTTTAAAATATATTAAATATTTTTTTATAAAAGATGTTGATATCCTGGCTCAAAATACAAAAGTCAGGCTCAATAAGGATAAAAGCCCACCTAAAAAGATGGCTTCTACCGAATATCCGACCTCTTTAAAGAAGTCAGACACGATGAAAAGGGCAGCATATGCTTATCTAAGTAAGTAATTGTCTCCCCAAATCTCTCCAACTTTCTCTATCTTCCTTAAAAGATAGATCCTAACAAATTCCCAAGATAAAGAGAATGGTTATCCATCAATAAAGATGGAACTACTCCAACAAAGGTGGTTATCTTCTCTTCTATAAATACACTGACACCCCTCAGGTATATTTACGTTCTAATCTACTAAAAACCTGCACTTAAGCATCAGAGTCTCTTCCAGGTACCACCCCCACCTCCTCACAAGAAACTCAGACAAGCGACACCTCGGCACCAAACAAGTCGGACGCTGCCATACAAAAGAATCTGGACCTCACGTTTAGACCCAAATTAACATTTCAGGTAATTCTCAAAACAGAAAATATCTTATCTTATCTTATCTAAATAGATCTTATTTGCAACTGACTAATTTTTTTATCTTCAAGACAAAATGGCTTCCTGCAATAGCATTAAATAAAATATACAATTTTTTTCTAAACCATACTCATTGTAATTAACCTTGATTAACGTTTTGCTAGTTTAGAATGGCTCAAATGAAAATTGGCATTTTTGTACAGTTACCACTTGATGCATGAAAATTTGTCTCTCAATAAATTTTCCTTTGGCAAGTATATCGAATTATCGTCAAGTAAAAACTCACAATAGAGTGAGGTCGAATCCCACATGGATTGATTAGTTGAACAACTTTAATTAGAGGAGTGTTCTAGTTGAACTAAGCAGATTTGAATTTAGAATTGTAGAAAATTAAATGGCGGAAAATGTAAATAGCAAGGAATATAAATGACGGAAAGTAAATGGCGAAATCTAAAGTGCAAAAAGTAAATCGCAGAAATCTAAATGGGAATGGGGATGATTAAGCATAAATGTAAACAGTAGAATATAAAGAAAGGGTAGATCAGAAACGGGAGGTTCATTGGGTTCAGGGGATATTGTGTTCTCCGGATCAAGTTCATTCTCATCTCTTCCTTAATCCATGCAACTCATTGATCTCTTGGCAATATTAGGAGATTGAATCCCAATTCCTTGGCAATTCAATCTCGCTAAGCTTGAACAATTGCCCAATTTCTTGATCTAATTGCTCATGGCAAGAGATAAAGTATGGTCACTGATTATACCACATGTATTTCCAAATCAAAGTATTGATAGGATTATATGTCACTATATCCATCCAACCCCCAATCCGGTCCAACATGAGAAAGCATTTCTAGCTTGATTTCCTTATTTCTCTTCCAAGGTTCAAAGGAAATATAAGTATGAGCAACTTCTCTTCCGAGACAACTACTCAATTTGACGAAGATCGAAAGCTTTCAAGTAAATCAAAGAGAAAGGAAAGAAGAAGAAGAACGAAAACTATGATTGATCAATTGAATTACAATAGATCTTCCTAACCCAATAAAGAAGGGTTTAGTTATTCATAGCTCAATTCAAATAGAAAAGGAAAAAATAAGAAAGTACATAAACTAAATGAAAGTACAGAGAAAAATGAATTCAGGGTTTCCCAATGAGGATCCCCTGCCTCCAGCCTTCCAGTCTCTCTATCTAACTTAAATTCTATCTATTTATACACTTTCTTCATTCAGTCTTGAAGTCTTTGGATGTGGGCTTTGGCCTTTGTTGAAGATAGTTGAAAGTGGCTTCATAGTGACGTTGATGAGTGACAAACCCCAATTTGACGGTTTATCTTGTATTGAATTTAGGGGATTTTATAACCTTTTACCCACATTTATTCAATGAAATAGCATGGTTTTACAACTTCTCCTTTAATTGTGCTTAAGAGTGAAAACATGCTTTTTAGGTCTTAAAATGAATAAATTTAATTCACCTTGATTCCATTAGATGCCTTGATATGTTTGTTAAGTGATTTAAGATTTAGGAGGCAAAGATTGGATCAAGGGAATGAAGAAAGAAGCATGAAAAGTTGGAGAACTCATGAAGAAATGAAAGAACCGGAAAGCTGTCAAGCCAACCTCTTCGCACTTAAACGACCATAACTTGAGCTACAGAGGTCCAAATGATGCGGTTCCAGTTGGGTTAGAAAGCTAACATCCGGGGCTTCGAAACGATATAAGATTTGCCATAGTTTCTACACGTATGGTGGCGCGCACGCGCCGTTGCTGCCACCTAGTTCACTTAAAGCAACATGTGGCCAGCGATTTTAGAAGCCTTGTGGGCCCAATCCAACTCATTTCTGATGCTATTTAAGCCAAGGATTGAAGGGGAATCAACACACTTTTCATACTTTTACATGTTAGTTACCATTAGTTTAGTTTAGTAGTTAGAGTTAGTTTCTAGAGAGAGAAGCTCTCACTTCTCTCTAGAATTAGGATTAGGATTATGTTTAGTTCTTAGATTTAGATTTAGATTCATCTTCTTCTACTTCTATCTTCTCAATTCCTTGTTGTTACATTCATTCTTCTTCCATTCTTTTATTGCAATTTCCTTTATGTTGTTCTTATATTTTGTTGTAGATCTAGTATTGTTCCTTCTACTTTCTTCCAATTCAATAAAAGGTAATTCATAATAAATGTGTTTCTTTTGATTGTTGTTGTTAATTCCTTTCAATAAATGTTGTTAGATTCTATTCTTGTTGTCAATTTGCTTTGCTTTTCTTTTGTGCCTTCCAAGTGTTTGATGAAATGCTTGGTTGGATTTTAGTGTAGGTTTTGTTCCTCTTGGCCTAGGTAGAGTAATTAGTGACTCTTGAGTTATCTAATTCCTTTGTTGATTGATAATTGGAGAGATTGCTAATTGGTTTGGAGTGCACTAAAGCTAGTCTTTCCTTGGGAGTTGGCTAGGACTTGTGGCTCAAGTCAATTCATCCACTTGACTTTCCTTTATTTAGTAACGGTTAACTAAGTGGTAGCAATGAACAATTCTCATCACAATTGAGAAGGATAACTAGGATAGGACTTCTAATTTTCACACCTTGTCAAGAGCCTTTTATAGTTGTTAGTTAATTTTCATTGTCATTTACTTTTCATGCTTCTTATCCAAAACCCCAAAATAACTCATAACCAATAACAAGACACTTTATTGTAATTCCTAGGGAGAACGACCCGAGGTTTGAATACTTCGGTTATTAATTTTAGGGGTTTGTTACTTGTGACAAACAATCTTTTGTATGAAAGGATTATTGTTGGTTTAGAAACTATACTTGCAACGAGACTTCAGTAGTGAAATTCTATACCATCAAAAATCCAATCGTCAATGAGGACGTTTGCAAACTAACGTTTATACTCTGCATGGATTCCATTTTGTATTGAAGTTGGAAGTAATGTTTGTATGGAAACGTTGGGTCAAACGTTGCAAAATAACACTTGGGCGTTTGCCACTAGCGTTTGACCTAACGTTGGTGTACCAACGTTTGTTCGCCCACGCGTGCGCGTCATCGACGCGTACGCGTCACTGCAAATTATCCTACTCCAAAATTTGAAAGTTATCGAGAATGTTAGGGGTAATGTGGATCACCAACGTTCCCTCCAACGTTGGCATATCTTCTTCTTCAATGTTGGTGAACCAACTTTGGCCACCAACGTTGCACCTTGAGCTTGGAACGTTTGAGGCAACATCGGAGAGCCAACTTTGGCTCCAACGTTGCACCTTGAGCTTGGAGCATTTGAGGCAATGTTGGAGAGCCAGCTTTGGCTCCAACATTGTCCTCTCCTCCTCTTTATCAACATTTGAGGCAACGTTGGTGAGCCAGCTTTGGCTCCAACATTGCCCTCTCCTCTTTAGCACGTTTGAGGCAACGTTTGTGAGCCAGCTTTGTCTTCAACATTGCCTTCAATTCCTCTTAGCCAATGTTTGAGGCAACTGGTGCACGAAATTGCAATCACACATTTGCAACCCCGCACAACTAACCAGCAAGTGCACTGGGTCGTCCAAGTAATACCTTACGTGAGTAAGGGTCGATCCCACGGAGATTGTCGGCTTGAAGCAAGCTATGGTTATCTTGTAACTCTTAGTCAGGATATCAAAAATTATCAGGATTGATTGTGAAAAGAAAAAGAACATGAAATAAATACTTGTTTCGCAGTAATGGAGAATAGGTTGAGGTTTTGGAGGTGCTCCATCTTCTGAATCTCTGCTTTCCTACTGTCTTCTTCATCAAACACGCAAGGCTCCTTCCATGGCAAGCTGTATGTAGGGTTTCACCATTGTCAGTGGCTACCTCCCATCCTCTCAGTGGAAATGTTCAACGCACCCTGTCACGGCACGGCTATCCATCTGTCGGTTCTCAATCAGCCCGGAATAGAATCCAGTGATTCTTTTACGTCTGTCACTAACGCCCCACAATCGCGGGTTTGAAGTCGTCACAGTCATTCAATCATTGAATCCTACTCAGAATACCACAGACAAGGTTTAGACCTTCCGGATTCTCTTGAATGCCGCCATCAGTTCTAGCTTATACCACGAAGATCCCGATTAAAGAATCCAAGAGATAACTACTTAATCTAAGGTAGAACGGAGGTGGTTGTCAGGCACACGTTCATAGGTAAGAATGATGATGAGTGTCACGGATCATAACATTCATCAAGTTGAAGGACAAGTGATATCTTGGAACAAGAACAAGCGGAATTGAATAGAAGAACAATAGTAATTGCATTAATACTCGAGGTACAGCA
>NC_029778.3:37443782-37445332 GCF_000817695.3 Arachis duranensis
TTAAATTGTTGCTTGTCCCCAAGCAACTGAAAATCGAAATAGGATAAAAAGAAGAGAATATACTATAGACCCCAAAATATCAAGGAAACTTAGCTCCAATTAGATGAGCGGGACTAGTAGCTTTTTGCCTCCGAACAGTTTTGGCATCTCACTCTATCCTTTGAAGTTCAGAATGATTGGCATCTATAAGAACTCAGATAGTGTTATTGGTTCTCCTAGTTAAGTATAATGATTCTTGAACATAGCTAGTGTATGAGTCTTGGCTGTGGCCCAAAGCACTCTGTCTTTCAGTATTACCACCGGATACATACATGCCACAGACACATAATTGGGTGAACCTTTTCAGATTGTGACCCAGCTTTACTTGGGTGAACCTTTTCAGATTGTGACTCAGCTTTGCTAAAGTCCCCAATTAGAGGTATCCAGGGTTCTTAAGCACACTCTTTTTGCCTTGGATCACAACTTTATTATTATTATTATTTTTTTTTCTTTTCTTTTTCCCTTTCTTTTCTTTTCGTGTTTTTTTTTTGTATTCACTACATTTTCTTGCTTCAAGAATCACTTTGATGATTTTTCAGATCCTCAATAACAGTTCTCCTTTTCCATCATTCTTTCAAGAGCCAACAATTTTAACATTCTTAAAACAACAAATTCAAAAGACATATGCACTGTTCAAGCATTCATTCGGAAAAACAAAAATCATTGTCACCACATCAAACTAATTCAACTAGTTTCAAGGATAAAAATTCGAAATCCTGTACTTCTTGTTCTTTTGTGATTAAAGCATTTTTTCATTTAAGAGAGGTGATGGATATTAAAGCATTTTTCATTTAAGAGAGGTGATGGATTCATAGGACATTCATAGCTTTAAGATATGAATTTTAAATTTTATTAATTATGAATTAAGAACAAGACTCAAAAATAGATATAAGATGAAACTAAAGAAAATTAGAAAACAAAAATTTAAACTAGGCTCCTAATGATAGAGGTTTTCACAGAGTTAGGACTCAACAACCTTGATTTTGAGAAGTGGATGCTCCCTCAAATTGAGGGGAGAACTTTTGGCATTTCAACTCTTGAAGTTCACGCCCCTGCTTCTCTTGTTCCTTCAGCAATTTGCAGAGCATGCAGTTCTGATTCTGCTGTTCTTCCTTCAGTTGCTCCATAGTTTCTTGCAACTTGGTGATAGATGCTTCTAGGCTGGCACAGTAGTCAATTTCAGGAAATTCAGGGAGGAACCCAGTAGCCAATTTCAGGAAATTCAGGGAGGAACTCCTGCGCCCTCCTTTTGATAGAGTTGTCTTGCATTTGTCCTTCCATTGACTTCTTGGTGATTGGGTGTTCAATGGGTATGAATTCATCTACTCCCATCTTTACCCCAGCCTATTTACAGAGCAAGGAGATCAAGCTTGGGTAAGCCAGTTTGGCTTCAGTGGAATTCTTATTTGCAATTGTGTAGATCTCACAAGCAATCACATGATGAACCTCCACTTCTTTTCCAAGCATAATGCAATGAATCATCACTGCTCTCTTGATAGTGACCTCAGAAC
>NC_029778.3:37445464-37446455 GCF_000817695.3 Arachis duranensis
TTCAAATTTGCTCTTGGATCCCCGGATATTCATCTTCTTTCAGATCAAACTTCACTTCCGGGATCACTGACCTCAGATCCATTATTTTGTGGTAATGGTCTTCATGCTCTTTGGTTAAGAACTTCTCTTGATTCCAAAGATTCTTTGGATTATTCTCTTTCTTTCCTCTTAAATTGGTTTGTTTTCCCTTAGGAGCCATGATCTTGATGAATCCTGGCTTTAGTGATCATGGAAAAGCACACCAAACTTAGAGGTTTGCTTGTCTTCAAGCAAAAGAAAGGAAGGAGGAGAGAGAGGAGAAGAGCAAATTCGAATGGTGTGGGGGAGTGGTGAGGCCGAACGTGTTGTTATAAGGGGGGGAGGAGATTTCGAAAAAAATTGAAAAGAGATTTGAGAAGATATGGAGAGGATTTGAGAGAGTGGTGAGTTTTTGAACAAGATTTGGGATTGATTTGAGAGATTTGAAGAATAATTTTAGTTTTTTTTTTGAAAATTTGAGATTGAATGATGAAGGTTTGAAATGTATTTTTGTAGAAAAGTATAGGTAAGAAAAGGAAAGTTGAAAAAATTTGATTTGAAAATGAAATTGTGGTCCCCCCCACCTTTCTGGCGTTAAACGCCCAGAATGGCACCCATTCTGGCGTTTAACGCCCATTTGTTGCCCCTTTTGGGCGTTTAACGCCCAGCCAGATGCCCTGGCTGACGTTAAACGCCAGAATTCCTTTATCACTGGGCGTTTTTCTAAACGCCCAGGATGCTGCACACCTGGCGTTAAACGCCCAGAATGGTGCCCATTCTGGCGTTTAACGCCCAAAATAGCACCATTCCTGGCGTTAAACGCCCAGAATGGTACCCATTCTGGCATTTAACGCCCAAAATGCCCCTTACTGGCGTTTTTTCGCCAATAAGTTCTTTTTCTCTGCTTTTTGAGCTGAATCCTTCTGTAACTCTGTGAATTCCTTCATTTTTGATACTTGCCTCTGTAAAAACA
>NC_029778.3:37447527-37448765 GCF_000817695.3 Arachis duranensis
ATCATCCCATAGGTAGTACTTGGCATCTGAAATTAATTTCTTTCTTTGCATTCTGCTGTACTCCTGGGGTATGAACCTCACAACTTTGTAGTTTGCAATATCTGCAAACCATGGAGCTTCCTGAATGGCAAAGAGTTGCTCATCTGGGAAAGTCTCAGAAATCTCAGTAGAAGGGAGGGACATCCCAGCTACTGGTTCTATTCGGGACAGATGATCAGCTACTTGGTTCTCTGTCCCTTTTCTGTCTCTTATTTCTATATCAAACTCTTGCAGAAGCAACACCCATCTTATAAGCCTGGGTTTTGAATCCTGCTTTGTGAGTAAATATTTAAGAGCAGCATGGTCAGTGTACACAATCACTTTAGATCCCACTAGATAAGATCTAAACTTGTCAATGGCATAAACCACTGCAAGTAATTCTTTTTCTGTGGTTATGTAATTCTTCTGTGCATCATTTAGAACACGGCTAGCATAATAAATGACGTGCAGAAGCTTGTTATGCCTCTGTCCCAACACTGCACCAATGGCATGGTCACTGGCATCACACATTAATTCAAATGGCAATGCCCAATCTGGTGCAGAGATGACTGGTGCTGTGACCAGCTTAGCTTTCAGGGTCTCAAACGCCTGCTGACACTGTGTGTTAAACACAAATGGTGTGTCAGCAGCTAGCAGATTACTCAGAGGTTTTGCAATTTTCGAAAAATCCTTTATGAACCTTCTGTAAAATCCTGCATGCCCCAGAAAGCTTCTGATTGCCTTAACATTGGCAGGTAGTGGTAATTTTTCAATCACCTCCACCTTTGCCTTATCCACCTCTATTCCCCTGCTTGAAATTTTGTGCCCAAGGACAATCCTCTCAGTCACCATAAAGTGACATTTCTCCCAGTTTAAAACCAGGTTAGTCTCTTGGCACCTTTTCAGGACAAGTGCTAGGTGATTAATACAGGAGCTGAATGAGTCTCCATATACTGAGAAGTCATCCATGAAGACTTCCAGAAATTTCTCTACCATATCTGAGAAGATAGAGAGCATGCACCTCTGAAAGGTTGCAGGTGCATTGCACAGACCAAAAGGCATCCTTCTGTAGGCAAACACGCCAGAAGGGCAAGTAAATGCTATTTTCTCTTGGTCTTGAGGATCTACTGCAATTTGGTTGTAGCCTGAATAGCCATCCAAAAAGCAGTAATAATCATGACCAGCTAGTCTTTCTAGCATTTGGTCTATGAATGGTAAAG
>NC_029778.3:37448907-37451661 GCF_000817695.3 Arachis duranensis
GTCTATGAATGGTAAAGAAAAATGATCCTTTCTGGTGGCTGTATTGAGTCTTCTATATTCAATACACATACGCCATCCTGTGACTGTTCTTGTAGGAACCAGTTCATTTTTTTCATTATGAACCACTGTCATGCCTCCCTTTTTGGGGACAACTTGGACAGGGCTCACCCAGGGGCTATCAGAGATAGGATAAATAATCCCAGCCTCTAGTAATTTAGTGACCTCTTTCTGCACCACCTCCTTCATGGCTGGATTTAGCCTCTTTTGTGGTTGAACCACTGACAAACCCCAATTTAATGGTTTGCTTTGTATTGAATTTAGAGTATTTTGATAACCTCTTGTCACATTTAACCTATGAATTAGGAAGCTTATCCTCCTCCTGAGGAATTTTCGAAAATTCCTTTGTTTCCTGTGGTTCTTCTTGATCAGGTTGAGCATCCTTGAAGATGTCTTCAAGCTCTGATTCTAGGCTTTCAGTCATATTGATCTCTTCCACCAAAGAGTCAATAATGTCAGCGCCCATGCAGTCTTTTGGTGTGTCTGGATGCTGCATAGCTTTCACAGCATTCAACTTGAACTCATCCTCATTGACTCTCAGGGTTACTTCCCCTTTTTGTACAACAATGAGAGTTCGTCCAGTTGCTAGGAAAGGTCTTCCTAGAATGAGAGTTGCACTCTTGTGCTCCTCCATTTCCAGCACCACAAAGTCAGTTGGAAAGGCAAATGGCCCAACCTTGACAATCATATCCTCTATTATGCCTGATGGATGTTTAATGGAGCCATCAGCAAGTTGGAGGCATATTCGGGTCGGTTTGACTTCTCCAGTCAACCCAAGCTTTCTGATAGTGGATGCAGGTATTAGGTTGATGCTTGCTCCAAGATCACATAGAGCTATCTTGGTGCAAGCGCCTTCTAATGTGCATGGTATCATAAAGCTTCCTGGATCTTGAAGCTTTTCTGGTAAGCTTTTCAGAATGACTGCACTGCATTCTTCAGTGAGAAATAATTTTTCAGTTTCTCTCCAATCCTTCTTATGACTTAAGATCTCTTTCATGAACTTAGCATAAGAGGGTATTTGCTCAAGTGCATCTGCAAACGGAATCTTTATTTCAAGAGTCCTTAGATAATCTGCAAAGCGGGCAAATTGCTTATCCTGCTCCGCTTGGCGGAGTTTCTGAGGATAAGGCATCTTGGCTTTATATTCTTCAACCTTAGTTGCTACAGGCTTGTTCCTTACAGAAGTGGTTGAAGAATCCTTTCTAGAGGGATTACTGTCAGCACTCTCAGGTGTCTGATCCTCCCTTGGCGTTTGAACGCCAGGATTGGGTGGAAAATGGGCGTTAAACGCCAACTTTTCCCCCTTTTCTGGCGTTTGAACGCCAGAACTGGGCAGGGAATGGGCGTTTAACGCCAGCTTTCCCTCCCTTTCTGGCGTTTGAACGCCACTAGCATTCCTCTCTGGGCTCTTACTGTCCTCAGAGGGATTTTGAACAGTGGTTTGGTTATCCTCTGTCAATTGTTCCTTATTTGACTTTTTGCTCTTTTGAGTGGTGTTATCCAGTGTCTTCCCACTCCTCAATTGAACTGCTTGACATTCCTCTGTTATCTGTTTAGATATTTGCTGTTTTGCTTGATTCAACTGCAGTTCTATGTTCTTGTTAGCAACTTTAGTTTCGTGGAGCATCTCTTTAAATTCTGCTAACTGTTCTGTCATCAGGAGCAATTGGTGATTAAGCTCAATCATCTGTTCCTGAGGATTAGGGTCAGTGACTACTGTCATGACTTCTTCTTCTGGAGAGAACTCATTGCTAGAGTACAAATATTGGTTTCTAGCAACAGTGTCTATAAGCTCTTGAGCCTCTTCAATTGTCTTCCTCATGTGTATAGATCCACCAGCTGAGTGGTCTAAAGACATCTGAGCTTTTTCTGTAAGCCCATAGTAGAAAATGTCTAACTGTACCCACTCTAAAAATATTTCAGAGGGACATTTCCTTAGCATACCTCTATACCTCTCCCAGGCATTAACTCAGTAGGTTCTTCTTGTGGAAGACCGGAATACTGGCAGTTTTGCTGCACTATGATAATGAGTTGAGGGTTTAGCTCAAAGCTGCTTGCTTTGATGGGAGGTGTACAGATGCTACTCCCATATGCAGCTGTAATAGGGTTGGCATATGACCCCAGAGTCCTTCTGGACTGATCGATCCCACTTAGGTCCATAATGGATAAAGAGAAATGATATGGATTGCAAATAGATAAATTTTGTTTTTTTTTTGAATTAACCGAAAAATAAAATAAAAACAAAAGGAAAATAAAATAAAATAAAAAAAATTCGAAAATTGAAAGAAAATAAGATCAAAGCAAATTGAAAACTGAATCAATTAGTTAATTAAAAAGATTTTGAGATTAGCAATTAGAAAGATATGATTGAAAAAATTTTTATGAAAAAGATTTGATTTTTGAAAAGAGGAAAGAGAAAAACAACAAAATGACACCAAACTTAAAATTTTAGAAAATCAAACACAATTTTTCGAAAATTTTTAAGAGAAAAACACAAAGAGGACACCAAACTTAGAACTTTTACGGATCAAAAAGGGACTAAGGACATGCAAAATCGAAAATTAAAAGAAAAGCAAAAGCATGCAATTGACACCAAACTTAAAATATGAAACTAGACTCAACTAAAAGACTCTAAACCAACAAAAATAAAACAGTCCTAATCTAAGCAACAAGATAAGCCGTCAGTTGTCCAAACTC
>NC_029778.3:37452512-37463858 GCF_000817695.3 Arachis duranensis
CTGGAGTTAAACGCCAGCTTTCATGCCAGTTTGGGCGTTTAACTCCAAGTTTTATGCCAGTTCCAGCGTTAAACGCTGGAAATTCTGAGGCTGATTTGCCACGCCGGTTTAGGCCATCAAATCTTGAACAAAGTATAGACTATTATACATTGCTGGAAAGCCCAGGATGTCTAATTTCCAATGCCGTTGAGAGCGCGCCAATTGGGCTTCTGTAGCTCCAGAAAATCCACCTCGAGTGCAGGGAGGTCAGAATCCAACAGCATCTGCAGTCCTTTTCAGTCTCTGAATCAGATTTTTGCTCAGGACCCTCAATTTCAGTCAGAAAATACCTGAAATCACAGAAAAACACACAAACTCATAGTAAAGTCCAGAAAAGTGAATTTTAACTAAAAACTAATAAAAATATACTAAAAACTAACTAGATCATACTAAAAATATACTAAAAACAATGCCAAAAAGCGTACAAATTATCCGCTCATCAGCAACGTTGGTGAGCCAGCTTTGGCCTCCAACGTTGCCTTCTCTACTTCTTCCTTGTCATTCCTCTGCTTCTCTTCAGCTATCATCAATCATACACATGCATCAAAGTCCTGCCAAAATCACAAGATCTTGCATCATTTATAACATCAAGTAAATTCTTGCATAAATCTCATGAAAATGCAAATAATTAACCATGGTTGATTGAATCAAGATATGTATGAAATTCTCATCCAAATGCTTACTTAAAGATCAAGAAAGTGCATGAAACCTAATGAAAACTAATGAAAAGGGCTTGTGAAACTAACCTAAGATGCCTAGGCATCACAACACCAAACTTAAATCTTTCTTGTCCCCAAGAAAGTATTAAAACATGAGAAGAATGAATGAAAACAGAGAGGAATATGGGTCCTTATTGGAAAACAATCAATCTTGGTTCATATGGTTTCATGCAGGGTACATTTGAAGCTCAACTCTTATTGGTTTCCAGGTTTGAGATGTCCTCTTAAGTATTGGCTAAGGTGCTTCTATGAAACCTTGTTATTCATTGATCCTTGGTGTTTAATTTTTATTTTTCTTTTTCTTATAAACTTATTCTTTTTATTTTCAACTCAGTGTTCTGTGTTGAGGCAGCTTTTTAGATAAGTTTTTAGTCAACACTCCCGACCCAGATGGCTCAAGGTGTTGGGTGATGAAGCACCCTTCGGGCCTACTAACTCAAGCCTCTCCTTAACACATAAACACCACAGACACTTGGCTCAGAATTCATCTTAAAGACATTGATACTTGATGAGCGAATAATTTATACGCTTTTTGGAATTGTTTTTACATAGTTTTTAGTATGTTTTAGTTACTTTTTAGTATATTTTTATTAGTTTTTATGCAAAAATCACATTTCTGAACTTTACTATGAGTTTGTGTATTTTTCTGTAATTTCAGGTATTTTCTGGCTGAAATTGAGGGACCTGAGCAAAAGTCTGATTCAGAGACTGAGAAAGGACTACAGCTGTTGTTGGATTCTGATCCTCCTGCACTCGAAGTGGATTCTCTGGAGCTACAGAAGCCCAATTGGTGTGCTCTCAATTGTGTTGGAAAGTAAACATCTTGGACTTTCCAACAATGTATAATAGTCCATACTTTGCCCGATATTTGATGGCCCAATTTGGCATTAAAATGCCCACCAAAGACCCTTTTCTGGTGTAAAATGCTGGAACTGGCACCAGAACTGGAGTTAAACGCCCAAATTGGCATCCAAGCTGGCGTTTAACTCCAAAAAAAGCCTATGCACATGAAATCTTCAAAGCTCAGCCCCATCACACACCAAGTGGGTCCCAGAAGTGGATTTTTGCACTATCTACACTTAGTTACTTATTTTCTGTAATCCCTAGTAACTTGTTGAGTATAAATAGCACTTTTGACTATTGTATTTCATCTTTTGATCATCTTTTGATCTTTTGATTACTTTGAGGGAGGTTGGCCATTCGACCATGCCTAGACCTTTGTCTCTTATGTATTTTCCAACGGTGGAGTTTCTACATCTCATAGATTAAGGTGCGGAGCTCTACTGTTCTTCGTGAATTAATGCAGGTACTATTATTTTTCTTTCAATTCATGCCTACTTCTTCTCCAAGATATACTCTCGTACTTAATTCAGTTAAGTCAGAATGAAGGGGTGACCCATGACAATCATCCACTATCTTTGTTACTCGCTTAGCCAAGATCCGCGTGCTTGACAACCACAAGCGATCTACATGATGTTCAATGTAGTCATTGGATGACAGCCAGAGTATAATCTCTTGGGTCTCTGATCCACGGATTTGACTTGCCTCTCCTGACAACAGAGCATTTGAGTCCGTGAGGTTAGAACCTTCGTGGTATAGGCTAGAACCAATTGGTAGCATTCTTGAGATCTAGAAAGTCTAAACCTTGTCTGTGGTATTCCGAGTAGGATCAGGGAAGGGATGAATGTGACGAGCTTCAAACTTGTGAATGTTGGGCGCAGTGACAGTGTGCAAAAGGATAGAGAGATTTTATTCTGACACAAGTGAGAACCAACAGATGATTAGCCATGCGGAAACGTACCTGGACCATTTTCACTGAGAGGACGGATAGTAGCCATTGACAACGGTGATCCACCAACATACATCTTGCCATGGAAGGGAGCAAGCATGATTGGATGAAGTCAATAGGAAAGCAGAGTTTCAGAAGCAACAAAGCATCTCCAAACGCTTATCTAAAATTTCCACCAATGAATTACATAAGTATCTTTATTGTATTTTATGTTTTATTTATCTTTTAATTATCAAAACCTCATAACCATTTGAATCCACCTGACTAAGATTTACAAGATGACCATAGCTTGCTTCAAGCTGACAATCTCTGTGGGATCGAGCCTTACTCGCGTAAGGTTTTATTACTTGGACGACCCAGTGCACTTGCTGGTTAGTTGTGCGGAGTTGCAAAAGTGTGATTGCAATTTCGTGCACCAAGTTTTTGGCGCCGTTGCCAGGGATTGTTCGAGTTTGGACAACTAACGGTTCATCTTATTGCTTAGATTGGATAATCTTCTTTCTTGTTTGAGTCTAGTGTCAAATTTTAAGTTTGGTATCAACTACATATTTTTAAGTTTCTTAAAAATTTTTCGAAAATTCATGCATGTGTTCTTTCTTGATCTTCAAGTTGTTCTTGATTATTTTCCTTGTTTGATCTTTAAATTTTCTTGTTTTGTGTCTTTTCTTGTTTTTCATATGCATTTTCGAATCCATAGTGTCTAAACATTCAAAATTTCTAAGTTTGGTGTCTTGCATGTCTTTCTTTATTTAAAAATTTTCAAAAATATGTTCTTGACGTTCATCATGATCTTCAAAGTATTCTTGGTGTTCATCTTGACATTCAAAGTGTTCTTGCATGCATTATTTGTTTGATCTTAAAATTTTATGTTTTGTTTCATTTTGTTGTTTTTCTCTCTCCTCATTAAAAATTCAAAGGTAAAAAAAATATCTTTTCCTTTTTCTTCTCATAATTTTCGAAATTTTGAGTTGACTTGGTAAAAAATTTTTAAAATTTAGTTGTTTCTTGTTAGTCAAGTCAAAATTTCAAATTAAATAAATAAATAAAAAAATTTATATCTTTACAGTAAATAGTATAGAGAAATGAAGGATCAGAACATAAAGCAGAGGAATCACAAAGAAAAAGAGCTCACCGGCGTTAAAACGCCAATAAAGAGGCATTTTGGGCGTTAAACGCCAGAATGGCTATTATTCTGGGCGTTTAACGCCAGTAAAGGTATCATTCTGGGCGTTAAACACCAGAATGGGCAGCATTCTGGGCGTTTAACGCCAGAAATGGCAGCATTCTGGGCATTTAGAAAAACGCCCAGTAAAGAAGGATTCCTGGCGTTTAACGCCAACCTGAGTATCTGGCTGGGCGTTAAATGGCCAGAGAGGCAGCCAAGTGGGCGTTAAATGCAAGAATGGATAGCATTCTGGGCATTTAACGCCAGGATGACACAAGGGAGGTAATTTTGTTTCCAATTCAAATTTTTTCAATTTTTCATGTTTTAATTAATAACTTTTTGCATCAAACATATTTTAAACATTCATCTTTCAATTTTGTTGAAAATTTTCAAACTAATTTTTCAAAAATATTTTTCTTAATCTTATCTCATATTTTCGAAAATCCTTGCTAACAAATTAATGCTTTGATTAAAAAATTTCAAGTTTGTTACTTTCTTGTTAAGAAAGGTTCAATCTTTAAATTTTAGAATCATATCTTTTAGTTTCTTGTTGGTTAAGTCATCAGCTTTAATTTTAAAAATCAAATCTTTTTAACTCTTTTTCTTTCAAAATAAATTTCAATCATATCTTTTTAAAATTTTCATTTCAAAGTCTTTTTCTAACTTCTTATCTTTTCAAAATTATTTTCAAATCTTTTTCAACTAATTACTATTTCTTATCTTTTTCAAAACCACCTAACCACTTTTCCACTTCCAATTTTTGAAAATCACTAACCACTTTTTCAAAAATCTTTTTAATTAACAAATTGTTTTAGTTTTAATTTTTGAATACTCTCTCTATCATCTCTTTCTATTTATTTGCTAACACTTCTCTTCTACTTATAATTCGAACCCTCTCTCTCCCTCTGTGTTCGAATTATTCTTATTCTCTCTCTACCTCATTCCTCTATTCTTTTTTTCTTCTGACACCTCAAGGAATCTCTATACTGTGACATAGAGGATTCCACTACTCCCTTTGTTCTCTTCTTTTTCATATGAGCAAAAACAGGGATAAAAACATTCTTGTTGAAGCTGATCCTGAACCTGAAAGGACTCTGAAGAGGAAGCTAAGAGAAGCTAAAGAACAACACTCCAGAGAGGACCTTACAGAAAATTTTGAAAAAGAAGTAGACAGGGCAGCCGAACCCAACAACAACGCCATTGATGCAAGAAAGATGCTTGGTGACTATACTGCACCAACTTCCAACTTCTATGGAAGAAGCATCTCACTTCGTGCCATTGGAGCAAACAACTTTGAGCTTAATCCTCAATTAGTTTCTCTAATGCAGCAGAATTGCAAGTTTCATGGACTTCCATCGGAAGATCCTCATCAATTTTTAGCTGAATTCTTGCAAATCTGTGATACGGTTAAGACCAATGGGATTGATCCCGACCTCTACAGACTTATGCTTTTCCCTTTTGCTATAAGAGACAGAGTTAGGATATGGTTGGACTCACAACCTAGAGAAAGCATGAACTCTTGAGACAAGTTGGTCAGTGCTTTCTTGACCAAATTCTTTCCACCTCAGAAGATGAGCAAGCTTAGAGTGGAATTCCAAACCTTCAAATAGAAGGAAGGTGAATCTCTCTATGAAGCTTCGGAAAGATACAAGCAATTAACCAAAAGGTGTCCTTCTAACATGCTTCCAGAATGGAGCATCATATGTATATTCAATGATGGTATGTCTGAATTGTCCAAGATGTCATTGGATCATTCTGCTGGTAAATCTCTTCATCTGAAAATACCTGCAGAAGCCCAGGAACTCATTGAGATGGTTGCATAACCAGTTCATGTACACTTCTGAAAGAAATCTTGTGAATAATGGGATAACTCAGAAGAAAGGAGTTCTTGAAATTGATACTCTGAACGCCATATTGGCTCAGAACAAGATATTGACTCAGCAAGTCAATATGATTTCTCAGAATTTGACTGGATTGCAAGCTGCATCCAGCAGTACTAAAGAAGCCTCCTCTGAAGGAGAAGCTTATGACCCTGAGAATCCTGCAATGGAAGGTGAATTAGATAGGAGAATCCTATGGAAATACCTATAATTCTTCATGGAAAAATCATCCAAATTTCTCATGGAAGGATCAACAGAAACCTCAACAAGGCTTCAATAACATTAATGGTGGGAGAAATAGGTTTGCAAATAGCAAGCCTTTTCCATCATCTTCTCAACAACAGATAGAGAATTCTGAGCAGAGCCCCTCTGGCTTAGCAAATATAGTCTCTGATCTATCTAAGGCCACTCTCAATTTCATGACTGAGGCAAGGTCCTCCATCAAAAATTTGGAAGCACAAGTGGGTCAGCTGAGTAAAAGAGTTACTGAAAATCCTCCTAGTACACTCCCAAGCAATATAGAAGAAAATCCAAAAAGAGAGTGCAAGGCCATAACTATAACCAAAATGGCCGAACCTTTAGAGGAGGAAAAGGCAGTGATTTCCAGTGAGGAAGACCTCAATGGACGTCCACTTACCATTGAGAAGTTCCCTAATGGGGAATCAAAGGAGTCTGAGGTTCATACAGAGGCCATAGAGATTCCACTGAACTTACTGTTGCCATTCATGAGCTCTGATGAGTATTCTTCCTCTGAAGAGGATAAAGATATTGTTGAAGAGTAAGTTGCTCGGTATCTAGGAGCAATCATGAAGTTAAATGCCAAGTTAATTGGTAATGAGACTTGGAAGGATGAATCTCCATTGCTCATTAATGAACTGAATGCCTGGGTTCAGCGGCTCTGTGTGACCTGGGGTCAGGTATAAACCTCATGCCACTCTCTGTAATGGAGAAACTAGAAATCTTTGAGGTACAAGCTACAAGAATCTCACTAGAGATGGCAGACAAATCAATGAAAAAGGCTTATGGACTTGTAGAGGATGTCTTAGTGAAGGTTAAAGGCCTCTACATCCCTGCTGACTTCATAATCCTAGACACTGGAAAGGAGGAGGATGAATCCATCATCCTTGGAAACCCTTCCTAGCCACAGCAAGGGCTATGATTGATGTGGACAGAGGAGAGCTAGTCCTTCAATTGAATGAGGACTACCTTGTGTTTAAGGCTCAAGGATCTTCTTCTGTAAACATGGAGAAGAAGCATGAAAAGCTTCATCCAACTCTCTCCAGACATAGTCAAGCAGAGCCCCCACATTCAAACTCTAAGTTTGGTGTTGGGAGGCCACAATCATGCTCTAAGCATCTATGAAGCTCTGTAAGAGCTTCCTGTCAAGCTATTGACATTAAAGAAGCGCTTATTAGGAGGCAACCCAATTTTATTTATCTATGTTAATTACTTTTTAATTTTCCATTGTTAGTTTATATTTTCTTTAGGTTGATGATCATGTGGAGTCACAAAAATAGCTACAGAATTAAAGTAGCATAAAAAATAGTAGACCTTGGAGGACGAGCTTACTGGCGTTTAAACATTAGTAAGGATAGAAAAATGGGCGTTTAACGCCCAAAATGGCAGCATTCTGGGTGTTAAACGCCAGAATAGGCAGACAGATTAGCATTTAACACCAGAAAAGGGTGTCTGGTGCCTGGCTGGTGTTAAACGCCAGTAATGATAGCAGAATGGGTGTTTAACGCCTAGTCTAGCAGCATTCTGGGCGTTAAACACCAGAATTGGAAGGCAGACCGGTGTTTAATGCCAGGAAAGGCAGCAGAGCTGGCGTTAAATGCCAGAAATGGCACACAGAGGGCATTTAAATGCCAGAAAGGTGCAGGGATGTGAAATCCTTGACACCTCAGGATTTGTGGACCCCACAGGATCCCCACCTACCCCAACTCACTCTCTATCCTCTTCACACCTTTCCATAACACTCTTCCACAAACACCATTCACCTATCAAATCCTACCCTCTTCCCCATAATCTCTCCATCACTCACAGCCATCCACTATTTCTCCTCTAAAACCATTATACAACTGATAAACCACTATTTTATGGTTTATATTGTATTTAATTGAGTGGTTTTATCAAGCTTTTCACCCACTTATTCATAGGATTTACATGATTTTACAATTCCTTCCTAGTTTAGTTCTATGATTGAAAACATGCTTCTTTGGTCTTAATTTAGCTAATCTTAATCCTCTCTTATTACCATTCGATGGCTTGATCTGTGCGTTAAGTGTTTCAGGCTTCATAGGGCAGGAGTGGCTTAGAGAATGAAGAGGAAGCATGCAAAAATGGAAGGAACATAAGGAATTGAGGAGATGACTAGCGAGAAGTCACGCGGTCACATAGCTCACGTGACCGCGCGAAATGGAAGAAATCAGAGTGACGCGTTCGGGTGCCTAACTCGACCGTGCGGACTGGAAGCTGCACGAATGATGTGAATGCGTGGACGACGCGCACGCGTGGTACGAAAAATGTTGAGTGATGCGATCTGTAGAATTATAAAAGTTGCTGGCAGAGATTCTGGGCCGCATTTCAACCCAGTTTTCGGCCCAGAAATACAGATTAAAGTCAGGAAACATGCAGAGACTCAGGGAAGGAATTCATATATGATCATAACTCATAATTTTAGGTTTTAGATGTAGTTTTTAGAGAGAGAGGTTCTCTCCTCTCTCTTAGGATTTCGGATTAGGATTTCTATTAGGATTAGGATTGTTTCTTCATACCAGGTTCAATAATTTATGTTTCTCTTCTATTTTTGTTTATTCTGAAGCTTTTATTTATATTTGATTTATGTTGCCCAATTGGCTTATGAATATTGTCCATGTTAGAATTGACATCTTCATTCAATATAATTTGAGGTATTCCAGATATTTATGATTTCAATTTAGCTTTTTATATTCTTGGCTTTAATTGATTAATTGGTAACTCTTGAGTTGTCAAACTCATTGTTGACTGAAAATTAGAATTCTTCAAGAATTAACTCGAGTTCTGATAAACCCATATTTCGTGAGTTCTTTTGTGCTTAATTTGAGTGATTTATATAATCCTTCACCTACTTATTCACATTAATTGCATGGTTTTATTTTCCCTTCCTTATTATGTCGTATTGTGAAAAACATGTTTCCTAAGCTTTAAAAATTAATTATTTTAATTACCTTTATTTCCATTCGATGCCGTGATTAGTATGTTGAGTAGTTTCAGATTTTCTAAGGCAGAATAACTTAGAGGATGGAAAAGGAAACATACAAAAATGGAAGGAGAAAGCAAAACGGAGCTTTAAGGAAACTGGTGTTCACGCGATCGCATGGACGACGCGATCGCGTGCCAGAAGCGAAGATTCAGCGACGCGGCCGAATGACTGACGCGACCGTGCGCCTTAAGCAGAACGCACATGACGCGGTTGCATGACTGACGCGACCGCGTGGCAAGGAAAAGCTCCGAATGACGGGACCGCGTGACCCACGCGGACGCGTGACAAAGGCCACGCACCAGAAAATTACAGAACACGCCCCAGCGAGTTCTAAAGCCCTTTTTGGCCCAAATCCAAGTCCAAAAAGCATAGACCAGAGGTTATGAAGTGAGGGAAAGCATCCATTCAAGGGAGCTCGCCAATTTTTAGTTTTCTATGATTTAGATTTAGTCTAGAGAGAGATTCTCTCTCTCTGAGGATTTAGGACTTCTTCTTGTTTTGGGAGTAACTCTGGATCCATGTTTAAATGTTCTTTTATTTTAGTTCTATAATTATTTATTCCAGCATTTGAATTGATCATTTACTTTTATAATTTAATTTATGAATTATTCCATGTTACAGATTATTATTTGAATTAATGATATTGAGGTATTTTCAGTTTATTATTGCACTTGTTAATTTATGATTATCATTGTTTACGATTTGAAGATATTTTATTCTAGCAATTTACTTTTTCCTCTTTTGGTCCTGGTTAAGAATTCAGTAACTCAACAGTTATTAAACTCAACATAATTGATAATCGGTATCTTGCTAATTGAGCTGAACTTAAATAATCCCAACCTTTTCTTAAGAAATAATTAGGATTCAAAGGTCAATTTAATTAGTCCCTTGACTTTTCTTTGCCCTGGTAAAGGTTGACCAAGTGGAATTTAGATACAACTTTCATTATTGTTGAGAGAGATCACCAAGTTGGACTTCTAATTTCTCTTACCTTGCCAAAAGTTGTTTTTACAGTTATTAATTACTTTTAATCGCCATTTAAATTAATTGTCATTTAAATCACTTGCTTCTCATCTTCTAAACCCCGATTACAACCTTTATAGCCAATAATAAGAACATACTCCCTTGCAGTTCCTTGAGAAGACGACCCGAGGTTGAATACTCGGTTAACAATTTTTAAAGGGGTTTGTTACTTGTGACACCCAAACGTTTGTACGAAGGGATTTCTGTCGGTTTAGAAACTATATCTACAACACGACTGTTTTTATGACATTCTTTACTGGCAAAAATCCTAACGTCAAAATGGCACCGTTGCCGGGGAACTGCTAACGTGTGCCTTATTATTGGCTATGGTAAATATTTTTTTTCTTTTGCTTGTTTATTTATTTTCGTTTTTCATTTTTTTTTCTTTATTTGCTACTATGAACTCTCACCCCTCTCGCTTTGAGTTTGGTTCTAATATTGTTAAAGGAAATAGAAGTTACAGCAGGAATGTGCATCAAGGTCAGACCAATCAAGGATGGATGGAACCAAGAGGATCTAATCAACCCTTTTGGCAGCAACACCCTCCGAGATATCCTGGACAAAGACCATTCTACCGCGCATACCCGGCTGAAAGACATGGTGGACAACCTTGTAACTACCAACAAGCCCCACTGGTGGACGAAATTGTGATCCATGTTCTTTTGTACTTGTATGAAATCATTATTATGTCATCGGTTGTTTTCACGATTCCGTTCAACTAACCAGCAAGTGTACTGGGTCGTCCAAGTAATAAACCTTACGCGAGTAAGGGTCGATCCCACAGAGATTGTTAGTATGAAGCAAGCTATGGTCACCTTGTAAATCTTAGTTAGGCAGATTAAAATTGTTTATGGTTTCGAAAATTAATAGTAAAATAGAAGAAATAAAAGGGATAGAATACTTATGCAGATTCATTGGTGGGAATTTCAGATAAGCGAATGGAGACACTGTATGCTCAGGGACGCCTGCTATCCTCCTGCTTCAACTTAGTCCTTCTTACTCCTTTCCATGGCAAGCTGTGTATAGGGGTTCACCGTTCGACGATGGCTACTTTCTATCCTCACGGGAAAATGGCCCTCTGCGGCTGTCACTCGCATGGCTAATCGTCTGGAGGCATCACCTGGCCGAAGGCTACATCCCATCCTCGCAGTGAAAACTACGCTCACGCGCTCTGTCACAGCACGGCTAATCACTAGTTGGTTCCCGCGCCTACTGGAATAGAATCCCTTGATTCTTTTGTGTTTGTCACCAACGCCCAGCACTTGCGAGTCTGAAGCACGTCACAGTCATTCATTACCGGAATCCTACTCGGAATACCACAGACAAGGTGAGACTTTCCGGATCCTCATAAATGCCGCCATCTATCTAGCTTATACCACGAAGATTCTGTTGGGGAATCTAAGAGATAAACATTCAAGCTCTGTTGCATGTAGAACGGAAGTGGTTGTCAATCACGCACGTTCATAAGTGAGAATGATAATGAGGGT
>NC_029778.3:37464700-37466826 GCF_000817695.3 Arachis duranensis
GGACTTGTAGCTTTTTGCTTCTGAATAGTTTTGGCATCTCACTTTTTCCTTTGAAGTTCAGAGTGATTGGCGTCTCTGGGAACTTAGAATTTTGGATAGTGTTATTGACTTTCCTATTTAAGCATGTTGATTCTTGAACACATCTACTTTTATGAGTCTTGGCCGTGGCCCTAAGCACTTTGTTTTCCAGTATTACCACCGGATACATAAATGCCACAGACACATAACTGGGTGAACCTTTTCAGATTGTGACTTAGCTTTGCTAGAGTCCCCAGTTAGTGGTGTCCAGAGCTCTTAAGCACACTCTTTTGCCTTGGATCACGACTTTAACCACTTAGTCTCAAGCTTTTCACTTGGACCTTCATGACACAAGCACATGATTAGGGACAGCTTGATTTAGCCGCTTAGGCCTGGATTTAATTTCCTTGGGCCCTCCTATCCATTGATGCTCAAAGCCTTGGATCCTTTTTACCCTTGCCTTTTGGTTTTAAGGGCTATTGGCTTTTTCTACTGCTCCTTCTTTTTTTTCTATTTTTTTTCGCCATTTTTTTTCAAATTTTTTTTCGCAAGCTTTCTTTTTCACTGCTTTTTCTTGCTTCAAGAATCAATTTCATGATTTTTCAGATCCTCAATAACATTTCTCTTTGTTCATCATTCTTTCAAGAGCCAACAATTTTAACATTCATAAACAACAAGATCAAAAGACATATGCACTGTTCAAGCATTCATTCAGAAAACAAAAATATTGTCACCATATCAATATAATTAAATTAAATTCAAGGATAATTTCGAAATTCATGTACTTCTTGTTCTTTTGAATTAAAACATTTTTCTTTTAAGAGAGGTGAAGGATTAATGGAATTTATTCATAGCTTTAAGGCATGGTTACATACTAATGATCATGAAGTAGAGACACAAAACATGGATAAACACAACATTAAAAATCGAAAAACAGAAAGAAATAAAGAACAAGGAATGAATCCACCTGAGTGAGGGTGGCGCCTTCTTCAAGGTCTAATGGTGCTCTTTGAGCTCCTCTATGTCTCTTCCTTGCTTCTGTTGAATGATTCCTAATAATTTTGGTGTTCCTACCCTTAGTTGCTTCCAATATTTGTGTGGAAGACAATTTATCCCCTGAGGTATCTCAGGGATCTCTTGATTTACAGCCACATGTTCTACCACTGAGCTATGACAGCTTATATGAGTCTTTCCATCTCCCAAGACTCAGAGGTGGAAGCTTTTGTCTTCCCTTTGAGGTTTTTCTGGCCTTAGGTGCCATTAATGGTAATGGAAAAGCAAAAAAGCTATGCTTTTACCACACCAAACTTAAAATATTGCTCGCCCTCGAGCAAGAGACGAAAGAAGAGAAGAAGAAAAAGGAGAAGAAAAAGGAGGTGAGTGAGGGGAGATGGATTCGGCTATATGGGTGGGATTGGGTGGGAAAGAGAAGTTGAATTGTAAAGGTGGGTGGGGTGTATGGGGAAGAGTGGATAGATGTAGGTGGTGAAAGAAAAAGAGAAGGGATGACCATAAATGGGGAGAGAGGGCGAGGTAGGTGGGGATCCTGTGAGGTCCACAGATCCTGGGGTGATCCTGTGGGGTCCAAAGATCCTGAGGTGTCAAGGAATTCCATCCCTACACCAAATAGGCATGTAAAATGCCTTTGTGCATCATTCTGGCGTTTAAACGCCTATTGGTGCACATTCTGGGCGTTCAACGCCCATGTAAAGCATGTTTTTGTCGTTGAACGCCAGTTTCATGCTTGTTACTGGCGTTCAGCGCCAGTTTTTCCTCTCTGGGCACATTCCTGGCGTTCAGCGCCAGAATGTTGCTTGTTTCTGGCATTCAGCGCCAGAATGGTGCTCTGTTCTGGCATTGAACGCCAGCCAGATGCACCTTACTGGCGTTGAACGCCGGCCTGTGCGTCCTCCAGGGTGAAAAATTTTTTCTTCTGCTGTTTTTGATTCTGTTTTTAATTTTTATGATTTTTTCATGACTCCTCATGATCATGTACCTAATAAAACACAAAATAACAATAAAATAGTATAAAATAGAAATTAGATAAATAAAATTGGGTTGCCTCCCAACAAGCGCTTCTTTAATGTCAATAGCTTGACAGTGGCTCT
>NC_029778.3:37467025-37480180 GCF_000817695.3 Arachis duranensis
ATGAAATCAGCAGGGATGTAAAGGCCTTCCACCTTTACTAACACGTCCTCTACTATTCCATAAGCTTGTCTCAATGACTTGTCTGCCAGTTGTAATGAGAACAAGGCAGGCTGTACCTCAATGATCCCCAGCTTCTCCATTACAGAGAGTGGCATTAGATTTATTCCTGACCCCAGATCACACAGAGCTTTTTCAAAGATCATGGTGCCTATGGTACAAGGTATTAAGAACTTGCCAGGATCTTGTTTCTTTTTGAGGTAGAATTTTCTGAATCCAAGTATCCAGTTCATTAATGAGCAAGGGAGGTTCACTTTCCCAAGTCTCATTACCAAATAACTTGGCATTCAGCTTCATGATAGCTCCTAAATATTGAGCAACTTGCTCTCCTGTTACATCTTCATCCTCTTCAGAGGATGAATAGTCTTCAGAGCTCATGAATGGCAGAAGGAGATTCAATGGAATCTCTATGGTCTCTATATGAGCCTCAGATTCCTTTGGATCCTTAATAGGAAACTCCTTCTTGCTTGAGGGACGTCCCAGGAGGTCTTCCTCACTAAGATTTTCGTCCTCTTCCTCCTTTGTGCATTCGGCCATATTGACTATGTCAATGGCCTTGCACTCTCCTTTTGGATTCTCTTCTGTATTGCTTGGGAGAATACTGGGAGGAGTTTCAATGACTTTCTTACTCAGCTGGCTCACTTGTGCCTCCAGATTTCTAATGGAGGATCTTGTTTCACTCATGAAACTGAAAGTGGCCTTTGACAGATCAGAGACTACATTGGCTAAATTAGAAGTGTTTTGTTCAGAATTCTCTGTCTGTTGCTGAGAAGATGATGGATATGGCTTGCTATTGCCCAGCCTATTACGTCCACCATTGTTAAAACCTTGTTGAGGTTTTTGTTGATCCTTCCAGGAGAAATTTGGATGATTTCTACGTGATGAGTTATAGGTGTTTCCATAAGGTTCACCCATGTAATTAACCTCTGCCATGGCAGGGTTCTCAGGATCATAAGCTTCTTCAGAAGCTGCCTCTCTAGTACTATTGGATGCATGTTGCCATCCATTCAGATTTTGAGAGATTATGTTGACCTGTTGAGTCAACACTTTGTTCTGAGCCAATATGGCATTCAGAGTATCAATTTCAAGAACTCCTTTCTTTTAAGGTATCCCATTGTTCACGAAATTCCTCTCAGAAGTGTACATGAATTGGTTGTTTGCAATCATGTCAATGAGCTCTTGAGCCTCTTCAGGCGTTTTCTTTAGGTGAATAGATCCACCTGCAGAATGGTCCAATGACATTTTCAAAAATTCAGAGAGACCATAATAGAATATATCCAATATGGTCCATTCTGAAAACATGTCAGATGGACACCTTTTGGTCAGCTGCTTGTATCTTTCCCAAGCTTCATAGAGGGATTCACCATCTTTTTGTTTGAAGGTTTGAACATCCACTCTCAGCTTGCTCAGCTTTTGATGAGGAAATAATTTATCCAAGAAGGCAGTGACTAGCTTATCCCATGAGTCCAGGCTATCCTTAGGTTGTGAATCCAACCATATTCTAGCTCTGTCTCTTACAGCAAAAGGGAAAAGCATGAGTCTGTAGACTTCAGGATCAACCCCATTCGTCTTTACAGTCTTACAGATCTGCAAGAACTCAGTTAAAAACTGATAAGGATCTTCATATGGAAGTCCATAAAACTTGCAGTTTTGTTGCATTAAGGCAACTAACTGAGGTTTCAGCTCAAAGTTATTGGCTCCAATGGCAGGAATGGAGATGCTTCTTCCATCAAACTTGGAAGTTGGCTTTGTGAAGTCACCAAGCATTCTCCTTGCATTATTATTATTTTCGGCTACCATCTCCTTCTCTTGTTCGAAAATTTCTGAAAGGTTGTTTCTGGATTGTTGTAATTTAGCTTCTCTTAATTTTCTCTTTAGAGTCCTTTCAGGTTCTGGATCAATTTCAACAAGAGTGCCTTTATCCTTGTTCCTGCTCATATGAAAGAGAAGAAAACAAGAAAAGAAGAGGAATCCTCTATGTCACAGTATAAAGATTCCTTTATGTTAGTAGAAAAAGAACGGGTAGAAGAATGAAGAGGGGGATTCGGATTTTTGGATGAAGAGAGGTGGAGAGAAGTGTTAGTAATTAAATAATTAAATAGAAGAAGAAAAGAGAAAGAGAATTTCGAAAATAAATTTAAAAAGGGGTTAGTGATTTTCGAAAATTAGAGATAAACTTAATTGAAATTAAAATTTGAAACAATTAATTAATTAAAAAGAATTTTTGGAAAGAGAGAGATATTTTCGAAAATTTGAAGAGGGAAAAGTAGTTAGGTGGTTTTGAAAAAGATAAAAGATAAACAAAAAGTTAGTTAGTTGATTGAAAAAGATTTGAAATCAAAATTTAAAAAGATAAGAAGATAATAAGATATTTTGAAATCAAATTTTGAAAAAAAATAAAATTTTGAGAATGATAAGATAAAAAGATAAGATAAAAGTTTTTAAGAAAAAGATATTTTGAAAAAGATTTAATTTTTAAAATGACTTAACTAACAAGAAACTACAAGATAAGATTCTAGAACTTAAAGATTGAACCTTTCTTAACAAGAAAGTAACAAACTTCAAATTTTTGAACCAATCACATTAATTGTTAGCTAATTTTCGAAAATTAGATATAAAAGCTAAGAAAAAGATTTTTGAAAAATAATTTTTTTTTAAAATTTTCGAAAATAATAAAAAAATGAAAAAGATATGATTTTTAGAAAAAGATTTTGAAAAGATAAGATTTTTAAAATTGAAATTTTGACTTGACTTGTAAGAAACAACTAATTTTAAAAATTTTTGACCAAGTCAACCCAAAATTTCGAAAATTTGGAGGGAAATAAGGAAAAGATATTTTTTTGAATTTTTGAATTTTTAATTATGAGAGAGAAAAACGACAAAAATACTCAATGCATGAAATTTTTAGATCAAAACCATGAATGCATGCAAGAATGCTATGAATGTCAAGATGAACACCAAGAACACTTTGAAGATCATGATGAACATCAAGAACATATTTTTGAAAAATTTTTGATGCAAAGAAAACATGCAAGACACCAAACTTAGAAATCTTTAATGCATGGAAAATATGGATGCAAAAATGCACATGAAAAACAAGAAAAGACACAAAACAAGAAAACATCAAGATCAAACAAGAAGACTTACCAAGAACAACTTGAAGATCATGAAGAACACTATGAATGCATGGGATTTTCGAAAAATGCAAGAAAAAATTTTAAAAGCATGCAATTGACACCAAACTTAAAATTTGACTCAAGACTTAAACAAGAAACACAAAATATTTTTTATTTTTATGATTTTCTAATGTTTTTGTATTTTTATTAATTTTTTTCGGAAATAATGTTATGAAAAACGAAAAATAAAAGAAAAATTTTTGAAAAAGATTTTTGAAAAGAAAATTACCTAATCTGAGCAACAAGATGAACCGTCAGTTGTCCATACTCGAACAATCCCCGGCAACGGCGCCAAAAACTTGGTGGACGAAATTGTGATCCATGTTCTTTTGTACTTGTATGAAATCATTATTATGTCATCGGTTGTTTTCACAATTCCGTTCAACTAACCAGCAAGTGTAATGGGTCGTCCAAGTAATAAACCTTACGCGAGTAACGGTCGATCCCACAGAGATTGTTGGTATGAAGCAAGCTATGGTCACCTTGTAAATCTCAGTTAGGCAGATTAAAATTGTTTATGGTTTTGAAAATTAATAGTAAAATAGAAGAAATAAAAGGGATAGAATACTTATGCAGATTCATTGGTGGGAATTTCAGATAAGGGAATGGAGACACTGTATGCTCAGGGACGCCTGCTATCCTCCTGCTTCAACTCAGTCCTTCTTACTCCTTTCCATGGCAAGCTGTGTATAGGGGTTCACCGTTCGACAATGGCTACTTTCTATCCTCACGGGAAAATGGTCCTCTGCGGCTGTCACTCGCATGGCTAATCGTCTGGAGGCATCACCTGGCCGAAGGCTACATCCCATCCTCGCAGTGAAAACTACGCTCACGCGCTCTGTCACAGCACGGCTAATCACTGGTTGGTTCCCGCGCCTACTGGAATAGAATCCCTTGATTCTTTTGCGTTTGTCACTAACGCCCAGCACTTGCGAGTCTGAAGCACGTCACAGTCATTCATTACCGGAATCCTACTCGGAATACCACAGACAAGGTTAGACTTTCCGGATTCCCAGGATCCTACTCGGAATACCACAGACAAGGTGAGACTTTCCGGATCCTCATAAATGCTGCCATCTATCTAGCTTATACCACGAAGATTCTGTTGGGGAATCTAAGAGATACACATTCAAGCTCTGTTGCATGTAGAACGGAAGTGGTTGTCAATCACGCACGTTCATAAGTGAGAATGATAATGAGGGTCATATAATCATCACATTCATCATGTTCTTGGGTGCGAATGAATGTCTTGGAATAAGAATAAGAGAGATTTGAATAAAAGAAAATAGAATTGCATTAATACTTGAGGTACAGCAGAGCTCCACACCCTTAATCTATGGTATGCAGAAACTCCACCGTTGAAAATACATAAGTAAAAGGTTCAGGCATGGCCGAATGGCCAGCCCCCTAAAACGTGATCAATAGCCTCCTAAGATGAAGAATAAATGTTACTTGTGACCCAACACGTTTGTACGAAAGGACTTTTGAAGGTTTAGAAACTATACTTGCAACGAGGATTTATCCGCAAATTCCTAGACCACGCAAAAGTCCTCTCGTCAAAATGGCGCCGTTGCCGGGGAACTACTAACGTGTGCCTTATTATTGGTTATTGTAAATATTTTATTTTGCTTGTTTATTTGTTTTTATTTTTGTTTTTAATTTTTATTAGCTACTATGAGTTCTCACCCATGTCGCTTTGAGTTTGGTTCTAATGTTGTTGTAAGGGATGGAAGCTATAACAGGAACATTCATCAAGGTCGAAACAATCAAAGATGGAAGGAGCCACGAGGATCTAATCAACCCTTTTGGCAACAACACCCTCCAAGATATCATGGACAAAGACCATTCTACCGCTCATACCCAGCTGAAAGACATGGTGGACAACCTTGTAACTACCAACAAGCCCCACCCCGTGCATATGAACCATCCCTTCAACATAACCTCGAACCACCACACTCACAAGCTTCTCTTCACCATTCGCCATCATATGATCCTTCCTTACCCCAATACCAATCCAATCGTTCCCAGTCATCACCACTTCCCTATGTATCATGTCTAAGTCCAGTAAACCGCGAAGCAGAGGATCGCCTAAAAGAAACAGTAATTAAATTTCAAACAACCATTCAGCAACTGGAGCACGCACTAATCCAATGGGCCACTAAGCGCTCAAATATACAAGGATCAACCACAGCTCCATGTGGACAACCCGATGAAGAGCGTAGCATGAAAGAAATACTAGAGACTCCAGTGGACAAGGCAGAGAATGAATTTGTACTAGAACAATTAGAAGAGGCTGTCTTTGTTCAAGAAGAAGAGTTGGTTGAAGATCTAGGCGATGCTGAACCTCCATGGGAATCCAGAATTGAGGAAAACTCCGTCCAAGATGCTACAGTTGATGCTAAGAAAGATACTGTACAATCTCCAAGGCAAGTCGTTTATGAGGAATCAGATGGAATAATCCAAGAAGCAAATTCCCTTGATGATGATATTCACAAGTCTAGCTCTCTTGGTGATGAACTTGCATCCGCAAGTGAATTCTCTGAGATCGAAGAATCTTCCCCAGGTGAATATGAAGATGATGCGGAGGTAGATTTCTCTCAACCTCCAATCTATGACTTGAGTGATGAGGAAGACATAGAAAACTTTGACCAGGATACAGATACAATTGAAGATCTTTGCAAAGAAGTAGAGGAATTCACAGAAGAGCACAAGGAAATGGAACTTGCAGAACCACCAAAAACACCTATCCCAAGGCCATTACCACCTAATACAAGCTTCAAGTGGGTACAATCCTTAACTTATAACTTCACTTATTCACTTGAATATGGTTTGCTCGAAACAAATGGCCAGCTTAGAGCTCTCTGTGGCTTTAAGAGTAGGAGGGAAATGGCTCGTACTCAGAGCTGGTGCACAAGGTTCAATAAGGTTCCACGCTTCACCTCGAAGTACACGGATTGGTATCATGCTCAATTGCATGGATCACGGAGAACGTTTGGTCACCACGGTGAGATTTTACTTTTTAAACCGCCCGGATGGAGACATGTAGATCAAGACGGAGGTGGATTTAAAAGCAAGGCTTGGAATCCTGGAGTTTATTCTGACATTTGTCGTCCTGGGAGCCAAACAATATATTTAAAGCTGCTCAGAAGCTTCACATGCCTAGTTTGGGACCCCGGAGGCTATTGGCATTCCAAGCACTGGTGGAAATTTTTGGACGAATTTAAACATAAACCACCATAACAGGATACTCCTCCAATGTCCAACTTAAGGACTTTAACTAAAAGTGCTAGGTGGGAGACAAACTACCATGGTATGGTCGCTTCTTTTTCAATTTATTTCTTGTTGATTGCTTTCCTTTTTCCTTCTTCATTTTAATCTATTAAACCTGGAATCATGCATAGCATTCATGTTAATCATTGCATTCTGCACCGCATGATATACATATCGGCGTAAGGATCCAACGAACAGTAAGTTGGGCTGGAATCGTGCGGCTCTTGTGCGTTTCGCACAAATTGGCCCATGCGATCGCATGCCCCATGCGATCGCGTCACTTACCCAATCCCAATACCACACGACCGCATGAGCGACGCGATCGCGTCGCATAGATTGCATATCACCCCAAATGGAGACATAGAGTTGCGCTGAAATGGCGCTGGAGTCGTGCGTTTAGCACAAATTCCAGCGATGCGATCGCGAGACCCACGCGATCGCGTCACTCCTCTTTTCCCCCTCTCATGCGATCGCGCGACCCACGCGATCGCATCATCCCCATTTTCATCCCAACCACGCGATCGCGTGCTATACACGGCCGCGTGGATTCGATAATATAACCCCCCAGCCACGCGATCCCTATCAGTCGCGCAACCCTCCCTTCACCCCTAACCCTCTCCCCCTTCTCTCCTCTTCTTCCCCCACGCCACCACCCCGACGCCTGACAAACCCCAATTTGATGGTTTGTTATGTATTGAATTTAGAGTATTTTGATAACCTTTTGTCACATTTAGCCTATGAATTAGCATGGTTTTGTTATCTCTCCCATATTTGTGCTTAAGTGTAAAAACATGCTTTTTAAGCCTTATCTTGATGAATTCTAATTTCTCTTTGATTCCATAAGATGCCTTGATGTGTTTGCTAGTAATCTCAGGTTGAAATAGGCTAGACATGGGTCAAGGGAAGCAAGGAAGGAAGCATGCAAGTGGAGAGAAGCACAAAAAGCCAAAGATCTGATCCAGGCCATGCACGCGCACGCGCACAAGGCGCTCGCGCGCACATTGTGGAAAAGGCCAAGGACGCGCACGCGTACCATGCGCGCACGCGCCGATGATGGCACATGACTTCATTTAGGTAGCACGTGCCTGGCGATTTGGAGAGGTTTCAACAACCAACTTTGGCGCCAAAATGCATATAAGAGCCAAGGATTGAAGGGGATTGACATTCAATTCATACACTAACACATATACACACACATACTCACTAGGATTAGTTTTAGTTTAGTTTTCTAGAGAGAGAAGCTCTCACTTCTCTCTAGAATTAGAATTAGGATTAGGTTTAGGTTAATCTCTCTTCTTAGATCTAGATTTAATTCATGTTTTGATTCAATTTCCCTCTATTAATTCTCAATCCTCTCATCTCTCTCTCTCTAGTTATGTGATTTCATGATTGTAATTCTTCATTTGTTTTGGATAGATTGTTGTTCTTTAGTTTCATTTCAATAATGCAATTTGAGGTAATTCATGATAATTGTGATTTCCTTGATTGTTGTTGATTAATTCTTTGCAATAATTATTGTTAGATTCTATTCTTGTTGTCAATTTACTATGCTTTTCTTTTATGCCTTCCAAGTGTTTGATGAAATGCTTGGTTGGGTTCTAGAGTAGATTTTGTCCCTCTTGGCCTAGGTAGAGTAATTAGTGACTCTTGAGTTATCTAATTCCCTTGTTGATTGATAATTAGAAGTTGCTAATTAATTTGATATCTCTAAAGCTAGTCTTTCCTTAGGGAGTTGATTAGGACTTGAGGAATCAAATTGACTCATCCACTTGACTTTCCTCCATGGTTAGAGGTTAACTAAGTGGGAGTAATGGATAATTTGTTATCACAATTGAGAAGGATAACTAGGATAGGACTACTAGTTCTCATATCTTGCCAAGAGCTCTTTTGTAGTTGTTAGTTTACTTTCATTGCCATTTACTTTCATGTCTCTTATCAAAAACCCCAAAACAACTCACAACCAATAACAAAACACTTTATTGTAGTCCTAGGGAGAACGACCCGAGGTCCAAATACTCGGTTTATAAATTTAGGGGTTTGTTTTAGTGACAAACAACTTTTTGTGCGAAAGGATTATTGTTTGGTTTAGAAACTATACTTTACAACGAGATTTCATTAGTGAAATTCTAAACCATCAAAAATCCAATCGTCAACGCCACCAGTCCAAGAAGTCATGTGAGGGTCCCGGGTCGGCAACAACATCGAACTGAAGGATGTGATTCGCACGTGTCTCCCAGTGAAGATGCCAGTACTGCAAGTGGTACGGGAACCAACGATCACCTCCTCTCCCGTCCTTCGACATCAAGAAGTCGATGTTCAGGACGGGATGTGTGTTGCTAGGTAGCTTAGGCTGTGGTTCGTAGATCTAGGTCTGTTTACTTGCACTGTTCTTACTTCTGTTTTATCCTATGTGCAAATCTGCTGCTGCTATATTCATGATTCATATGCTGCTTTCTTGTATGTTGCTGCTGTTTACATTGAGTTTTTATGTTTATTTTATATCTATTTACATGCAGCTTGCTTTCTTTTAATTCATATGAACTGATATGGTTGCTGTTTATTTTCTGGGATAATCCAATTTTAGCCGGAATGCTGCCCAAATTTTTTGAAAATTATTTTCATTCATGTTTTGGTTTGGCATTTCTGAACTCTGTTTTACTCTGCTTTACCCAGACCATTTCATGAATGCTATGGCAAACTTTCTTATCTTCTTTGATTTCCTGGTTCATAAACTACATTTGTGATTCACTGATTCCAATTTTTGCTTTTTTTTTATTTCTATTCGAATCAGCATCACCCTGTTTCTCTTGTTCGATTATGAGTAATTCTATTCTTACTTGTGAATCACTGTTATATGGAATTTTTCTATGCCACTTACTTTAACCCGCACTTTACTAACTCACTAATTTTAATTTACTAATTTCTTTTACAAAATTCTAACCATACTAACCCTTTTGATCTCTTTTCTGATTATTTTCACTTTCCTCTAACTTTCTAACCATGACATATTGATTTTTTCTCCATTTAACATAAATTCCATCACATTTCATTTCCTCATTTTCCTTATTCTCCCTTGAAGCTTTGAATTTCCTTTGTTTAAATTGCCTATTTGCTTTCCTATTTTATCCATTCACTGGTTTTCTATTTTTCAGGATGTCTGCCTCACAAAGGAAAGGCAAAGGCAAGGCTACTGGCAAGCGCAAGAGAGGAGCTTCCTCCCAGTCCATCATTGCTCTAATGCACGATTCCTCATGGCGGGAGAAGAACTTCACACAGCAGGAAAAAGCTGACCAGCTGCTCCCTTCGACTGATCCTATAAAATTTGCAAACAGGTACTGTGAACTGACGTACCCGACTTTTGCAAACTCCAGAAATCTATACCTGGAACGAAGTATGATAATTCCAGAAGCCCTCCAGCAGTACACCACTGAGCAAATCAAGCAAAGGGGCTAGTTCTTTCTGGAAAGAACACTAACAGAGGTCAACGCATCTTGGGTCCGGGAATTCTATTGCAACTACTACCTCACCACCCTAGATGCCTTAGAGGACATCCTCCAGCTCCTTGCCAAATCCGATCAGCCTGATGGTTTTTCAATGGCTGAGGAGGACATGAGTCAGATGCAGTTTGATTGGGATGCCGTGAAGGCACGGATAGCTCTCGACCCGACAGTTCCTTAGGAGATGGGTCAGGACACTACCATGCCTAGAGGGATCAAGAGAGTGTACTTGAATGATGAGGCTCGAATATGGCATCAGATCTTGAGCAACTATGTGATGCCGAGTACTCATGAGACTGAGATCCCGGTTGCCATGATTACCCTCCTCTGGTGTGTGCTGGAGGGTAAGGACCTGTACTTGCCTCGTTTTATCCGGCACTATATAGCCAGGGTCCACGTCTGAGGTACCCTCCTTTTTCCGTATCTAGTTACACAGCTTGGCCGTCGGGCTGACGTGCCATGGGAGGATGCCGATAAGAGACCACAAGCGGCGGATTGCAGGAAAATCATTCCTCACAGCAGAAACTTCCTAGCTTTGGGCTACAGACCACCATCCTTCACTGCTACTAATGAGACAGCCCCACCGTCTGCTGGACCCTCTTCATCTATAGCTGCCCCTGCTGCCACCACTGCACCTCCACCCGCCTCTGAGCCGGTTTATCGCCTTGTGCACCGTCTATTCCGCTAGCTTGATCAGATGGAGCGCCGTAACAGGCGCCGGTATGAGAGATTAGAGCGCCGCAGCAAGCGACGCTATTCCCATCTGAAGCTGATGATCAGACAGGGCGCCGACATCCCCTCCGAGCCCGACACTCCATCAGAACCATCAGAGGAGGAGGAGGATGAGCACGAGGAGGAGCCTCATTCCTAGGCAGCGACTCATTTCCAGGAGGAGATCCATCAGCAGGCCGCCACAGAGCAGGCTGCCCCGCATCAGGAGGTTATGCCCCAGATAGAGGCTGCAGATCCAGAGATCCCGATACAGTCAGCCCCACCTCTACAGCAGCCAGACTCCCAGCCCACCACCACTGAGACTCCAGCTGCCATCCCTACCAGTGATGACACCCCTTCACACCCGGCTTGATTGTGCATCGGGGACGATGCTTCATTTTAAGTGTGGGGAGGTCGCCATCTCTGGCATTTTTATTTTGGTGAACTACTACATACTTTTTCTTTTATTTTGGATATTTTTCTGTATTTTTCTTTTTACTGTTATTCTCTGAGTACTTATACATTGCTTTTATGTATTTTTACTCTATTTTCTGCATTTTGCATCTTTAGTTCATATTTTAGCCATTTAGTTTATTTTAGTTATTTAGTTTAGTTTGCAATTCTGATTTATTAGTGGATTAATTAGTATAGTTTACCCTTTTTAGCATAAGATAGTATAGTTTAAATAAAAAAAAAATATAAAAAGAAAGTAAGCTAGGAAATTGAACATATCAGATTTAAATCCATAAACCTTGTATATAGCATTACATGATGTAGTTAAGCTGACAACATTTCATCAAGGAGGAACATTAAAACTTTAAAAGCTACCCTAAATAATTTTTTTTATGAGAATAATGGGAATTTTTAACTAAACCTGCATACAATATATAAATAATATATGATGCTTGAGTTAGAGAACACACAGCCTGTGAGTCTTGAGCTTAAATTGTATGGTTGCATTCAAACCATAATTTCATTTCTGTGTGTTACATTTCTTTTTATTCTGATGTTCTTTCCTTTGCTTTAATCTATATGTCCAATTATAGAATATAGAATAGATACATACCAAGAGAATGATTGAGGCCATCATTTGATTTTAGCTCACTTACCCCAAATTAGCCTACCTTTTACATCACCCTTGTTAGCCCCCTTGAGCCTTTTAAATCCCCTTTATTCTATTTAGCCAAATTACTAGCCTTAAGCAGAAAAACAAAAGAAAACCCCAAGTGAATCCTTGGTTAGCTTAAGATAGAAAATCATGAATAGAGTTAAATGTAGGAAACCTTGTGGGAACATGAGTGATAGAAACAAAGGGTTAGGAAGATTAAAAAGAATTAAAAATAAATTTGGGAAGCATGCTCATGAGAAAATCAAAGTTATTCAATTACCATGTGCATTAAAAAAAATTCAGCATCTAAATAAAAGGGGATACAAAAAGAAATTCCCCAATGAAAACAATGCACATGGGATAAAAATAAAAAGTGAAACATGAGCATGTAAACAATAAGTGGGATAATATGGAAAATAGGTAAAGAAGTTTTATCTTGCTGAATATGTATGTTAGGTGAGATATTAGTCCAATTAAGGATTCACTTATTAGCTCACTTGACCCTATACATAAATCCTTACCTTTACCTTGGCCACATTACAACCTTAATTAAGACCTCATGATTTTTTTGGTGCGACTATATTCTATAATTGTCGATTGGTTAGATGAAAAACAAAGCTATAAGAAAGTAAGAATAAAAAGAAAAAAAATAGAGTGAATAAACCCAATAAACACTGAGTGACTAGAGAGTAAACACAAAATCCAGTGAGGGTTCAATCACTCATCAACATATATCTGTGCTTAAAATTTACTAATTGTTTTGCAAGTTTGTTAGCTAATTTTCGAAAATTTGATATAAAGATAAGAAAAAGATTTTTGAAAATATTTTGAAAAATAATTTTGAAATTTTCGAAAAAAAAATGAAAAAGATATGATTTTTGAAAAAGATTTTGAAAAGATAAGATTTTTAAAATTGAAATTTTGACTTGACTTGTAAGAAACAACTAATTTTAAAAATTTTTGACCAAGTCAACCCAAAATTTCGAAAATTTGGAGGAAAATAAGGAAAGGATATTTTTTTGATTTTTTGAATTTTTAATTATGAAAGAGGAAAACAACAAAAATATTCAATGCATGAAATTTTTAGATCAAAACAATGAATGCATGCAAGAATGCTATGAATGTCAAGATGAACACCAAGAACACTTTGAAGATCATGATGAACATCAAGAACATAATTTTGAAAAATTTTGATGCAAAGAAAACATGCAAGACACCAAACTTAGAAATCTTTAATGCATGAAAATTATGAATGCAAAAATGCACATGAAAAACAACAAAAGACACAAAACAAGAAATCATCAAGATCAAACAAGAAGACTTGTCAAGAACAACT
>NC_029778.3:37480912-37484672 GCF_000817695.3 Arachis duranensis
AGTTTGAAGCACGTCATAGTCATTCATTACCGGAATCCTACTTGGAATACCACAGACAAGGTGAGACTTTTCGGATCCTCATGAATGCCGCCATCTATCTAGCTTATACCACCAAGATTCTGTTGGGGAATCTAAGAGATACGCATTCAAGCTCTGTTGCATGTAGAACGGAAGTGGTTGTCAATCACGCGCGTTCATAAGTGAGAATGATAATGAGGGTTACTTATCATCGCATTCATCATGTTCTTGGGTACGAATGAATATCTTGGAATAAGAATAAGAGAGATTTGAATAAAAGATAATAGAATTGCATTAATACTTGAGGTACAGCAGAGCTCCACACCCTTAATCTATGGTGTGCAGAAACTCCACCGTTGAGAATACATAAGTGAAAAGAGGTTCAGGCATGGCCGAATGGCCAACCCCCCTAACGTGATCAATGATCTCCTAGGATGAAGAATAAAATAAAACTGAGACCAAAGATGTCTAATACAATAGTAACTTATCCTATTTATACTAGACTAGCTACTAGGGTTTACATGAGTAAGTAATTGATGCATAAATGCACTTCCGGGGCCCACTTGGTGTATGCTTGGGCTGAGCTTGATCAATCCACGAGCTGAGGCTTCTCTTGGAGTTGAACTCTGAGTTATGACGTGTTTTGGGCGTTCAACTCCGGATCATGACGTTTTTCTGGCGTTTAACTCCAGACAGCAGCATGAACTTGACGCCAAGTTACGTCGTCAATTTCCGAATAAAGTATGGACTATTATATATTGCTGGAAAGCCCTGGATGTCTACTTTCCAACTCCGTTGAGAGCGCGCCAATTGGAGTTCTGTAGCTCCAAAAAATTCATTTCAAGTGCAGGGAGGTCAGAATCCAATAGCATTTGCAGTCCTTTAACAGCCTCTGAATCAGATTTTTGCTCAAGTCGCTCAATTTCAGCCAGAAAATACTTGAAATCACAGAAAAATGCACAAACTCATAGTAAAGTCTAAAAATGTGAATTTTGCACAAAAACTAATAAAAACATAATAAAAAGTGAATAAAACATACTAAAAACTACCTAAAAACAATGACAAAAAGCGTATAAATTATCCGCTCATCAGATCTCTCTATCCTTTTGCACACTATCACTGAGCCCAACATTCGTGAGTTTGAAGCTCCTTGTAGTCATCCCTTTCCAGATCCTACTTGAAATAGCACAGACAATGTTTAGATTTTTCGGATCTCAAGAATGTTGCCAATTGGTTCTAGCCTTTATCAAGAAGGTTCTAATCCCACGGACTCGGTCCGTGGATCAGAGACTCAAGATATACGCACTCAAGCTGTCGCCCAATGACTACGTTGAGCTCAGATAGAACGGGATTGGTTGTCAGGCACGCATTCATAAGGTTGAGGATAATGATGAGTGTCACGGATCATCATATTCTCTACTTTGAAGTACGAGTGAGTATTTTAGAATAGAATCAAGCGTGATTGAATAGAAAACAATAGTAATTGCAATAATCCATTGAGACACAGTAGAGCTCATCACCCCCACCTATGGGGCTAAGAGACTCATGCCGTAGAAGATACAATATGAAATGTAAAAAATGTCATGAGTTACAAAATAAATCTCTAAAAGTAGTTTTTATACTAAACTAGTAACCTAGGTTTAAAGAAAATGAGTAACTAAGTGCAGATAGTGCAGAAATCCACTTCCGGGGTCCACTTGGTGAGTGTTTGGGTTGAGCTTTGAATTTTTCACGTGCATAGGCCATTCTTGGAGTTAAATGCCAGCTTGGGTGCCTGTTTGGGCGTTTAACTCCAGTTTTGGTGCCAATTCTGGCGTTTTACGACAGAAAAAGGTCTCTGGCTGGCATTTAACGCCAGTTTGGGCCATCATATCTCAGGCAAAGTATGGACTATTATACATTACTGGAAAGCCCAAGATGTCTACTTTCCAAAGCAATTATGGGCGCCAATTGGGCTTCTGTAGCTCCAAAAAATCCACTTCGAGTGCAGGAGGGTGATGCGTGAGCATCTTTTCTATCTTTTCCTAGTGAATTTTCATCTAATTTGTTGAGTTTAATCAATAATTAATTATATTTTAGCCATTATGGATGCTATTTTGAGTTTTGTGCAATACTATTTATTTTAGGTAGCATTCGGCTGGATTTGATGGAGTTTCTGCAGCACAAGAATCAAACGAGATGGCTGCAAGGAGCGACGCGCACGCGTGCCTGATGCGTGCGCGTGAATTGGAGGTATTCATGGCGACGCGTGCGGTGAATTGAAGATTTGCTCAGTGACGCGTCTGCGTGACCGATGCGTCCGTGTGACTCGCAGAAAAGACCATCGACGCGTACGCGTGACTGACGCGTACGCGTGACATGCGCCACGTGCAGAAAAACACAGAAAAATGCTGGGAGTGATTTTTGGGCTGTTTTGACCCAATTTCCAGCCCAGAAAACACAGATTAGAAGCTGCAGAATGGACAAATCAAGTGGTCCCCACCCATCAGCTGAAGACTTGTTAATTAATTCAAATTTAAATTCAAATCTTAATTTTTAGGAAAAGATATTATTTTTAATTTTCAATAATTAGATTTTAAATTAATGAGGATTAGTTATAAATAGGAACTCTGTACATTTAGACACATACACACATTGTTACCAGAACCCTTATTTTTCTTCTCTGAACTATGAGCAACTAATCCACCATTGTTAAGGTTAGGAGCTTTGTCTATTTGTATGGATTTATTCGTTTGATCTTTCTAATTTAATCCATGTTTAGATTTATATTTCAATAATTGTTTTTATTCTTTATTTTATGAATTTGGGTGGAACAGAAGTATGACCCATGTTCTAATTGAGTTCTTGTGAAACTTGGAAAAGCTCTTTACTTGAACAACAGCTTGAAAACATATTCTCCTAAATTTTAATTATCTGGATTTAACGGCATACATGACATATAATCCTTTTATTTTTGAGTAATTAAAGTTTTTGTGGCATGTAAACTGGAATTTGATCATCACCCTCTAATTGGAATTAATTGACCAAGGAATTGGCAATTGATGAATTTTAGAGAAGACTAGGAAGGTCTAAGGAATTAGGGTCTAGTCACAAATAGTTTGCCATAAATTAAATCCTACATAATTAAAATAGTTAGTAAGAAAAGTAAATCCGGAAAAATAGATAACTCTGAAGGCTTAACTGTGTATCCATATTTTTTTTATTGTCTATACTTTTGATAGTTTGAATTCAAACTTAAACCTTTTAAACATCTCAAAACCAATTTCGAGCAAGAAAGAAAAGAAAAGTAGAAGAAGAAGAAGAGAATAGGGAAGAGAGGGAGAAGAGTTGGTTCGGCTATGTGGGGAATGTGGGTTTGTGATGTGTGAAGAAGAGTGGAAGGGTATTTATAGGGAGAGGGGAGGGTAAAGGTTCGGCCAATTTGGGTGGGAATGGGTGGGAAAATGAATTTGAATTTTATGAAGGTAGGTGGGGTTTATGGGGGAGAGGAGGTTGATGTGAATGGTGAATGGGGTAATTGGGAAGAGGAATTGAGGTGATTGATGAAGAAGATTGGGAATTGTGACATAGGGAATTCAAATCACAAAAATAGGATTAGAAGGTAAGGTGGGAATATGGTAGGTGGGGATCCTGTGGGGTCCACAGATCCTGAGGTGAAAAAAAATACCATTCCTTCACCATATAGGCATGTAAATTGCCTTCGTGCATCATTCTGGCGTTCAAACGCCCATTGGTGCACATT
>NC_029778.3:37499055-37500421 GCF_000817695.3 Arachis duranensis
CATGGTGCCTATGGTACAAGGTATTAGGAACTTGCCAGGATCTTGTTTCTTTTGAGGTAGAGTTTTCTGAATCCAAGTATCTAGTTCACTAATGAGCAAGGGAGGTTCACTTTCCCAAGTCTCATTACCAAACAGCTTGGCATTCAGTTTCATGATAGCTCCTAAGTATTGAGCAACTTGCTCTCCAGTCACATCTTCATCCTCTTCAGAGGAGGAATAGTCTTCAGAGCTCATGAATGGCAGAAGGAGATTTAATGGAATCTTTATGGTCTCTGTATGAGCCTCAGATTCCTTTGAATCCTTAATAGGAAGCTCCTTCTTGCTTAAGGGACGTCCCAGGAGGTCTTCCTCACTAGGATTTTCGTCCTCCTCCTCCCTAGTGCATTCGGCCATTTTAATTAAATCAATGGCCTTGCATTCTCCTTTTGGATTCTCTTCTGTATTGCTTGGGAGAATACTGGGAGGAGTTTCAATAACTTTCTTACTCAGCTGGCCTACTTGTGCTTCCAGATTTCTAATGGATGATCTTGTTTCATTCATGAAACTGAAAGTGGCCTTTGACAGATCAGAGACTATATTGGCTAAATTAGAAGTGTTTTGTTCAGGATTTTCTGTCTGTTGCTGAGAAGATGATGGATATGGCTTGCTATTGCTCAGCCTATTGCGTCCACCATTGTTAAAGCCTTGTTGAGGCTTTTGTTGATCCTTCCAGGAGAAATTTGGGTGATTTCTCCATGATGGGTTATAGGTGTTTCCATAAGGTTCACCCATGTAATTAACCTCTGCCATGGCAGGGTTCTCAGGATCATAAGCTTCTTCAGAAGCTGCCTCTTTAATACTGTTGGATGCATGTTGCCATCCATTCTGATTTTGAGAGATCATGTTGACCTGTTGAGTCAACACTTTGTTCTGAGCCAATATGGCATTCAGAGCATCAATTTCAAGAACTCCTTTCTTCTGAGGTATCCCATTATTCACGAAATTCCTCTCAGAAGTGTACATGAATTGGTTGTTTGCAACCATGTCAATGAGTTCTCTCAGAGGTATACATGAACTGGTTGTTTGCAACCATGTCGATGAGTTCTTGAGCCTTTTCAGGCGTTTTCTTCAGGTGAATAGATCCACCTGCAGAATGGTCCAGTGACATTTTCGAAAATTCAGAGAGACCATAATAGAATATATCTAACATAGTCCATTCTGAAAACATGTCAGATGGACATCTTTTGGTCAACTGCTTATATCTTTCCCAAGCTTCATAGAGGGATTCACCATCTTTTTGTTTGAAGGTTTGAACATCCACTCTCAGCTTGCTCAGCTTTTGAGGAGGAAAGAATTTATCCAAGAAAGCAGTGACCAGCTTATCCCA
>NC_029778.3:37502035-37503238 GCF_000817695.3 Arachis duranensis
TTTTTTTTTGTATTTTTATTAATTTTTTTTCGAAAATATTTTTGGAAAAACGAAAAATAAAAGAAAAATTTTTGAAAAAGATTTTTTGGAAAGAAAATTACCTAATCTGAGCAACAAGATGAACCGTCAGTTGTCCATACTCGAACAATCCCCGGCAACGGCACCAAAAACTTGGGGGACGAAATTGTGATCACTGTTCTTTAAGTTGTATGAAATCATTATTGTGGCACCAGTTGTTATCACAACTCCGTTCAACTAACCAGCAAGTGTACTGGGTCGTCCAAGTAATAAACCTTACGTGAGTAAGGGTCGATCCCACAGAGATTGTTGGTATGAAGCAAGCTATGGCCACCTTGTAAATCTCAGCCAGGCAGATTAAAATGGTTTATGGGTTTTCGAAAATAAAGATAAGAAAATAGAAATAATAGACGAGATAGAAGACTTATGCAGATTCATTGGTGAGAATTTCAGATAAGCGAATGGAGATGCTGCATGGCTCAAGGACGCCTGCTCTCCTACTGCTTCTACTCAATCCTTCTTACTCCTTTCCATGGCAAGCTTTGTATTGGGGTTCACCATCAACTGTGGCTACTTTCTTCCTCTCGGGGAAATACCCTGTGCGGCTGTCACTCGCACAGCTAACCAGTCTGGAGGCATCACCCATGGCTGATGGCTACATCCCATCCTTGCAGTGAAAACTAATGCTCACGCACTCTGTCACAGTACGGCTAATCACTGGTTGGTTCCCGCTCCTACTGGAATAGAATCCTTTGATTCTTTTGCGTCTGTCACTAACACCCAGCACTTGCAAGTTTGAAGCACGTCACAGTCATTCATTACCGGAATCCTACTCGGAATACCACAGACAAGGTGAGACTTTCCGGATTCCCAGGATCCTACTCGGAATACCACAGACAAGGTGAGACTTTCCGGATCCTCATGAATGCCGCCATCTATCTAGCTTATACCATGAAGATTCTGTTGGGGAATCTAAGAGATATACATTCAAGCTCTGTTGCATGTAGAACGGAAGTGGTTGTCAATCACGTGCGTTCATAAGTGAGAATGATAATGAGGGTTACTTATCATCACATTCATCATGTTCTTGGGTACGAATGAATATCTTGGAATAAGAATAAGAGAGATTTGAATAAAAGAAAATAGAACTTCATTAATACTTGAGGTACAGCAGAGCTCCACACC
>NC_029778.3:37503359-37503974 GCF_000817695.3 Arachis duranensis
ACCCCCCTAACGTGATCAATGATCTCCTAGGATGAAGAATAAAATAAAACGGAGACCAAAGATGTCTAATACAATAGTAACTTATCCTATTTATACTAGATTAGGTACTAGGGTTTACATGAGTAAGTAATTGATGCATAAATCCACTTCCGGGGCCCACTTGGTGTATGCTTGGGCTGAGCTTGATTAATCCACAAGCTGAGGCATCTCTTGGAGTTGAACTCTGAGTTATGACATGTTTTGGGCGTTCAACTCCGGATCATGACATTTTTCTGGCGTTTAACTCCAGACAGCAGAACGCCAAGTTACGTCGTCATTCTTCGAATAAAGTATGGACTATTATATATTGCTGGAAAGCCCTGGATGTCTACTTTCCAACGCCGTTGAGAGCGCACTAATTGGAGTTCTGTAGCTCTAGAAAATCCATTTCGAGTGCAGGGAGGTCAGATTCCAACAGCATCAGCAGTCCTTTTGTCAGCCTTCTTCAGAGTTTTGCTCAAGTCCCTCAATTTCAGCCAGAATTTACCTGAAATCACAGAAAAACACACAAACTCATAGTAAAGTCCAGAAATGTGAATTTAACATAAAAACTAATGAAAACATCCCTAAAAGTAG
>NC_029778.3:37504718-37520408 GCF_000817695.3 Arachis duranensis
TGATAAACCACTATTTTATGGTTTATATTGTATTTAATTGAGTGGTTTTATCAAGCTTTTCACCCACTTATTCATAGGATATGCATGATTTTACAATTCCTTCCTAGTTTAGTTCTATGATTGAAAACATGTTTCTTTGGTCTTAATTTAGCTAATCTTAATCCTCTTTTATTACCATTCGATGCCTTGATCTGTGCGTTAAGTGTTTCAGGCTTCATAGGACAGGAATGGCTTAAAGAATGAAGAGGAAGCGTGCAAAAATAGAAGGAACACAAGGAATTGAGGAGATGACCAGCGAGAAGTCACGCGGTCGCATGGCTCACGCGACCGCGCGAAATGGAAGAAATCAGAGTGATGCGTTCGCATGCTTGACGCGACCGCGCGGACTGGAAGCTGCACGAATGACGCGAATGTGTGGACGACACGCACGCGTGACGTGCGCGATCTGTAGAATTACAAAAGTCACTAGCAGAGATTCTGCGCCGCATTTCAACCCAGTTTTCGGCCCAGAAACACAGATTAAAGTTAGGAAACATGTAGAGACTCAGGGAAGGCATTCATATCAGATCATAACTCACAATTTTAGGTTTTAGATGTAGTTTTTAGAGAGAGAAAGGTTCTCTCCTCTCTCTTAGGATTTAGGATTAGGATTTCTATTAGGATTAGGATTGTTTCTTCATACCAGGTTCAATAATTTATGTTTCTCTTCTATTTTTGTTTATTCTGAAGCTTTTATTTATATTTGATTTATGTTTCCCAATTGGCTTATGAATATTGTCCATGTTAGAATTGACATCTTCATTCAATATAATTTGAGGTATTCCGGATATTTATGATTTTAATTTAGCTTTTTATATTCTTGGCTTTAATTGATTAATTGGTAACTCTTGAGTTGTCAAACTCATTGTTGACTGAAAATTGGAATTCTTCAAGAATTAACTCGAGTTCCAATAACTCTAGCCTTTTCCAAGGAAAGACTAGGACCTGAGGAACCAAACTTATTCTATTCACTTGACTTACCTTCATAGTTAGAGGTTAACTTAGTAGGAGAAAAATCCAATTCTCATCACAATTGATAAGGATAACTGGGATAGGACTTCCAGTTTTCATACCTTGCCAAGAATTTTATTAGTTATTAATTTATTAATTCTTGCAATCTATTTCTCTTGCTTAAAACCTTTTTCAAACCCAAACATTGTTTTTCCATAACCAATAATAAATCATACTTCCCTGCAATTCCTTGAGAAGACGACCCGATGTTTGAATACTTCGGTTTATTAATTTATTGGGTTTTGTTATTTGTGACAACCAAAACGTTTGTATGAAGGGATTTTCTGTTGGTTTAGAATCTATACTCACAACGCGACTATATTTTTACAAAATTCTTTACTAGAAAAAATCCCAACGTCAACAACCCACCTACCCCCACCATTCAAATTCAAACTATCTCCCTCCCAAACCCAACCCCTATTACAAGAATTCCCTCTCCACTCCACTCTTATATAAGCCCCTCATCACTCCTTCATTTTCACACATCATAACCACCAAAAACCCCCTTGGCCGAACCATCCACACACCTCCATCTCCTTTATTTCTTCTTTTTCTCCTCCTTTCTTTCTTCTTTTGCTCGAGGATGAGCAAACCTTTTAATTTTGGTGTGGGAAAAAGCTTTGCTTTTTGTTTTTCCATAATCATTAATGGCACCTAAGGCCGGAGAAACCTCTAGAAAGAGGAAAGGGAATGCAGTTGCTTCCAACTCCGAGTCATGGGAGATGGAGAGAATTTAAAAAGCCCTCCACTTTGGCAAGGTTATCCTTTCCTCATCTCATCTGCCTCCTATGCAATTCAGCTGGAATTGTCATAAAGGAAGACATCTCCATAGAAGCAGACAAGCCCATCACTAAAAATAGGATGGAGCAAACAAGAGAGCCCACTCATGGACCTCAACAAGAGCATGAGGAAGTTCCTCATCAAAAAATCCCTGAGATGCCTCAAGGGATGCATTTTCTTCCACACAACTGTTTGGAGCAACTCAACACCTCTTTAGGAGATTTGAGTTCCAATATGGAGCACCAAGAGCACTCCATTATCCTCCATGAATTTAGAGAGGAACAAAGAGCCATGAGAGAGGAGCAACAAAGGCAAGGAATAGATATTGAGGAGCTCAAGCACTCCATAGGATCTTCAAGAGGAAGAACTAGCCGCCGTCACTAAGGTGGACCCGTTCTTTAATTTCCTTGTTCTTATTTTTCTATTTTTTTGTTTTATGCTATATGTTTTGTCTATGTTTGTATCTTTATTACATGATCATTAGTATTTAAAGTCTATTTCTTAAGGCTATGAACGTTCCATGAATCCTTCACCTTTCTTAAATAAAAAATATTTCTATTTGCAAAAGAACAAGAAGTACATAAATTTCGAATTTTATCTTGAAATTAGTTTAATTATTTTGATGTGGTGACAATACTTTTTGTTATCTGAATGAATGCTTGAACAGTGCATATTTTTTATAGTGAAGTTTATGAATGTTAAAATTGTTGGCTGTTGAAAGAATAATGAAAAAAGATAAATGTTATTGATAATCTGAAAAATCATAAAATTGATTCTTGAAGCAAGAAAAAGCAGTGAAAAGTGAGAATCAACATACTAAACTAGGAGAATCAATAACACTATTTGAATTCTGAGTTCCTATGGATGCCAATCATTCTGAACATCAAAGGATAAAGTGAAATGCCAAAACTGTTCAGAAGCAAAAAGCTATTAGTCCCGCTCATCTAATTAGAACTAAGCTTCATTGATATTTTGAAATTTATTGTATATTCCCTTCTTTTTATCCTATTTTGTTTTTGGTTGCTTGGGGACAAGCAATAATTTAAGTTTGGTGTTGTGATGAGCGGATAATTTATACACTTTTGGCATTGTTTTTACATAGTTTTTAGTATGTTTTAGTTACTTTTTAGTATATTTTTATTAGTTTTTATGCAAAAATCACATTTCTGGACTTTACTATGAGTTTGTGTGTTTTTTTGTAATTTCAGGTATTTTCTTGCTGAAATTGAGGGACCTGAGCAAAAGTCTGATTCAGAGACTGAGAAAGGACTACAGAAGCTGTTGGATTCTGACCCTCCGGCACTCGAAGTGGATTTTCTGGAGATACAAAAGCCCAATTGGCGCGCTCCTAATTGCGTTGGAAATTAGACATCTTGGGGTTTTCAAAAATGTATAATAGTCCATACTTTGCCCGAGATTTGATGGCCCAAACTGGCGTTAAAACGCCAACTAGAGACCCTTTTCTAGTGTAAAACGCTGGAATTGGCACCAGAACTGGAGTTAAACGCCCAAACTGGCATCCAAGCTGGCGTTTAACTCTAAGAATGGCCTATACACGTGAAAGCTTCAAAGCTCAGCCCAAGCACACACCAAGTGGGCCCTGAAATTGGATTTCTGCATTATCTGCACTTAGTTACTTATTTTCTGTAATCCCTAGTAACTAGTTGAGTATAAATAGCACTTTTGACTATTGTATTTCATCTTTTGATCATTTTTTGACCTTTTGATCACTTTGAAGGAGGTTAGACATTCGGCCATGCCTAGACCTTTCTCTCTTATGTATTTTTCAACGAAGGAGTTTCTACACCTCATAGATTAAGGTGCGGAGCTCTGTTGTTCTTCATGAATTAATGCAAGTACTATTGTTTTTCTTTCAATTCACGCCTACTTCTTCTCCAAGATATACTCCCGTACTTAATTCAGTTAAGTCAGAATGAAGGGGTGACCCGTGACAATCACCCACTATCTTCGTTACTTGCTTAGCCAAGATCCGCGTGCCTGACAACCACAAGCGGTCTACATGATATTCAACGTAGTCATTGGATGACAGCCAGAGTATAATCACTTGGGTCTCTGATCCACGGATTTGACTTGCCTCTCCTGACAACAGAGCATTCGAGTCTGTGAGGTTAGAACCTTCGTGGTATAGGCTAGAACCAATTGAAAGCATTCCTGAGATTCGAAAAGTCTAAACCCTGTCTGTGGTATTCCAAGTAGGATCGGGGAAGGGATGACTGTGACGAACTTCAAACTCGCGAATGTTGGACGCAAAAGGATAGAGAGATCCTATTCCGACACAAGTGAGAACCGACAGATGTTAGCCATGCGGAATCGTACCTGGACCAATTTCACTGAGTGGACGGATGGTAGCCATTGACAACGGTGATCCACCAACATACAGCTTGGCATGGAAGGGAGCACGCATGAGTGGATGAAGACAATAGGAAAGCAGATGTTCAGAAGCAACAAAGCATCTCCAAACGCTTATCTGAAATTCCCAACAATGGATTACATAAATATCTTTATTGTATTTTATGTTTTATTTATCTTTTAATTATCAAAACCTTATAACCATTTGAATCTGCCTGACTAAGATTTACAGGATGACCATAGCTTGCTTCAAGCCGACAATCTCTGTGGGATCGACCCTTATTCGCATAAGGTTTTATTACTTGGACGACCCAGTGCACTTGCTGGTTAGTTGTGTGGAGTTGCAAAAGTGTGATTGTAATTTCGTGCACTAATACCCATCACCTCTTTGGGTCACTAAATGTCTTGTAACTAGGTTGCTCTTGATAGTGGAATTTTGGTTGATAATCCCGGGTTAGTTAACCCAAGTTACCAAGTGTTAAAACACTCCTTAGAACCTAATCATCCAAGCAGATCCTAGTACAAAAATACCACAGGCATGTGTCTCAAGGTTCTAGCTATTGGTGCCTAGCTTATTTTTTGTTTCTTCTCTTTTTATTTTCCAACGTTGTAGCTAGCCGTTGGTGGTCTCCAACTTTGCCACCAACGTTGGTTTTTCTTTTCTTCTTTCTTGTTCTTTCTTTCTTCCAAGGATTGTTATTCATAAAGGCTTCACAAATAGCAACTAAGTTCATACTATAGAGGACATTCTCTCCTTTGTTTTTATTAGTGAACTTGCCAAACAATCAAACATGTACCACCACTCAACCTTATTCTATTTCCTACCAACTTGGATTATTGCTCTCTTTGTTTCAAAATATTTTCTTTTATTTATGCAAAAAGGGAATGATGCGAGAAAAATCGTTGGTTAAGAATCCCTTCTCGGTGAAAGTGAAATGACCTCGTTGCAAGTATAGTTCTCAACCAACAAGTAATGCTCAATCAAAGTTTACAATTTCTAATATAAACCGAGACTGACAGTAATTCAACCTTGGGTCATCTTCCCTAGGATGCAATTGAAAGTGTTACGCCTTTGGTTGTTAGGAAAAAGGGGTTTTGAAGTAAAAGAACGAAAGATTAAAAGAACTTAAGAATAAAAGAACCAAGAGATGATCAAAATTATAATTAATGCAATTAAAGAGAAAGCAAGATCAAAACTAGTGAAAGGGCTATAAATGCAATAAAGAGCTTTGACTTGGGAATAAGAGGATCCAAGCTATCATCGCCATAACTACAACTATGATAATTATGATGAGTCAATCTCGCCTAGTTAACCCTTAACATCGAGGAGTAAGTCAAGCAAGCATAATTCACCTTAATCCATAAGTCCTAACCAACTTACTAAACTAGTTGATAAAAGGCTAGCTTTAATGAAAACAAGATTCAGTTAACTCCCCAAGAATTACCACTAAATGTCAGACATTATGACTCTAGTATCCTATGAACTCAAACCCCAAGCCAAGGTGTGAAAATCTACTCAAAATCTAAAGTTGGCATTTTCACAAACACCTTGTGTGCATAAAACCAAAACATGAGAAATTGCAAAGAAAATTAGAAAAATATAACCAACTATCAACAATATCAACAAGAGACAAGCAATCAAGCATAAAGAAGGCATAAGATATAAAATTCATCAATCAAAACTTCAAGAAACTTAAAATTGCAAATATAAACAAAGTAACTTGAACCAAGAGGAAATGAAAATAAAAGATGATGTAATTAAAGAGAAATTAAAGAGGACTTACAAAAGAGTTGATCAACATCCAAGATTAAAGCTTGCTATAAAATGCTACAATGAAAACTACATAAACCCTGGGAAAGAATTCTACTATCTACACTACTCCTACTCCTAATACTATGAAATTAAACTATCTAAGTGAGCTCCCATGATATGTGTTGAATTCCCCTTCATATAGCACTTCAATTTAGCCTCCAAGCCTTCAAAATTTGGGCCAAAAGCCTTCAGAAAACGCATAGCACGTGTTTCATTAATAAAATCACATGCAGGGTCCTGTGCGTACGCACTGGTGCTTGTGCACACACACACATGCTAAATTCCTTTTCGTGCGTACGCACGCATCCTTATGCGCACATACACACGCATGGCTGTGTGCTTTCTCCTTATTTTCTTCATGTTTTCCCCCTTTGTACATGCTTCCTTCCACTTTTGCATATCCATTCTTGTCTCTTTGATCTGAAATCACTCAACAAACATGTCATGGCATCAAATGGAATAAAAGTGGAATTTAATTGCTCAATTTAGGCACAAAAATGCATGTTTTCACATTTAGGTTCAATTTAGATATCAAACACAAAAGTATGCTATTTTGGTGCTTATGTGTAGGTTTAGGTGATGAAATTCACTCAATTCAAGCCAAAATATCTCATCAAATATGAACTCATCAGGGAACAAGACATACATTCAAGCAAGGTGAAAGTGAAGTAGGCACTTAGACTAGCACAATTATGACAATTAAGAAATACAAACAAAATGTAAAGGTTCATGAAAACAGGGTACAATCATACTTCCAATTAAAGCAATACAAACCAGAAACATGTAAGTAACAATACAACCTCTTGGTGTCTTCTTGTTTCTTCCGTGTCATCATCATCCATAGCTTTTGTATCCTTCTTTGTTCTCCTTAGATGATAGTGCATCTTACCCTCCAAGGGGTTGAATAACTTACTGCAAATATATCGAAAGTTTTTTGCTCCCCAAGCACTTGAGAGATGGTTAGCATGCATGTATGCTTGTGATTTTCTGAGCTTAAGTTGGTGTGGGAACACCAAACTTAGTTCCTTGCCTACTTTTATATGCAGCAAATTAAATACATGCAGGAAACCTCATGTGCTTTTATTAAGAAAATAAACTATAAACTAGAAAGTAAGCAATTGTTAAGTAGTTTCTCTGATTGGTTGGAGCTAGTAACTAGTTATGCTGAGGGTTGCAATGTGTTCTTAATAGAATCTTTGGTGGAACACCAAACATAGCATCCCACATTCACCCTTGAATTATTTTGGTGTGCAATACCAAACTTAGCTCCTTGCAATACAGAGTAATCTACTTAACTCTTTTATTGAAACAGCTTAAGAAAAGAAAGTTACCTCTGGTTGGGTTGCCTCCTAACAAGCACTCTTTTAATCTCATTAGCTTGACATGTTGTTCATGGATTTCTTCCTCTTCTTCCAGTTTGTTAAGAAGAATGACCTCAAGGGGAAAGAGGGACCAGTTACTGTCCCCTATTTTGAGTGCCTCTTCCCAGCAAGCTTTCTTTTATGGTTGGCTTGAGTGAACTTGCTAGTTTGATCAGGGATTGGATTGTTCTTTGACCTTCTCTTTTTCATGGATCTGGTCCTTTGTTTCTTGGTCACAATCCTCCTTTTGGTGCTTGTATTTATTGCCTTCACATATTTGATATCAAGACTTAGGTGTTGTGGGATGGTTGGAGTATCCTCTTCATCAAAAACTTCTTGAATTGGTGGTTCACTTAACTCACCCACTATGCAACTCTCTGTTTCAATTGAGTGTGGACACCTGATGAGCGGATAATTTATATGCTTTTGGCATTATTTTTATGTAGTTTTTAGTATGTTTTAGTTACTTTTTATTATATTTTTATTAGTTTTTATGCAAAAATCACATTTCTGGACTTTACTATGAGTTTGTGCATTTTTTTGTAATTTCAGGTATTTTCTGACTGAAATCGAGGGACCTGAGCAAAAATCTGATTCAGAGCTTGAGAAAGGACTACAGATGCTTGATGTGGCAGAAATTGGCGAGTTAAGAATTTATTAATAGGGATACGTTGCAAGTACAGTCCTTAATCAACCAAAAATCCGCTTATCAATTTAAAAGGGGTTGTCACAATATTGAAAATTAAAATACTGGGAGTATAAATCCCAGGTCGTCTCCCAACAAGTTGCAAAGAGATCTGCTATTTCATCAATCAGATGTTTTCAAAAATGGTTGAGTTGATAAACAGAAATTTAAATTAGAGAATTTAATTAATTTCAAATAAAAGCCTTGACTGGGGGTAGATTAGTTGGAAGCCCTATTCTTGTTGAAATACTCTCAAGATTAATTAATAATTGGAAGTTACTCTGCTTAGTTAACCCTTACTAGGTAAAGGAAAGTCAAGCAAGTTGGAAATCGGTTTCTAGTCATAAGACCTAATCCTCTCCCTTGGGAAGGATTAGAGTTAATGATTAGAGGGTGATTCAACAATAAACCCAATTATAATTTCTCTCTTGAGTAGTTTAACTCCAGGGTTCCTTTCAATCATCCCCAATCAAGTCATGGAACTACTCGCTCATCATAATTATAAAATTCACAGAATTAATGGTGAAAATAAAAGAAGACATGATCAACAATAATAAAAGGGTTAATTGAAAATAAAAATAGTCTATATTAATAACTTGTAAAAATAAGCCAAAGTCAACTCTAGAGGGATTAAAAATATGGAAGAATATATATAAAAGGTAAATAACAAAAAAATATGACTAGTACCGGAGGTAAACTCTTCTCAAAAGCTAAAGCCAAAATTTTCAATGCTAATTATGAATGCTCAAGTGAGTGAAAAAACCTAGGGGAGGAGTAAATCCAGATCTAAAACTAAAAAATTATGCATAATGAATTGTGTCTCTCGTTTCTGCATGTTCCCTGACTCTAGTCTGTAATTCCGGGCCAAAAACTGGGTTGAAATCCAGCCCAGAAACTCTGCCAGTGACTTTTGAAATTCTGCAGATCGCGCACATCACGCGGACGCGTCATTCACGTGGATGCATCATTCGGCGTTTTTCTTTTCCATCCGGGCGCGTTGTCCATGCCTCCGCGTCGCTTCTGCTTTTCCAATCCGCGCGTCCGCGTCGCTCATGCGGCCGCGTCACTGCGAATTCCTCTCTTCCGTGCGGTCGCGTTGCTGATGCGTACACGTCACTTCTCGCTGGTCATCTCCTCAATTTCTTGTATTCCTTCCATTTTTACAAGCTTCCTTCCCAATCTCTCATTCATTCATGCCCTATAAAGCCTGAAACACTTAACACACAGATCACGACATCGAATGGAATAAAGGGGGATTAAAATACCTAATTAAAAGGTCTCCAGGAAGTAAGTTTTCAATCATGTAATAATTTTAGGAAGGAAATATAAATGCATGCTAATTATATGAATAAGTGGGTAAAGACCATGATAAAACCACACAATTAAACACATTGTAAACCATAAAATAGTGGTTTATCAACCTCCCCACACTTAAACATTAGCATGTCCTCATGCTTAGTTGAAGGAGATAAAATAAATGAGTAGGAATATGTAAAACTCATGCAATGCAATGCAACCTATACATGTGAATGCAACTATATGATTCTTGCCCACTTGATCAAGAATAAATAAGCTCTTTAAAATAATTACAAATCAATCTCCACTAATTCAATTCTCAGACAGTAAAAACAGATAAAAATGCAAGAAGGTAGCTCATGAAAGCAGGGAACATAAAATTTTAAGCATTGAACCCTCACTGATGATGTATGTATCTTCTAATCTCTCCAGTGTATAGGGTAATCACTCTATCCTTCTCTAATCATGCTCCCTAAATTTTGTTCTTCTCCTAACCAATCAAAAACATTTAATATACCAATACAACATCATGAGGTCTTTTCAGGGTTGTAATGGGGCCAAGGTAAGGGTAAGGATACATATATGGTTAAGTGAGCTTATAAATTGAATCTTTAATTAACTCAAACTCTAACATAACCTATATATTTTGTATAACTATGGAGTTCGTACCTAGCTACCCAGGATTCTCTTTCACATTCTATACTCATGTATCAACTGTTTATTTTAATTCTATCATACATGCATTGACCTTTGAATTCTTAACTTAACATTGGGGCAATTTTGTCCCCTTATTATTATTATTTTTTTTTTCTAAATTAACATAGCTTATCAATGCACATAGATTTTTTTTTTATTCTTATAGTTTCACATGAGTAGATGTCCAAATTTCCATTATATTATCATGACATATCCCCTTAATATCCTTTGTTCCCACAATTTCCTATACTTAATTAGCACACACAATTCTATCTCAAGCTAATCAAATATTCAAATTGGGGTATATAATTGTTTTTTCGCTTAAGGCTAGTAATGTGGTAGATTATAGAACAAATGGGATTTAAAGGCTCAAAGTGGCTAACAAAGGTAATTGAAAGGGTAGGCTTAATTTGGATAAGTGAGCTAAACAATTAATGGCCTCAATCATATGCAACATATAAATATATTAAACATTAGACATATAAGATGGAACAAAATATAGGTTACAATCATAGAGAAGTAAACACACAAGAATAAAACAAATATGGTTAAATAATGTAACCATGCATAAAGGCTCAATTCTCACAGGTTGTGTGTTCTTTAGCTTTAAAATTCATGATCCAAATACAACTTCAAGCAAATTTAACTTAAGAGTTTTAATTAAAATTAGTGAAATTTTGTTCCAAAGATAGAGTTTTAGAAGAAGCTTATTGTCTTTTCAATCAAGTAGAACATGCATGCAACTAATCTATTACAATGTAATTTATCCTATTCTACAAAAGAAGAAAAACTAACTAAATATCCTAATTTATTGGTGTTTAGGGAAGAAAAGTTACCTCTGGAAGTCAGGTACTGACCGACCTCCCCACACTTAAGGATTTGCACCGTCCTCGGTGCCATCTGTCAGGAACAGTGGTGGGCTGGTGGCGGTGTCTCCACAGTCGAAGCCGTCGTGGCTCCCTGTGCTGGTGAAAGAAGTGGAGTCCGGAGTGTCTGGATCGTCATTAGGTCTGTGATTTCCTGTAAGTAGCTCCTTGAGGTGTTTGAAACGGCGGTGGTTGCGGCGCTCTCGGAGCTTTGCTTTCTTTTTTTGTTGGTCTAATCGCTTCAGTATTTGGTGCAGCAGCTGACTAGTAGATGGTAGAGGAGCTACAGCATCCTCTGTGGACTGGCTGGTAGTGGCAAGTTGTGGCCTGAGATATCTCCCGCTAGGGTCATACTAATCATCCCGTGAAAGAATGGCTTTGGTGTCTCCAGCTCTGTAGGATACTCCGGCTGCTGAGATAAGATCAGAGACCAAGGCGGGGAAAGGTAGGTTGCCTGCGATCTGTACTTGTTCTATAGCATTCCGGATATGTCTCGATAAATTAAGAGCCTGGTCTGTGAGGATGCACCATAGTAGAACGGCCATGTCTGTGGTGAAGGAGGACTCATGAGTACTCAGGAAGACGTAATGGGACATAATCTGTGCCCATACATGAGCCTCTAAGGTAAGCGCGAAAGCTGAGATTCCCTTAGGACGGGAACGATGGTATCCAAAGATCTATTTGCTGCCAGGTTGAGCGATAACTCTGAGAACAGCGTCCCAATCAAAGGTGTACGCCTGGCATTTGATGGCAGCTTTCTGAAAAGTGTCCAATCCTTCTGGAGCAGGGGGGAGATCTAAGGCTTGCTGTATGGCCTCTTCTGTAATGGGGACTTACTTCTGGCGTAAATAAACGGACTGCAGAACTCAACAACCCAAGAAAGATTAACCTGTCGTGGCTGTCTCTGTAAGAATCCCCAATGTCTTTGTACAATTTGTGGCTCAACAAATTTAGCAATACGAGGCAAAAGGATAAGAAGGTGTTCGTTGTTGTAATTTCGAGCTGCCAGAATAGGAAACATCTGCTCACAATAGCAATTTGGAAATCGTGCAGTGTCCTTTGCTGGGAAGGCTCTCTCTTTTTCATCAACCTTGATAATCCTTTTAATTCTTTTTGTTGAGGGCTTGACTGCAGTTGAAGAAGGCTCTGCCACTAATGCTCTCTTCGTTTCTTTCATTGCGGTAGGTTTAGGGGTAGTTTTCTCTTTGCCTTTCTTAGTGGCCATTCTGAAAAAGGGAAGAGAAAGTAAGTTAAATCCAAAGAGATAAAGCAAGGAAAGGGGATTGAGTGAGTGATAATCAGTGCATGGTAAAGATGAATAAAATGAACACATAGTCATGACAACATGTGAAAAGATCAATAAAGGGAATAGAACAAGTGCATGATAGGGTAAGTAGATGCAAGATGAGTATTGGCATGCCGGCAAGGGCATGAGTAGCATAGATCAAGCATCACTTCGTAACAAACTATCACGTTTGTATTGGCAATTAAATTCAATTAATAAAATAGTAAAGGGAATTTGTGAAAAACATGCATTTAATAGTAGAATATGATAATGTAGAAAAGTGCATAATGCCGCATGGGCTTTTTCACAAACACATAGCATGCATGGTAAATAATCCAATGAAAATAATAAATTGAACATGCAAGCAACCCATTTAAAAATATAATTTCCAAACAATTATGAAACAATCCACATTACCAAATAAATTTCCAACACCAATAAAAAGGGAAGAAAAAGAAAAAATATGCAATGAAAGTAAAAAGAAAGAGAAAGGAAGAAGAAAACATAAATAAAGAAGAAGAATAGAAAAGTAAAGGGGGAAGAAGAAAAGAAAAACCTTGATAATGGTGGTCAGAGAGAGAAAAAGTAGAAGGTGAGAATGAGGGAGGAAGGAAGAAGGGGGAAGGAAGAAATAAGGAGGGAAAAGAAAAAGTAGGATTAGGGGGAGAGAAAGATAAGATATGTGGCAAATTAGGATAAGCTGTGCGGCGCAAGCGATGCGGACGCGTGAGTGACGCGTTCGCACAAATGCGCATTAAGTGAATCGACGCGGACGCGTCGGTCACGCGGACGCGTGACACATGTTATGCTACTGGCGCAAGGGCAGCCTCGCGCTCGCACAACTCTCTATTCGAATTTTTATTTTTGCCAAATGTTGGGTGATGCGATCGCGTGGGTCATGCGATCGCACGAGTGGCCATTAGAAGGATATGATGCGGACGCGTGAGCCATGCGTCCGCGTGGGAAGAATTTGTGCGTTCATCACCGATCCATCACCACTCTAGCACAACTTTCGGTCGTGCACCCATTTTACGTCGAATTCCAGGGCATGCGGCCGCGTAAGTGACGCGAACGCGTGGGAGGCTAATTTTTGCACTTGACGCGGACGCGTCAATGGTGCGGTCACGTCGCGTGAAGAATTTTTTTTAATGTAAATGCAGTATGCAGATGAGGTGCAAGATAGAGGCAGTAGTATGGAGAAGAGTTATAGATGAGGGAAGAGAAGGAGAAGAAAAGGAACGATCATACCGTGGTGGGTTGTCTCCCACCTAACATTTTGCTTTAACGTCCTTAAGTTGGACGCTTCAGTAGCTCAGTTTTCAGTTGCGAGTGGATCCTCCAGGAGGAAGATCTCTAACTCCTTGTTTTTCGTCACCTTCTCACCATGGTAAAGCTTTAAACGATGTCCATTAACCTTGATGAGTTCAGAGCTTGAAGGGTGACTTAGATGGAAAACTCCGTACAGCTCAGCCCTCTCGACTCTATACGGATCTTCCCACCTTGATCGTAGTTTGCCTGGCATGAGCCTCAGTCTAGAGTTGTAAAGAAGAACCAAATCCTCAGGTTGGAACTCCTTTCTCTTGATGTGTTGATCATGTACAGACTTCATTTTCTCCTTATACAGTCTTGAGTTCTCATAAGCTTCTAGGCGAAGGCTCTCCAATTCTTGCAGTTGCAACTTCCTTTCAGCTCCTGCTTTCTCAAATCCCATGTTGCATTCCTTTACTGCCCAAAAAGCTTTGTGCTCCACCTCAAATGGAAGGTGACAAGCCTTTCCATAGACTAAGCGGAAAGGACTCATCCCAATGGGTGTCTTGTATGCTATTCTGTATGCCCAGAGTGCATCTTGTAGTCTGGTGCTCCAGTCTCTTCTATGAGGTTTGACTATCTTCTGTAAAATGCGCTTGATCTCTCTGTTAGACACCTCGGCTTGTCCATTAGTCTGAGGATGGTAGGCTGTTGCTATTTTTTAAATGATCCCATGCTTCTTCAGTAATCCTGTTAGTCTCCTGTTACAAAAATGGGTGCCTTGATCGCTCAGGATTGCTCATGGTGATCTGGTGCACAAAATTGTGATCACTTCTTTTCACAACTCAAATAATCCCTAGTAATGGCCCCAAAGACTTGGTGCTCAATACCATGGCATAAACACAACTTCGCACAACTAACCAGCAAGTGCACTGGGTCGTCCAAGTAATAAACCTTACGCGAGTAAGGGTCGATCCCACGGAGATTGTTGGTATGAAGCAAGCTATGGTCACCTTGTAAATCTTAGTCAGGCAGACTCAAATGGGTATAGATGATGAATAAAACATAAAGATAAAGATAGAGATACTTATGTATTCCATTGGTGAGAATTTCAGATAAGCGAATGGAGATGCTTTGTCCCTTCCGTCTCTCTGCTTTCCTACTGTCTTCATCCAATCCTTCTTACTCCTTTCCATGGCAAGCTTATGCAAGGGTTTCACCGTTGTCAATGGCTACCACCCATCCTCTCAGTGAAAATGTTCCTATGCTCTGTCACAGCATATGGCTAATCAGCTATCAGTTCTTGGTCAGGCCGGAATAGAATCCAGTGATTCTTTTGCGTCTGTCAAGAGATATTCACCCAATCTAAGGTAGAACGGAGGTGGTTGTCAGTCACACGTTCATAGGTGAGAATGATGATGAGTGTCACGGATCATCACATTCATCAAGTTGAAGAACAAGTGATATCTTGGAACAAGAACAAGCTGAATTGAATAGAAGAACAATAGTAATTGCATTAATACTCGAGTTACAGCAGAGCTCCACACCTTAATCTATGGTGTGTAGAAACTTAGTGCACGAAATTGTGATCACTACAACTTCGCACAACTAACCAGCAAGTGCACTAGGTCGTCCAAGTAATAAACCTTACGCGAGTAAGGGTCGATCCCACGGAGATTGTTGGTATGAAGCAAGCTATGGTCACCTTGTAAATCTTAGTCAGGCAGACTCAAATGGGCATGGGTGATATACGAATAAAACATAAAGATAAAGATAGAGATACTTATGTATTTCATTGGTGAGAGCTTCAGATAAGCGTATGAAGATGCTTTGTCCCTTCCGTCTCTCTGCTTTCCTACTGTCTTCATCCAATCCTTCTTACTCCTTTCCATGGCAAGCTTATGCAAGGGTTTCAACGTTGTCAGTGGCTACCTCCCATCCTCTCAGTGGAAATGTTCAACGCACCCTGTCACGGCACGACTATCCATCTGTCGGTTTGCGTCTGTCACTAACGCCCCGCCCTCAGGAGTTTGAAGCACGTCACAGTCATTCAATCATTGAATCCTACTCAGAATACCACAGACAAGGTTAGACCTTCCGGATTCTCTTGAATGCCGCCATCAGTTCTTGCCTATACCACGAAGACTCTGATCTCACGGAATGGCTGGCTCGTTTGTCAGGCGAGCACTCGGTTGTCAGGCGATCAACCATGCATCGTGTATCAGGAATCCAAGAGATAT
>NC_029778.3:37521398-37523617 GCF_000817695.3 Arachis duranensis
TGTCTTCCAGTATTACCACCGGATACATACATGCCACAGACACATAATTGGGTGAACCTTTTCAGATTGTGACTCAGCTTTGCTAGAGTCCCCAATTAGAGGTGTCCAGGGTTCTTAAGCACACTCTTTTTGCCTTGGATCACAACTTTATTTCTTTCTTTTTCTTTCTTTTTCTCTTTCTTTTTCGTTTTTTTTCGCTTGCTTCTCTCTTTTTTTTTGTATTCACTGCTTTTTCTTGCTTCAAGAATCATTTTTATGATTTTTCAGATCCTCAGTAACATGTTTCCTTTTTCATCATTCTTTCAAGAGCCAACATTCATGAACCACAAATTCAAAAGACATATGCACTGTTTAAGCATACATTCAGAAAACAAAAGTGTTGCCACCACATCAATATAATTAATCTGTTATAAAATTCAAAATTCATGCAATTCTTTTCTTTTTCAATTAAGAACAAAGAAAGGTGATGGATTCATAGGACATTCATAACTTTAAGGCATAGACACTAATGATCATAAGACACAAACATGGATAAACATAAGCATAAATTTTCGAAAAACAAGAAAATAAAGAACAAGGAGATTAAACAACGGGTCCACCTTAGTGATGGCGGCTTGTTCTTCCTCTTGAAGGTCTTATGGAGTGTTTGAGCTCCTCAATGTCTCTTCCTTGTCTTTGTTGCTCCTCTCTCATGATTCTTTGATCTTCTCTAATTTCATGGAGGAAGATGGAGTGCTCTTGATGTTCAACCCTTAATTGATCCACATTGTAACTCAAATCTTCTAGGGAAGTGTTGAGTTGTTCCCAATAGTTGTTGGGAGGAAAGTGCATCCCTTAAGGCATCCCAGGGATTTCTTGATGATGAGCTTCCTCATGTATCTCTTCTCATGATGAGAGGGGTCTCTTGTGTGCTCCATCCTCTTCTTAGTGATGGGCTTGTCCTCATCAATAGGGATGTCTCCCTCTATGTCAACTCCAACTGAATAACAGAGGTGACAAATGAGATGAGGAAAGGCTAACATTGCCAAGGTAGAGGACTTGTCCGCCACCTTATAGAGTTCTTGGGCTATAACCTCGTGAACTTCCACTTCTTCTCCAATCATGATGCTATGAATCATGATGGCCCGGTCTAGAGTAACTTCGAACCGGTTGATAGGGAGAATGATTGAGCGTTGGATAAACTCCAACCATCCTCTAGCCACGGGTTTGAGGTCATGCCTTCTCAATTGAACCGGCTTCCCTCTTGAATCTCTCTTCCATTGGGCGCCCTCTTCACATGTGATTGTGAGGACTTGGTCCAACCTTTGATCAAAGTTGACCCTTCTTGTGTAAGGATGTTCATCTCCTTGCATCATGGGCAAATTGAATGCCAACCTTACACTTTCCGGACTAAAATCCAAGTATTTCCCCCGAACCATAGTAAGATAATTCTTTGGCTCCGGGTTCACACTTTGATCATGGTTCTTGGTGATCCATGCATTGGCATAGAACTCTTGAACCATTAAAATTCCGACTTGTTGAATGGGGTTGGTAAGAACTTCCCAACCTCTTCTTCGGATCTCATGTCGGATCTCCGGATATTCACCCTTTTTGAGTGAAAAAGGGACCTCAAGGATTACCTTCTTCAAGGCCACAACTTCATAGAAGTGGTCTTGATGCACCCTTGAGATGAATCTCTCCATCTCCCATGACTCGGAGGTGGAAGCTTTTGCCTTCCCTTTCCTCTTTCGAGAGGTTTCTCCGGCCTTGGATGCCATACATGGTTATGGAAAAACGAAAAAGCAACGCTTTTACCACACCAGACATAAAAGGTTTGCTCGTCCTCGAGCAAAAGAAGAAAGAAGAGAGTAGAAGAAGAAGAAATGAGGAAGAAGGGAATGGCTTTTGTGTTCGGCCAAAGAGGGTGAGAAGTGGTGTTTAGGTTGTGTGAAAATGAAGGGGTGAAGAAGGGTTTATATAGGAGAGGGGGCTCATGGTTCGGTCATGTATGGGGGGGTTTGGGAGGGAAAGTGGTTTGAATTTTGAAGGGTGAGGTAGGTGGGGTTTTGTGAAGGATGGATGTGAGTGGTGAAGAGAAGATGGGATTTGATAGGTGAAGGGTTTTTGGGGAAGAGGTATTGAGGTGATTGGTGAATAGGGAAGAAGAGAGAGAGTGGTGGGGTTGGTGGGGATCTTGTGGGGTCCACAGATCCTGAGGTGTCAAGGAAAAGTCATCCCTG
>NC_029778.3:37523744-37524583 GCF_000817695.3 Arachis duranensis
TGGCGTTTAACGCCAGTCTGGTGCCCCTTTCTGGCGTTAAACGCCCAGAATGGTGCCAGACTGGGCGTTAAACGCCCACCTGCTAGCCTTACTGGCGTTTAAACGCGAGTAAGTTCTTCCTCCAGGGTGTGCTGTTTTTTTTCCTATTTTTCATTCTGTTTTTGCTTTTTCAATTGATTTTGTGACTTTTCATGATCATCAATCTACAAAAAACATAAAATAACAAAAGAAAATAGATAAAATATAACATTGGGTTGCCTCCCAACAAGCGCTTCTTTAATGTCAGTAGCTTGACAGATGGCTCTCATGGAGCCTCACAAATGATCAGAGCAATGTGGGAACCTCCCAACACCAAACTTAGAGTTTGAATGTGGGGGTTCAACACCAAACTTAGAGTTTGGTTGTGGCCTCCCAACAACAAACTTAGGGTTTGACTGTGGGGGCTCTGTTTGACTCTGATTTGAGAGAAGCTCTTCATGCTTCCTCTCCATGGTGACACAGGGATATCCTTAAGCCTTAAACACAAAGGATTCTTCATTCACTTGAATGATCAGTTCGCCTCTATCAACATCAATCACAGCCTTTGCTGTGGCTAGGAAGGGTCTGCCAAGGATGATGGTTTCATCCATGCACTTCCCAGTCTCTAGGACTATGAAATCAGCAGGGATGTAATGGTTTTCAATTTTCACCGAAACATCCTCTACAAGTCCATGAGCTTGTTTTCTTGAGTTGTCTGCCATCTCTAATGAGATTCTTGCAGCTTGCACCTCAAAGATCCCTAGCTTCTCCATTACAGAGAGAGGCATGAGGTTTACACTTGACCCTAAGTCACACAGAGC
>NC_029778.3:37524774-37528039 GCF_000817695.3 Arachis duranensis
AGCAACTTGCTCTTCAGTGACATCTTCATCCTCTTCAGAGGAAGAATACTCATCAGAGCTCATGAATGGCAGAAGTAAGTCCAATGGGATCTCTATGGTCTCATTTTGAGCCTCAGATTCCCATGGTTCCTCATTAGGGAACTCATTGGAGGTCAGTGCACGCCCATTGAGGTCTTCCTCAGTGGCGTTCACTTCATCTCCTTCCTCTCCAAATTCGGCCATGTTGATGGCCTTGCACTCTCCTTTTGGATTTTCTTCTGTATTGCTTGGGAGAGTACTAGGAGGGAGTTCAGTAACTTTCTTATTTAGCTGACCCACTTGTGCCTCCAAGTTTCTAATGGAGGACCTTGTTTCAGTTATGAAACTTTGAGTGGTTTTGATTAGATCAAAGACTATAGTTGCTAAGTCAGAGGAATTCTGCTTAGAATTCTCTGTCTGTTGCTGAGAAGATGATGGAAAAGGCTTGCCATTGCTAAACCTGTTTCTTCCACCATTATTGTTGTTGAAAACTTGTTGAGGTCTCTCTTGATTCTTCCATGAAAAATTTGGGTGATTTTTCTATGAAGAATTATAGGTGTTACCATAGGGTTCTCCTAGGTAATTTACCTCTTCCATTGAAGGGTTCTCAGGATCATAAGCTTCTTCCTCAGATGAAGCATCCTTAGTACTATTTGGTGCATTTTGCATTCCAGACAGACTTTGAGAAATCAAATTGACTTAATGAAGAGATCCTCCAGCAGAGCTATCCAAGGACATCTTGGACAATTCAGAGAGACCATCATAGAAGATACCTATGATGCTCCATTCAGAAAGCATGTCAGAAGGACATTTTCTGATCAATTGTTTGTATCTTTTCCACGCTTCATAGAGGGATTCTCCATCCTTCTGTCAGAAGGTTTGGACTTCCACTCTAAGCTTACTCAATTTTTGAGGTGGAAAGAACTTTGCCAAGAAGGCATTGACAAGCTTTTCCCATGAGTCCAGGCTTTCTTTAGGTTGTGAATCCAACCATGTCCTAGCTCTGTCTCTTACAGCAAAAGGGAATAGCATAAGTCTGTAGACCTCAGGGTCAACCCTATTAGTCTTGACAGTGTCACAGATTTGCAAGAACTCAGCCAAAAACTGATGAGGATCTTCCAATGGAAGTCCATGGAACTTACAATTCTGTTGCATTAGAGAAACTAATTGAGGCTTAAGCTCAAAGTTGTTTGCTCCAATGGCAGGGATAGAGATGCTTCTCCCATAAAAGTTGGGAGTAGGTGCGGTAAAGTCACCCAGCACCTTCCTTGCATTGTTGGCATTGTTGTTGTTTTCGGCTGCCATGTCTTCTTCTTTGAAGATTTTTGTTAGGTCCTCTGTAGAGAGTTGTGCCTTAGCTTCTCTTAGCTTTCGCTTCAAGGTCCTTTCAGGTTCAGGGTCAGCTTCAACAAGAATGCTTTTGTCTCTGCTCCTGCTCATATGAAAGAGAAGAGAACTAGAAAATATGGAATCCTCTATGTCACAGTATAGAGATTCCTTGAGGTGTCAGAAGAATAGAATAATAGAAGAAAGAGGTGTCAGAAGAACTTAGTGAGATAGAGTTCGAATTGTGCATTGAGGAGGAGTGGTACTCCATAAATAGAAGGATGTGAGAAGAGAGGAAGAGCTTTTTCGAAAATTAAGTTAAAGAATTTGAAAACATTTTGAAAAACACTAATTGATTTTCGAAAATAAGAGTGGGAAAGAAATCAAGTGATTTTTGAAAAAGATTTTGAAATTAGAAATCAAAAAGATATGATTGAAAACTATTTTGAAAAAGATGTGATAAAAAAAAGATTTGATTTGAAAAATTATGGTTTTAAAAAGATATGATTGAAAAGATATGATTTGAAAACAATTTTAAAAAGATTTGATTTTAAAAATTAATGACTTGCCTAACAAGAAAAGATATGATTCAAACATTAAACATTTCTCAACAGAAAAGGCAACATACTTAAAATGTTCAATCAAATCATTAATTATTAGCAAGTATCTTTGAAAAAGGAAAGAAATTGATTTTGAAAACATTTGATTGAAAAGATATGATTTGAAAAAGATTTGATTTTGAAAAACTTTGAAAACTCAAAAAAAAAATTGATTTTGAAAACAAAATCCTCCCCCTTGTGCCATCCTGGTGTTAAACGCCCAGAATGGTGCACATTCTGGCGTTTAATGCCAAATGCACTACCTTTTTGGGCGTTAAGCGCCCAACCAGGCACCCTGGCTGGCGTTTAAACGCCAGTCTGTCCTTCTTCACTGGGCGTTTTGAACGCCCAGCTTTTTCTGTGTAATTCCTCTGCTGCATGTTCTGAATCTTCAGTTCCCTGTACTATTGACTTGAAAATAGAACCAAGATCAAATAAACAATGCATGCAAGATACCAAACTTAAAATTAGACACTAGACTCAAACAAGAAACATAAAATCTTTTTGGTTTTTTTTTATTTTGAAATTTTTTTGTGTTTTTTCGAAAATTATATGGAAATAGAAAATAAAAGTTTCAGAATTCTTAATTTGGATTCCAGGAATCATTGCAATGCTAGTCTAAGACTCCGGTCCAGGAATTAGACATGGCTTCACAGCCAGCCAAGCTTTCAAAGAAAGCTTCGGTCCAAAACACTAGACATGGCCAATGGCCAGCCAAGCCTTAGCAGATCATTGCTCCAATAGCAAGATTGATAGAGATCAACAAGCTCTTGTGATGATCAGTTGAAACCTTGGTCCAATGAGATTAGACATGGCTTCTCAGCCAGCCAGATTTCAACAGATCATCATGAAACACTAGAATTCATTCTTAAGAACTCTGAAGAAAAATACCTAATCTAAGCAACAAGATGAACCGTCAGTTGTCCATACACAAAACAATCCCCGGCAACGGCGCCAAAAACTTGGTGCATGAAATTGTGATCACTACAACTTCGCACAACTAACCAGCAAGTGCACTGGGTCGTCCAAGTAATAAACCTTACGCGAGTGAGGGTCGATCCCACGGAGATTGTTGGTATGAAGCAAGCTATGGTCACCTTGTAAATCTTAGTCAGGCAGACTCAAATGGGTATGGGTGATATACGAATAAAACATAAAGATAAAGATAGAGATACTTATGTATTTCATTGGTGAGAGCTTCAGATAAGCGTATGAAGATGCTTTGTCCCTTCCGTCTCTCTGCTTTCCTACTGTCTTCATCCAATCCTTCTTACTCCTTTCCATGGCAAGCTTATGCAAGGGTTTCACCGTTGTCAGTGGCT
>NC_029778.3:37528516-37530469 GCF_000817695.3 Arachis duranensis
AAGATGAAAATACAATAGTAAAAGGTCCTATATATAGAAAACTAGTAGCCTAGGGTTTACAGAGATGAGTAAATGACATAAAAATCCACTTCCGGGCCCACTTGGTGTGTGCTTGGGCTAAGCAATGAAGCATTTTCGTGTAGAGACTCTTCTTGGAGTTAAACGCCAGCTTTTGTGCCAGTTTGGGCGTTTAACTCCCATTTTGGTGCCAGTTCCAGCGTTTAACGCTGGGAATTCTGAGGGTGACTTTGAACGCCGGTTTGGGCCATCAAATCTTGGGCAAAGTATGGACTATTATATATTTCTGGAAATCCCAGGATGTCTACTTTCCAACGCCGTTGAGAGCGCGCCAATTAGGCTTCTGTAGCTCCAGAAAATTCACTTCGAATGCAGGGAGGTCAGAATCCAACAGCATCTGCAGTCCTTTTCAGTCTCTGAATCAAATTTTTGCTCAGGTCCCTCAATTTCAGTCAGCAAATACCTGAAATCACAGAAAAACACACAAACTCATAGTAAAGTCCAAAAAAGTGAATTTTAACTAAAAACTAATAAAAATATACTAAGAACTCAGCTAAAACTACTAAAAACATACTAAAAACAATGCCAAAAAGCGAATAAATTATCCGCTTATCAAAACTCCACCGTTGAAAATACATAAGAACAAGGTCTAGGCATGGCCGTGAGGCCAGCCCCCAAATGATCTAAGAACTAGATGTCCAAAGATGATCTAGAGATCTAAAAGTGATAAAAAGATGAAAATACAATAGTAAAAGGTCCTATTTATAGGGAACTAGTAGCTTAAGAATTACAAAGATGAGTAAATGACATAAAAATCCACTTCCGGGCCCACTTGGTGTGTGCTTGGGCTGAGCAATGAAGCATTTTCGTGTAGAGACTCTTCTTGGAGTTAAACGCCAGCTTCTGTGCCAGTTTGGGCGTTTAACTCCCACTTTGGTGCCAGTTCTGGCGTTTAACGCTGGGAAATCTGAAGGTGACTTTGAATGCCGGTTTGGGCCATCAAATCTTGGGCAAAGTATGAACTATCATATATTGCTGGAAAGCCCAGGATGTCTACTTTCCAACGCCGTTGAGAGCGCGCCAATTAGGCTTCTGTAGCTCCAGAAAATTCACTTCGAATGCAGGGAGGTCAGAATCCAACAGCATCTGCAGTCCTTTTCAATCTCTGAATCAGATTTTTGCTCAGGTCCCTCAATTTCAGCCAGAAAATACCTGAAATCACAGAAAAACACACAAACTCATAGTAAAGTCCAGAAAAGTGAATTTTAACTAAAAACTAATAAAAATATACTAAGAACTCAACTAAAACTACTAAAAACATACTAAAAACAATGCCAAAAAGCGTATAAATTATCCGCTTATCAAAACTCCACCGTTGAAAATACATAAGAACAAGGTCTAGGCATGGCCGTGAGGCCAGCCCCCAAATGATCTAAGAACTAGATGTCCAAAGATGATCTAGAGATCTAAAAGTGATCAAAAGATGAAAATACAATAGTAAAAGGTCCTATTTATAGGGAACTAGTAGCTTAAGAATTACAAAGATGAGTAAATGACATAAAAATCCACTTCCGGGCCCACTTGGTGTGTGCTTGGGCTGAGCAATGAAGCATTTTCGTTTAGAGACTCTTCTTGGAGTTAAACGCCAGCTTCTGTGCCAGTTTGGGCGTTTAACTCCCACTTTGGTGCCAGTTCTGGCGTTTAACGCTGGGAAATCTGAAGGTGACTTTGAATGCCGGTTTGGGCCATCAAATCTTGGGAAAAGTATGAACTATCATATATTGCTGGAAAGCCCAGGATGTCTACTTTCCAACGCCGTTGAGAGCGCGCCAATTAGGCTTCTGTAGCTCCAGAAAATTCACTTCGAATGCAGGGAGGTCAGAATCCAACAGCATCTGCAGTCCTTTTCAGTCTCTGAATCAGATTTTTGCTCAG
>NC_029778.3:37530746-37532539 GCF_000817695.3 Arachis duranensis
CGGATACATACATGCCACAGACACATAATTGGGTGAATCTTTTCAGATTGTGACTCAGCTTTGCTAGAGTCCCCAATTAGAGGTGTCCAGGGTTCTTAAGCACACTCTTTTTGCCTTGGATCACAACTTTATTTCTTTCTTTTTCTTTCTTTTTCTTTTTCTCTTCTTTTTTTTCGTTTTTCTCGTTCTCTTTTTTTTTTGTATTCACTGCTTTTTCTTGCGTCAAGAATCATTTTTATGATTTTTCAGATCCTCAATAACATGTCTCCTTTTTCATCATTCTTTCAAGAGCCAACAATTTTAACATTCATGAACAACAAATTCAAAAGACATATGCACTGTTCAAGCATACATTCAGAAAATAAAAAGTATTGTCACCACATTAAACTAATTAAGCTAGTTTTAAAGATGAATTCGAAATTCTGTACTTCTTGTTCTTTTGTAATGAAAACAGTTTTCATTTAAGAAAGGTGATGGATTCATAGGACATTCATAACTTTAAGGCATAGACACTAAGACACTAATGATCATAAGACACAAACATGGATAAACATAAGCATGAAAATTCGAAAAACAAGAAAATAAAGAACAAGGAGATTAAAGAACGGGTCCACCTCAGTGATGGCGGCTTGTTCTTCCTCTTGAAGGTCTTATGGAGTGCTTGAGCTCCTCAATGTCTCTTCCTTGTCTTTGTTGCTCCTCTCTCATGATTCTTTGATATTCTCTAATTTCATGGAGGAGAATGGAGTGTTCTTGGTGCTCCACCCTTAGTTGTCCCATGTTGGAACTCAATTCTCCTAGGGAGGTGTTGATTTGCTCCCAATAGTCTTGTGGAGGAAAGTGCATCCCTTGAGGTATCTCAGGGATTTCATGATGAGTGGGGTCTCTTGTTTGCTCCATCCTTTTCTTAGTGATGGGCTTGTCCTCATCAATGAGGATGTCTCCTTCTATGTCAACTCCTACTGAATAACAGAGGTGACAAATGAGATGAGGAAAGGCTAACCTTGCTAAGGTAGAGGACTTGTCCGCCACCTTATAGAGTTCTTGGGCTATAACCTCATGAACTTCTACTTCTTCTCCAATCATGATGATATGGATCATGATGGCTCGGTCTAGAGTAACTTCGGACCGGTTGCTAGTGGGAATGATTGAGCGTTGGATAAACTCCAACCATCCTCTAGCCACGGGCTTGAGGTCATGCCTTCTCAATTGAACCAGCTTCCCTCTTGAATCTCTCTTCCATTGGGCGCCCTCTTCACAAATGTCAGTGAGGACTTGGTCCAACCTTTGATCAAAGTTGACCCTTCTTGTGTAAGGATGTTCATCTCCTTGCATCATGGGCAAGTTGAATGCCAACCTCACATTTTCCGGACTAAAATCTAAGTATTTACCCCAAACCATTGTAAGCCAATTCTTTGGGTTCGGGTTCACACTTTGATCATGGCTCTTGGTGATCCATGCATTGGCATAGAACTCTTGAACCATTAAGATTCCGACTTGTTGAATGGGGTTGGTGAGAACTTCCCATCCTCTTTCTTCGAATCTCATGTCGGATCTCCGGATATTCACTCTTTTTGAGTTTGAAAGGGACCTCGGGGATCACCTTCTTCAAGGCCACAACTTCATAGAAGTGGTCTTGATGCACCCTTGAGATGAATCTCTCCATCTCCCATGACTCGGAGGTGGAAGCTTTTGCCTTCCCTTTCCTCTTTCTAGAGGTTTCTCCGGCCTTGGATGCCATAAATGGTTATGGAAAAACAAAAAGCAATGCTTTTACCACACCAAACTTAAAA
>NC_029778.3:37532548-37542871 GCF_000817695.3 Arachis duranensis
GTTTGCTCGTCCTCGAGCAAAAGAAGAAAGAAGAGAGTAGAAGAAGAAGAAATGGAGGAGAGGGAGATGGCTTTGTGGTTCGGCCAAAAGGGGAAGAAGTAGTGTTTAGTGTGTGTGAAAATGAAGGAGTGAGGATGGGTTTATATAGGGGTGAGGGGAGGGGTAGGGTTCAGCCATTAAGGGTGGGTTTGGGAGGGAAAGTGGTTTAAATTTTGAATGGTGAGGTAGGTGGGGTTTTTTGAAGGATGGATGTGAGTGGTGAAGAGAAAGATGGGATTTGATAGGTGAAGGGTTTTTGGGGAAGAGGTGTTGAGGTGATTGGTGAATGGGTGAAGAAAAAGAGAGAGGGTGGTGGGGATCCTGTGGGGTCCACAGATCCTGAGGTGTCAAGGAAAATTCAACCCTGCACCAAGTGGCGTGCAAAAATGCACTCTGTGCCAATTCTGGCGTTAAACGCCGGGCTGGTGCCCATTTTTGGCGTTTAACGCCAAGTGCTTGCCCATTTCTGGCGTTTAACGCCAGTCTGGTGCCCCTTTCTGGCGTTAAACGCCCAGAATGGTGCCAGACTGGGCGTTAAACGCCCATCTGCTAGCCTTACTGGCGTTTAAAGGCCAGTAGGTTCTTCCTCCAGGGTGTGCTGTTTTTCTTCCTGTTTTTCATTCTGTTTTTGCTTTTTCAATTGATTTTGTGACTTCCCATGATCATCAACCTACAGAAAACATAAAATAACAAAGGAAATTAGATAAATATAAGATTGGGTTGCCTCCCAACAAACGCTTCTTTAATGTCAGTAGCTTGACAGTGGGCTCTCATGGAGCCTCACAGATACACCAAACTTAGAGTTTGACTGTGGGGGCTCTGTTTGGCTCTGATTTGAGAGAAGCTCTTCATGCTTCCTCTCCATGGTGACAAAGGGATATCCTTGAGCCTTAAACACAAAGGATTCCTCATTCACACACTGGCCGTGAGGCCAGCCCCCAAATGATCTAAGAACTAGATGTTCAAAGATGATCTAGAGATCTAAAAGTGATCAAAAGATGAAAATACAATAGTAAAAGGTCCTATTTATAGGGAACTAGTAGCTTAAGAATTACAAAGATGAGTAAATGACATAAAAATCCACTTCCGGGCCCACTTGGTGTGTGCTTGGGCTGAACAATGAAGCATTTTCGTGTAGAGACTCTTCTTGGAGTTAAACGCCAGCTTCTGTGCCAGTTTGGGCGTTTAACTCCCACTTTGGTGCCAGTTCTGGCGTTTAACGCTGTGAAATCTGAAGGTGACTTTGAACGCCGGTTTGGGCCATCAAATCTTGGGCAAAGTATGGACTATCATATATTGCTGAAAAGCCCAGGATGTCTACTTTCCAACACCGTTGAGAGCGCGCCAATTGGGCTTCTGTAGCTCCATATAATCTACTTCGAGTGCAGGGAGGTCAGAATCCAACAGCATCTGCAGTCCTTTTCAGTCTCTGAATCAGATTTTTGCTCAGGTCCCTCAATTTCAGCCAGAAAATACCTGAAATCACAGAAAAACACAAAAACTCATAGTAAAGTCCAGAAAAGTAAATTTTAACTAAAAACTAATAAAAATATACTAAAAACTAACTAGATCATACTAAAAACATACTAAAAACAATGCCAAAAAGCGTACAAATTATCCGCTCATCATGATCCAAAGCGACAAATAATGTGGTTTCTAACAAAGGAAATAATAGTGTTAGCATCATCAGTACGGGTAGGAATTGCTTCCACCCATTTAGAAACATAGTCTACAGCTAACAATATATAGAGGTGGCCATTAGAATTTGGAAATGAACCCATGAAGTCAATGCCCCAAACATCAAAAATTTCACAGAAAAGCATAGTTTGTTGAGGCATTTCATCCCTCTGGGATATATTACCAAACCTTTGGCATGGGGGACAAGATTTACAAAATTCAGCAGCGTCTTTAAAAAGGGTGGGCCACCAGAATCCACAGTCTAAGATTTTTCTAGCTGTTCTTTGAGGGCCAAAATATCCTCCACTCTCAGATGAGTGACAGGCCTCTAAAATGGACTGGAATTTTGATTGAGGCACACACCTTCTAATTACCTAGTCAGCGCTACATCTCCATAAATATGGGTCATCCCATATATAATATTTAGACTCGCTTTTCAACTTGTCTCTTTGGTGCTTAGTAAAGTGTGGAGGAAAAGTGCAGCTAACTAGATAATTAGCTACAGGTGCATACCAAGGGGTTACCTCAGATACTGCTTGTAGGTTATCAAATGGAAAATTATCAGCTATAGGAGTGGAGTCATCCATAATATGTTCAAGGCGACTCAAGTGGTCTGCCACTAGATTCTGGTTACCACTCCTGTCCTTTATTTCTAAATCAAATTCTTGTAGTAGCAGTATCCAACGTATAAGCCTTGGTTTGGATTCCTTTTTAGCTAATAGATACTTTAGAGCTGCGTGGTCTGAATACACTACTACCTTAGTACCAAGTAAATAGGCTCGGAATTTATCCAGAGCAAAAACAATAGCAAGAAAGAGCTTGAGTCAGGGCGGTTTTCAGCTTATCAAGCGCTTGTTTGCAATCCTCACTGAACTCGAATTCAGTATCCTTCTGCAGTAGTCTGGATAGGGGAAGTGCTACCTTACTAAAGTCCTTAATGAATCTTCGGTAGAAACTTGCATGTCCAAGGAACGAACGGACTTCCCTCACAGAAGAGGGGTAAGGCAAACTAGAAATAACATCCACCTTTGCTGGATCTACAGAAATACCAGTATTAGATACAACATGTCACATTATGATTCCTTGTTTAACCATAAAATAACATTTTTCAAAATTCAATACAAGGTTTGTACTGACACATCTATCTAATACTCTAGATAAACTATCCAAGCAAAGGTCAAAAGAATCACCATAAATGCTAAAATATCCATAAAAACCTCCATACAGTCCTCAATAAGATCAGAGAAAAGACTCATCATGCACCTTTGAAAAGTAGCTGGTGCATTGCACAAGCCAAAGGGCATTCTCTTGTAAGCATAAGTCCCAAAGGGACAGGTAAAGGTAGTCTTTTCCTGATCCTCAGGAGCTATATGAATTTGGAAATAGCCTGTATAACCATCTAAAAAGCAATAATGTGATTTACCTGACAGGCGATCCAGCATTTGATCAATGAATAGAAGAGGGTAGTGATCCTTACGAGTAGATTGGTTGAGATGCCTGTAATCAATGCAGACCCTCCAAGCGTTCTGTACTCTGGTTGCTATGAGCTCTCCATGCTCATTCTTCACTGTAGTGACTCCAGACTTCTTGGCACCACTTGTACTGGGCTCACCCATTCACTGTCTGAGATGGGGTAGATAATACCTGCCTCTAATAATCTGGTCACTTCCTTCTTGACAACCTCTAAAATAGTGGGGTTCAATCTTCTTTAGGGTTGACGAACAGGTCTTGCTCTTTCTTCTAAAAATATCCTGTGCTCACAAACTTGAGGGTTGATGCCTACTATGTCTGCTAAACTCCACCCAATTGCTTTCTTGTGTTTCCTCAGCACACTAAGTAACTGCTCTTCCTGCGGAGAAGTGAGGTCCCGTGTAATGATAACTGGAAACTTCTGCTTGTCCTTGAGGTAAGCATATTTGAGGTGTGGAGGGAGGGGTTTCAATTCTAAATTCTGTTCATGTTCTGGCTCTGGATTTTCTGGAACTGGTGGCAGTGGTAGAGTACCTGCATTGTCCTCGGAATTCCCCACACTTGGACCTTGTCCTATGTACTTATCTTTAAACTCTTCCTAGTGAACTTCAGCTACGGTTTCATCAATGATGTCACACTGGAAGATAAAACGGTCTTCTGGATGGTGTTTCATAACTCCATTCAGATTGAAGCTTACTACTCGGCCGTCTATTTCAAAAGAGTATGTGCCTGCGAAAGCATCTAATTTGAACTTCGAGGTCTTCAAGAAAGGTCTTCCGAGTAGGATAGACGATGGCTTCTCTGAGTCATTTTGGGGCATCTCCAAGATGTAAAAATCAATGGGGAAAGTGAGACCTTTAATGCCCACCAATACATATTCAGCTACTCCAGCCACTGTAATAATACTTTTATCTGCTAACATAAAACGAGCTGCCGACCTTTTTGAGGGAGGGAGTCTCAAAACATCATATACAGATAAAGGCATTATACTAACACATGCTCTTAAATCACACATGCAGTCAGAAAATATCACACCTCCAATGGTACAGTTAACCATGCATGGACCTGGATCACTACATTTTTCAGGTATATTTCCCATTAAAGCAGATATAGAACTTCCTAAAGGAATAGTTTCTAATTCATTAATTTTGTCTTTATGTATGCACAAATCTTTTAGAAACTTTGCATATTTACGTACCTGTTGAATGACATCAAAAAGGGGAACATTTACCTCAACCTTTTTGAAGATTTATACCATTTTGGGATCAGGTTCCAACTGCTTCCTGGGCTTCCTTGTAAGTTGTGGAAATGGAATAGGAACGGTGTCCTCTATGGTGTCTGCGCCCTTTGGTGCTTCTTTCTATGATCTGGCATCTTCATCTTCAGCCATGTCCTGTATGCTCTTTTCTTCTTCAACATCTTCTATTTCCACTACCTCTTCAGCTGAGGTGTGTTCAAGTGGATTTGGCTCTTCCTGATTCCTCTCTTGCAGTGAGGTTCCGGACCTTAGGGTGATGGCATTAATACCACCCTTTGGGTTGGGTAATGGTTGAGAGGGGAGTCCACCAGAGCTTGAGAACTAGTTGTTGGAGTTGTTCATTGATCCAATTTGTGAGACAAGGGCTTGCAAAGTAGAATTCAAACCATTCAGAGTAGAAGTAAGGTTATTTTTCATAGCCTATTGTCTCCGATCAATAGATTGTAGTAACTCATCATTAGGAGATGAAGAGGGGTAAGTGATCTGAGAGGTCTGCTGAGATGCTTGAGGCTGTCTTAAATGAGGTGCTCTATAGGTTTGATTCTGATTCTGCTGACTGAAGTTGTTATTGTTATTCCACCTCTGATTTCCATTGTTATCTCTGCCTCCTTTATTATGATTGTCCCTCCAACCCTGGTTAGAATTGTCTCTCCAGCCTTGGCTAGAGTTATCCTGCCATCCTTGGTTATAGTTGCCACCTTGATTGTACCCTTGATTGGGGCGGTCATGAAAATTATGAGTGGCTGCTACAGTGTTGTCTTCTGGTTGGAGTTGCGGACACTCATCGGTATAGTGACTGTAATCTACACAGATTCTACATACTCTTTGTGGAACCAACTGCTGGCTGTGCTGTGGTGGAGAAGTCTGAACTTGCTGAGGCTGTTGTTGATTCAGTTGCATTTGCTTCAGCAAGTTGGTCATTTCACATAAGCTCTGAGCTATAGCAGCAGTCTCTTTACTAGCGGATACCTCTACAACAGCTCTTGACCGACTTTATTTCTGCCTGTGATTTCTAGTAGAGTCAGCTAAGTCGCTGATCAATTGCCATGCTTCTTCCGTATTCTTGTAATTTTTCATAGAACCATTGCTAGCACCTTCCAATGTGGTCCTATCTTGAGATTTCAAACCCTGCGTAAAGTAGCCGAGCAACACTATCTTGTCAATCATATGATGGGGGCATGCTTCTCGAAGATTATTGAAGCGTTCCAAGTATTCATAGAGGGTCTCAGATTCATCCTGAACGATCATAGACATGTCCTTTCTCAGCTTATCGGCAACTTCAGCTGGAAAGAATTTCTCCAAAAACTCTCTCCTAAGTGTATCCCAGTTGGAAACAGTTGTTCCGGGTTGAGTGTAGTACCACTCTCTTGCCTTTCCCTCCAGAGAAAATGGGAAGGCACTACAAGAAAAACACCCATTCAGCCACACTTTTTTTAGGCTACATTTGAAAAGCGTAGCCTATTCTTAGAATAGGCTACGCTTTTCTCCGTGTTTCCTTCTTGTAGAAGAATAGGAAACACATTTGTGGCATCACTTGAAAAGCGTCTCCTTAGATGTTATAGATATCACTTATAAAGCGTAGCCTTATCTTAAGAGCTATGGCTTCACTTTTTTAATCAAAGGAAATGCTTTTAAAGAGTAACCTATTTGTTATGTTTTGGGTGCGCTTTAAAAGCGTTGCCTAATGTAAAAACCCCAAATACACGTATATAGGACTTAGTGAAATTTTTTTTGTTTCTTCTTCATCGAAGCCCTTCAGTCTTTCATTCCTTCTCTCCTACCCAAAGCACATAACACCTAGTGATTTTTTCCCCCTCTTCCCCCTTTCCCCCGCGCTATCATCGTTTCGCACAAAGTTAAGAGTTCATAGCTCTGCTACGCCATCACATGGCTCTTCTCCTTGCACCACATCCTCACACAGCTCTACTACGCCATGCCACGCCACCACCGCGGCTCTGTTACACCGCACTGCCGCCGCAGCTCTGCTACTTCGCAAGGACGCCAAAGCTCTGCTACTTCGCAAGGACGCCGCAGCTCTCTTACGTCGCACCACCTCCTCGCCGTGCTCTTCTGCTTTGCTCCGCGGCTCCTTTGCTAATCGTGCTGCCTCTGCTCCGTCTATCCCTGCTCGATTCGCTCTCTCATCGACAACAGGTAGGCTTTTAATTCTTTTTTCCTGATTTAGGCAATTAGGGTTCTTAATTCCCACTAGCCTGTGTTAAATTTAATTAGGGTTCCTATATCACAATTTCATTTTTGATTGGGATTTTTCTATGTCTGGTTCAATTTTTGCCATGCTGTCTGTGTTAGAAGCTTTTTCGTGTCACATTTGAGCATTGCTTGTTATTATTAGTGTTGAATTCTAGTTTTGTTCTTTATTCAATTTCTAATGAATTGGGGGTTTTAGCTTTCTCGTGTCATACCTACTGGATATGACCCTTGTTAATATGCTTCGTTGTAAGATCATAGAGCTAAGGGTGTTCGAAACTGATTCTAATGGAGACGATAATATTATCAGCTTTTATTCGGAATAATTCCAGTTCCTGCTGTTGATTGGATTGGCAAAATTAATATAAAATCAATAGAGACAGGACTTGAGGCTGATTTATCTTACAAATCAACTCATTCTTTTCTTGGATTTGGTGGAAATCAGAAAGTGGTCAAAGGGAAGAATGTTCTGTATGAAGTTGATGGTCATTGGGATAGGTATTATATTGTCTTTAAAATTTTTCGCTTATCGATTCTTAAACAATTAATTCTATTCTATGTTAGATTTATGCTAATTTCATAAACATTTTGATGGGGCAAAACAATAAAGTGAACGATACAAATAACAGGAATGCGAGAGTGATATATGATGCAAAAGAAGTCATTAATGGGCTGCAAGCACCAATTGTTAAGGATGCAGAGGTAACATATATAAGACTATTCTCTATGTTAAGCACCAATTTCAAGATTTCAGAGATTTTGGTTGATTTATGTTTGCAGCACCAATCAGATGGATAATGTGGATAAGAGACCAGGGATGTTGAGGAGCCCAAAATACACCAACAAGCGTGTTGATGAAGTATTTTCGGCCAGAAAGTCTAAGTTTGGAGTTGTTTCTGGAAAAGAAAATGCAAAGGTTATTTTATTTGCCAAACTCATGATTCTTATTCAGCTTGGTTGGTTTACTTCTTCATTCAATCACAGTTCTCTCATTTTTTTATAGTTATCGAGGTTAAAGTTTGAACAAATTAAAATTGTTACTATCTTACTATGTTCAGGAAAATCCATCTTTGGAGAAAACTACTACTAGTAACTTGAAGAATGTTTTGGTTTTTTCTACTTCAGCTGCCAAGAGACAGCAAGGGAGTTCATGGTTTGCCTCATTGTCTATTCATCACTTGATATCATTGTCAACTTTTCACTATTTTTTATTCTATTCATAATTGTTGGCAGCATGGAGAATTCTGCTACTTCAGGTGAAGTTAACAAGGATGGTATATTGCAAGCTTGTCAAACAACTACTGAGTGTAGCCAAGTCAATTTTCGAAGTGTTTCTGAACTTTTGTTAGCTGTTGATAAATCTTCTGGATTGACTGTAGTTGATGTGGTATGAAATTATAAGTTGTGGGATTATAATTTAGATTCTGTATTTTAAGGAGGTTATCACTTAATATTATAGGGCAAAGCATTAAGAGGTCTGGCTGCACCAAAGCTATGTGCCCGAACTGGTTTAGCTGCTGACTCAACTGAAAGATGTGGGGATATGATATCAAGCTTTGCAGCCAATTCCATATCCGAATACCATATTCTCGGCCGGAAGGCTCCTCTGGATCTTACTTTAAAGACCGGTATGCGGGTGATATCATCCTCTTCTTTGAATTGGTGAGAGGATATATATTTTTGTGCTTTGTAAAGATTTCTTTCACTTGCTAGCACACTATGGTTCTAATATCTTTGTTGTGTCCTTTGTTTTCATTCTGCATAAACCATATTTATATCCAAGTTTTAGGGTCCATAGATTACTTACACATCATATCAAGCCCAAATTCTCCTTCCCGCCATGTACTACAATAGGTCATCTTCCTCTCCATTTTTCACAATTTACAATATTCTCTTTTTTATGCAATAGAATTGGAGTTCTTAAGGAAACGACAAGTTGCTTGGGAAGAATCATTCCAGGACCTCTATTACATGCTTTGAAATAACACATGTGGCATCTTTTATGGTAATTATATGTTCTTTTTACTTTGCTATTTCCTTTATCCTTTTTATGTTGCTGTGCTATTCTTTTGAATTCTCATTAGTGTCAGTGTTTTGTGATATTGTTTAAATGTTTTATGCATAATGATGAACTATCATAATCAAAATGCACTTGTTTCTTCACTAGTATAGGCTAGGCTTTTTCTTCTGTGAATTTGTGTATTTATACATGATGAAATTTTGTGGTGATGTTTTACTCCCTTTTACAGTTTGCACTTCTCAGTTTGTCGTAAAGGAATATTGGCATGTCTCTAATCATGCATACTTTATGTAAAATTTATTAAATGTTAGTTATTTCACATTTTAATTCTTAAGTAGTTGGTTTACTTTCTTGTGAAAAGTAATGTATGATGAAACTTGTGTTACAGTTTGCCACTATCCTGGATTCCTGGGTATAAAACTATAAATAGTACCAAAAAATAGTTTATCAATAAATCAACACTTAAAGTAAAATCAGGAATGTTGATAGAAACTAGATTGTAATGATAATTCTTGATTAATTATTTTATAATTTATCTTTGATTAATTATTGATAGAAACTAGATTGCCTGCTAACAATTTAGGTCCATAATTTACTGTTGTGGCGTTCTGGGTATGTCTGATTCAATGTTTTTAAAAGGGAATGCATGCCATGGAATTTGAAACTTGTAGTGATTTTGTTGATTGGCAATGAGAACTATTTACTGTATAGTTTAGAGAACTGTGTGAGGGATTATGCTTCTTTTTGTTAAGGGGATAAACAAAAGGTTATGAAAGAGGACCGTATTACTTGTGAGGGAATCGTGAATATAGAGTTGGCTGAGTTTTAGCATTGTTAACTACTTGCAAGCTCTTGGAGTAAGGGGTGGACATGTTCTATGGCATGATATAGTAATATTTTGGAGGTTAAGAATTGATAATGCCATGTCACAAGAGAATTATTCTGGATGCGTTTTACCGAGTGATAGTCAATATTCAAATTCAGTAGATAAAATAGATTAATGCTCCGAGGCTTAGCAAAATTTACAATCACAAATTGCTTGTCAAACTATATGAAAAGTTGTTTTGGAATATAAGGTAGCAGTGCACTATCGTTGTGATTCATGAATGTTGCATGCATATAGATCCTTGTGCATATATCTTTGGTATTCTTCAAGTCAAGGCTAATGCTAGCAAGTTAATTCCATAGCTATTAATGTATGATTAAGCAGGGTAAGATAATTCCAAGTTAATTCCACTTATGCGCACTTTTCTATATAATTATGCAGGGTAACAATGAAGATTAAGCAATGAAGATTAAGCTGACTATTATTGTGGTTTATTGACTAAGATAGAGTGTTATTTAGAATCTTTGCATGTATGGTTGACTAATGACTTTTATTAGAAGATACTTTTATTGGCTAAGTGATATTATGGTTTTCATATGGCTATGCTTACTTTAGTGCGAGATGTATGAATTTTTACAGTTAACTTCATTTTAATACTTTTGGATCAATATTATAAATATATTTTGGTTAGAGATAATTTTTATTATTTAAAGAAATTATTTAGTATAATTATATATTTATTTTTATTTTGTAATATTCAACTCATTTAAATAAAAATGCAGAATTATTATACATGTAATTATATTAGCTATTATGTTGTATTAA
>NC_029778.3:37543063-37552443 GCF_000817695.3 Arachis duranensis
TCAAGATTAATTAATAATTAGAAGTTACTCTGCTTAGTTAACCCTTACTAGGTAAAGGAAAGTCAAGCAAGTTGGAAATCGGTTTCTAGTCATAAGTCCTAATCCTCTCCCTTGGGAAGGATTAGAGTTAATGATTAGAGGGTGATTCAATAATAAACCCAATTATAATTTCTCTCTTGAGTAGTTTAACTCCAGGGTTCCTTTCAATCATCCCCAATCAAGTCATGGAACTACTCACTCATCATAATTATAAAATTCATAGAATTAATGGTGAAATAAAAGAAGACATGATTAACAATAATAAAAGGATTAATTGAAAATAAAAATAGTCTATATTAATAACTTCTAAAAATAAGCCAAAGTCAACTCTAGAGGGATTAAAAATATGGAAGAATAAATATAAAAGGTAAATAACAAAATAAGATGACTAGTACCGGAGGTAGACTCTTCTCAAAAGCTAAAGCCAAAATTTTCAATGCTAATTATGAATGCTCAAGTGAGTGAAGAGACCTAGGAGAGGATTAAATCCAGATCTAAAACTAAAAAATTATGCAGAATGAATTGTGTCTCTCATTTTTGCATGTTCCCTGACTCTAGTCTGTAATTCTGGGCCGAAAACTGGGTTGAAATCTAGCCCAGAAACTCTGCCAACGACTTTTGAAATTCTGCAGATCGCGCACGTCATGCGGACGCGTCATTCACGCGGACGCGTCATTCGGCGATTTTCTTTTCCATGCGGGCGCGTCGTCCATGCCTCCGCGTCGCTTCTGCTTTTCCAATCTGCGCGTCTGCGTCACTCATGCGGCCGCGTCACTGCAAATTCCTTTCTTCCGTGCGGTCGCATTGCGGACGCGTACGCGTCACTTTTTGCTGGTCATCTCTTGAATTTCTTGTATTCCTTCCATTTTTACAAGCTTCCTTCCCAATCTCTCATTCATTCATGCCCTATAAAGCCTGAAACACTTAACACACAGATCACGGCATCGAACGGAATAAAGGGAGATTAAAATACCTAATTAAAGGGTCTCCAGGAAGTAAGTTTTCAATTATGTAATAATTTTAGGAAGGAAATATAAATTCATGCTAATTATATGAATAAGTGGGTAAAGACCATGATAAAACCACACAATTAAACACATTGTAAACCATAAAATAGTGGTTTATCAATGCTATTAGATTCTGACCTCTCTGCACTCAAACGCGTTTTTCTGGAGCTACAGAAGTTAAATTGGCGCGTTCGTAATTGGGCTGGAAAGCTAACATCTTGGGCTTTCCAACAATGTATAATAGTCCATACTTTGCCTGAGATTTGATGGTCCAAACTGGCGTTCAAACGCCAGCCAAAGACCCTTTTCTGGCGTGAAACGCCGGAACTGGCACCAGAACTAGAGTTAAACGCCCAAACTGGCATCCAAGCTAGCGTTTAACTCTAGAAAAGGCCTATGCACATGTAAAGCTCAATGCTCAGCCCAAGCACACACCAAGTGGGCCCCTGAAGTGGATTTTTGCACTATCTGCACTTAGTTACTTATTCTCTGTAATCCTTAGTAACTAGTTTAGTATAAATAGCACTTTTTACTATTGTATTGGATCTTTGGATCATCCTTTGATCTTTTGATCAACTTTATGCTTGGCTGGCCTCACGGCCATGCCTAGGCTATTTTCTCTTATGTATTTTACAACGGTGGAGTTTCTACACCTGATAGATTAAGGTGTGGAGCTCTGCTGTTCTTCATGAATTAATGCAAGTACTATTGTTTCTCTTTCAATTCACACTTACTTCATTTCCAAGATATACTCTCGTACTTAATTCAGTTAAGTCAGAATGAAGGGGTGATCTGTGACAATCACCCACTATCTTCGTTACTCGCTTAGCCAAGATCCGCGTGCCTGACAACCACAAGCGGTCTACATGATGTTCAACGTAGTCATTGGACGACAGCCGGAGTATAGTCTCTTGGGTTTCTGATCCACGGACTGAGTCTGTGAGGTTAGAACCATCGTGGTATAGGCTAGAACCAATTGGCAGCATTCCTGAGACCCGGAAAGTCTAAACCTTGTCTATGGTATTCCAAGTAGGATCTGGGACGGGATGAATATGACGAGCTTCAAACTCACAAATGTTGGGTTTGCAGTGACAGTGTGCAAAAGGATAGAGAGATCCTATTCCGACACAAGTGAGAACTGACAGATGATTAGCCGTGCGGTAGCTGTGCCTGGTATTTTTCATCCGAGACGAGAAATTCGACAATTGATTAGTCGTACAGAAACCGTAGCTGGACCATTTTTACTGAGAGGACGGATGGTAGCCATTGACAACGGTGATCTACCAACATACACCTTGCCATGGAAGGGAGCACGCATGATTGGATGAAGACAATAGGAAAGCAGAGGTTCAGAAGCAACAAAGCATCTCCAAACGCTTATCTGAAATTTTCACCAATGAATTACATAAGTATCTTTATTTTAATTTACATTTTATTATTTTTCAATTATCAAAACTCATAACCAATTGAATGCGCCTGACTAAGATTTACAGGATGACCATAGCTTTCTTCAAGCCGGCAATCTCCATGGGATCGACCCTTACTCACGTAAGGTTTTATTACTTGGATGACCCAGTGCACTTGCTGGTTAGTTGTATCGGAGTTGTGAAAAGTGTGAATCACAATTCCGTGCACCAACACCCTTGATTGACTTCCTCCCTTTCTTCTACATGATATTGTATTGAGTCTTTTGGGAGTGAGTTTGCATGTTCCTTTGTCACCCTTAGTAGCCTCTGTGGGTATGGAGCCTTAGGCTTATATACTCTCACTTGGTATGGGTGCCTCTTTTTCATAGAAATCTCACTTGGTATGGGTGCCTTTTTTTCTTCTTCTTCTAATTCCTCCCTTGTATCTCTCCCATGCTTCATAGAGAGTTTCCCCATCTTGTTGTTTGAATGTTTGCACCTCAACCCTCAACCTGTTAACTCTTTGGAGAGGGTTCTTGTCAAGAACTTATTAACAACGTCCTCCCAAGTGGTAATGCTTTCTTTAGGAAACGACTCTAGCCACTTAGATGCCTTGTCTCTAAGAGAGAAGGGGAACAAAAGTAATCTATAGGTGTCATGATGAACACCATTGGCCTTCACAGTATCATAAATTCTCAAGAATGTGGTTAGATGTTGGTTGGGGTCTTCCTGAGCACTTCCCCCAAAGGAACAATTATTTTAAACAAGGGTGATAAGCTACGGTTTTAACTCAAAATTGTTGGCATGTATGGTTGGTTTTAGGATGCTGCTCCCACAATTCCCAGGCTTGGGATTGATATAGGAGCCTAGCACTCTTCTCTCCTACCCAGCATGATTACCAGCACCTTCTCCAACATGATTATGAACTTCTTCCTCTATAATAATGTCTAGATCTTCTTCCAACCCTTCTTCACCAATGATTCCTTTACCTCTTTCTTCCTTCCTTAGTCTAAGGAAGGTCCTCTCTAGTTCACTGTCAAAAGAAGTTGAAGCTCCTCTTCTACCTGTCATACACTCAGCAAAACAAAAACAAGCAAAGGCAAATGAATAATTTACTCTTGTTGAAAATTATGGTTAGAGTGGTTAGTGCAATGAATCAAACAGGTAGTAGATTTGTGTGAAAAAATGTAAATAAACACGAAAATGCAAGTAAAATTGCTGATAATTAAAGGTAATAAACTAAAATTAAACTGATCAACAAAAGAAAAGAAAAATGTTCAATCTAGTTATCCTTCAATTTAATCATTGTCAATGCAAAATCAATTTCCGGCAACGGCACCATAAACTTGGTGCACAAAAATTTGTCTCTCAACAAATTTTCCTTCGACAAGTATGCCGAATTGTCGTCAAGTAAAAACTCACAATAGAGTGAGGTCGAATCCCAGGGATTGATTGGTTGAGCAACTTTAATTAGAGGAGTGTTCTAGTTGAACTAAGCAGATTTGAATTCAGAATTGCAAAAAATTAAATGAAGGCAATTATTAATATCAAGGAATGTAAATGAGGGAAAGTAAATGGCAAAATGTAAAGTGCAGAAAGCAAATTGCAAAAATCTAAATTGGAATAGGGATGATTAAGCATAAATGTAAACAGCAGAATATAAAGAAAGGGTAGATTAGAGAGGGGAGGTTCATTGGGTTCAAGAGATATTGTGTTCTCCGGATCAAGTTCATTCCCATTTCTTCTCCAATCCATGCAACTCATTGATCTCTTGGCAATCTTTGGTGATTGAATCCCCCAATTCCTTGGCAATCAATATCTTTAAGCATGAACAATTGCCCAATTCCTTTATCTAATTACTCATGGGAAGAGATGAAGTTTGGTCACTGATTATACCACATGTATTTCCAAATCAAAGTATTGGTAGGATTATATGTTACTATATCCATCCAACCCCCAATCCGGTCCAACATGAGAAAGCATTTTTAGCTTGATTTCCTTATTCCTCTTCCAAGGTTCAAAGGAAATCCAAGTATGAGCAGCTTCTCTTCCGAGATAACTACTCAATTTAATGAAGATCGAAAGCTTTCAAGTAAATCAAAGAGAAAGGAAAGAAGAAGAAGAATGAAAACTATGATTGATCTATTGAATTACAATAGAGCTCCCTAACCCAATGAAGAAGGGTTTAGTTGTTCATAGCTCAATTCAAATAGAAAAGGAAAAAAATAAGAAAGTACGTAAACTAAATGAAAGTACAGAGAAAAATGAATTCAGGGTTTTCCAATGAGGATCCCCTGCCTCCAGCTTTCCTGTCTCTTTAACTAACTTAAATTATATCTATTTATACACTTTCTTCATTTAGTCTTGAAGTCTTTGGATGTGGGCTTTGGCCTTTGTTGAAGCTAGTTGAGAGTGGCTTCTTAGTGACGTTGATGAGGACGTTTGCAAACTAAAGTTCATACCCTGCATGGATGCTATTTTGTATTGAAGTTGGAAGTAACATTTGTATGATAACGTTGGGGGTTCGCCACTTGCATTTGTACCAACGTTTGTTCGCCTACGCGTGCGCGTCATCGACGCGTACGCGTCACTACAAATTTTCCAACTCCGAAAATTGAAAGTTATCGAGAATGTTAGTGGTAACGTTGGATCACCAACGTTTCCTCCAACGTTGGCAACTCTTCTTCTTCAATGTTGCCAGTAACGTTAGTGAGCCAACTTTGGCCACCAACATTGCACCTTGAGCTTGGAACATTTGAGGCAATGTTGGAGAGCTAGCTTTGGCTTCAACGTTGCACCTTGAGCTTGGAGCATTTGAGGCAACGTTGGAGAGCCAACTTTGGCTCCAACATTGGACCTTGAGCTTGGAACGTTTAAGGCAACGTTGGAGAGCCAGCTTTGGCTCCAACGTTGTCCTCTCTTCTTCTTTATCAATGTTTGAGGCAACGTTGGTGAGCCAACTTTGGTTCCAACGTTGCCCTCTCCTCTTTAGCACCTTTGACGCAACATTTGTGAGCCAGCTTTGGCTCCAACTTTGCCTTTAATTCCTCTTAGCCAATGTTTAAGGCAACATTGGTGAGCCAACTTTGGCCTCCAACGTTGCCTTCTCTGCTTCTTCTTTGCCATTCCTTTGCTTCTCTTCACCTATCATCAATCAAACACATGCATCAAAGTCTTGCCAAAATCACAAGCTCTTACATCATTCATAACATCAAATAAATTCTTGTATAAATCTCATGAAAATGCACATAATTAACAATGTTTGATTGGATCAAGATATGTATGAAATTCTCATCCAAATGCTTACTTAATGCTCAAGAAAGTGCATATAACCTAATGAAACCTAATAAAAAAGACTTGTGAAACTAGCCTAAGATGCCTAGGCATCAATCAGCATCTTTAGTTATTTTTCTGTTAAAATTTCATTCATAAGCTTATGATTCTTATTAGATAAACAATGATTTCATAGTATTACTTTGAGTTAGTTTGAATTCATTTGTTACTGGAGTATTTCGGGGAAAGTTAGGAAAAGTCAAGAAAAAAAGACTAGAAATCAGCACATTGAGATGCAAAAGAAGTAGGAATCAAACAGAAAACCCTTTGAACTAAGAATGCACCAAATCACTCCCTCTAGTAGCCTAGAAGCAAGCCATGTGTTATACACACCAAATGAAGCCATGCGTCATACGCACAACACCTTGAGACTCCCTGCGTACAATACATGGACTTGGGACACCTCCAGGGCTTGCAAGAAAGCATGCGTTATACGTGGGGTGTCCTATGTTATATGTCCAAAGCAAACAGAAGCCAAACATTGTCAATTGAAGCCCATGGGTTATACACATAGCATCTTGCGTATAATTCAACAAACAAAGCCCTCTAGTAAGCCTTCAATTCACTCATCGAATCTTCTATCCTTCAAGCACTTAAGTGGATATCTCAAGGCTTAGCATAAGCCCATGATATCAAGCATTGATTACCAATTGTGGAAAAGATCAAAAGGGCTAATATTAAAGGAAAAAACTCTCTGAGAAGAACTAATTAATGAATTTTGATTTGATTTAATTTCTTTTTGAATTAGTGGTAAGTGAATTAATGTCGGTTAGGAATTTCACACAAAATAATTCCGTTGATAGTATAGTTTCCAACCGATGAACAATCCTCCAGCAAAGTTTAGATGAACAAATTGTCACTATTCAAACAAATATAATTCCGGGAGTTTCAATTCCCAGGTCGTCTCCCAAGGACTAGTGATCAATGAGTGCTGCAATTTCAGTTGTGAAGGCAAATGAGGTTTTCAATGAAGAGATAAACAATTAAAGGAATAAAAGAGCATTCAAAATTGCAAGTAATGAACTAATAAAGGAATTAAAGAACTAGCTATATAATATGAACAAGTAAGATATAAAAGTGATTGATGTATGTATGTGTGTGTGTGATTCAGAGCATAAATGAAATCTTGGCTTGGGATGAGCTAGGGGTCCTTTCCTTGTACGGGATTTCATATCATGTATCCAAAGTTGTCAAGGTACTCTATTGGAATCTGCAATGCAATCTCTAGCTTTGGTTCAACACACTATCTGGGTCACGACTCACACGGAACCCATGTAGAACAAGGGTGATTGTCACGAGTTACCCTCAATTCATAAGATGAAGAACGAGAATGCATAAGAAAATATAATCAGACATATTGAACTAGAACAGTAATATTATTGATCCATGAAACTCAGCATAGCTCCTAACCTTAAGCTAAGGAGGTTAGTGACTCATACAATTTGAAAATACAAAATGGGGGAGGGAGAAGAATGGCGGAACCCCTAAACAAGGGTGATCTTCTCCTATAAATACTAATCTACTAACTAAGAATTATAGAAATAAGATAAACTAGTCATGTAGTGCAAAAATCCATTTTCCGGGCCCACTTGGTGAGTGTTTGGGCTGAGCTAAGGGTGTCTCCATGTGCTAGTACTCCTTAGAGGTGTTGAACGCTGGCTTGGGACTCCCTTTTGGGCATTGGATGCCAGCTGCGCCCCTGTGGGTGCTGGACGCAAGGAATGGGACTGGTAGCTGGCGTTGAACACCAGTTTTGGGGCTTCATTTCCAAAGCAAAGTATGGGCTATTATATATTTCTGGAAAGTTCTAGATGTTAGCTTTCTAGAGACACTGAGAGCACGCCATTTGAACTTTTTCAGCTCTAGAAAAGCTCTTTCGAGTGCACGGAGGTCAGATCATGTCAGTATCTGCAATGCTTTCTCTGTCTCTGAATCAGACTTTCGGTCAAGCTGCTTAATTTCAACCAGAAAATACCTGAAATCACCATAAAACACACAAACTCAAAGTAGAATCCAAAAATGTGAATTTTGCACTAAATTCTATGAAAACATAGTAAAACTTAAACAAAACATAATGAAAACTATATGAAAATGATGTAAAAAAGCGTATAAAATATCCGTTCATCAGTCTTCATGTCCTAGGACTTCTTAGGACGTTGAATGCTGGCTTGGGACTCCCTTTTGGGTGTTGGACGCCAGCTGCTCCCCTGTGGGCGTTGGACGCCAGGAATTGGGTTGGTGACTGGCGTTGACTACCAGTTTTGGGCCTTCATTTCCAAAACAATTGGTACACAAAATCGTGAGTTCACAGTTTTCTCACAACTCCGCGTAGCTGACCAGCAAGTGCACTGGGTCATCGTCGATCCCACGGAGATTGTCAGCTTGAAGCAAGCTATGGTCATCTTGTAAATATCAGTCAGGCAGATTCAAATGGTTATGAGGTAATTTTGATGATTAAAAGAAAAATAAAACATAAAATAGGATAGAGATACTTATGCAATTCATTGGTGGGAATTTCAGATAAGCGTATGGAGATGCTTTGTTCCCTCTGAGCCTCTGCTTTCCTATTGTCCTCATCCAATCATGCGTACTGGTGGACGGAATTGTGATCAACAATATTGGCTCTTTGGTATGTGCATTTATTAACTCAGCACTTTCTTTCCACAACTCCGTTCAACTAACCAGCAAGTGTACTGGGTCGTCCAAGTAATAAACCTTACGTGAGTAAGGGTCGATCCCACAGAGATTGTTGGTATGAAGCAAGCTATGGTCACCTTGTAAATCTCAGTTAGGCAGATTAAATTGGCTTATGGTTTCGAAAATTAATAATAAAATAGAAAATAAAAAGGGATAGAAATACTTATGTAAATCAATAGTGGGAATTTCAGATAGGTGTATGGAGATGCTGTGTTCCTCTTGAAACTCTACTTCACTATTCGCTCTTCCTTCAATCCTTCTTACTCCTTTCCATGGCAAGCTGTATGTAGGGCATCACTATCATCAATGGCTACTTTCAATCCTCTCGGGAAAATGGTCCTATGCGCTGTCACTGCACGGCTAATCGTCTGGAGGCATCACACATGGCTGATGACTACATCCCATCCTCGCAGTGAAAACTAATGCTCACGCACTCTCTCACAGTACGGCTAATCACTGGTTGGTTCCCGCTCCTACTGGAATAGAATCCCTTGATTCTTTTGCGTCTGTCACTAACGCCCAGCACTTGCAAGTTTGAAGCACGTGACAGTCATTCATTACCGGAATCCTACTCGGAATACCACAGACAAGGTTAGACTTTCCGGATTCCCAGGATCCTACTCGGAATACCACAGACAAGGTTAGACTTTCCGGATTCCCAGGATCCTACTCGGAATACCACAGACAAGGTTAGACTTTCCGGATTCCCAGGATCCTACTCGGAATACCACAGACAAGGTTAGACTTTCCGGATTCCCAGGATCCTACTCGGAATACCACAGACAAGGTTAGACTTTCCGGATCCTCATGAATGCCACCATCTATCTAACTTATACCACGAAGATTCTGTTGGAGAATCTAAGAGATATGCGCCCGGCCTAAGGTAGAACGGAAGTGG
>NC_029778.3:37553576-37553893 GCF_000817695.3 Arachis duranensis
ATGACGTTTTTCTGGCGTTTAACTCCAGACAGCAGCATGTACTTGGCGTTCAACGCCAAGTTACGTCGTCAATTTCCGAATAAAGTATGGACTATTAAATATTGCTGGAAAGCTCTGGATGTCTACTTTTCAACGCCTTGAGAGCGCGCCATTTGGAATTCGGTTGCTCCAGAAAATCCATTTCGAGTGCAGGGAGGTCAGATTCCAACAGCATCAGCAGTCCTTTTGTCAGCCTTTTTCAGTGTTTTGCTCAAGTCCCTCAATTTCAGCCAGAATTTACCTGAAATCACAGAAAAACACACAAACTCATAGTAAAG
>NC_029778.3:37555707-37557588 GCF_000817695.3 Arachis duranensis
ACATATGTCCATTAGGACTTGGTCCAACCTTTGATTAAAGTTGATCCTTCTAGTGTAGGGGCGTTCATCTCCTTGTATCATGGGCAAGTGAAACGCCAACCTCACATTTTCCGGACTAAAATCTAAGTATTTCCCCCGAACCATTGTGAGATAATTCTTTGGATTCGGGTTCATACTTTGATCATGGTTCCTAGTGATCCATGCATTGGCATAGAACTCTTGAACCATTAAGATTCTGACTTGTTGCATGGGGTTGGTTAGGACTTCCCAACCTCTTGTTCGGATCTCATGTCAGATTTTCGAATACTCATTCTTCTTGAGCTTGAAAGGGACCTCAGGGATCACCTTCTTCTTTGCCACAACATCATAGAAGTGGTCTTGATGGCTCTTGGAGATGAATCTTTCCATCTTCCATGACTCGGAGGTGGAAGCTTTTGTCTTCCCTTTTCCTTTTCTAGAGGATACTCCGGCCTTAGGTGCCATTGATGGTAATGGAAAAATAAAAAAAGCTTATGCTTTTACCACACCAAACTTAAAATATTGCTCGCCCTCGAGCAATAGAAGAAAGAAGAGAAGAAGAAGAAGAAGAGAATATGGTAGAGAGGGAGAGATGTAGGTTCGGCTAAGTGGGAGAAGAGGGGTTTGTGGTGTGTGAAAATGAAGTAGAATGGAAGGATATTTATAGGGAGAGGGGGTAGTGTGTATTTGGCCATGTAGGGTGGGAATGGGTGGGAAAGTGTTTTTGAATTTGTGAAGGTAGGTGGGGTTTATGGGGAAGAGTGGATGGATGTGAGTGGTGAAGGGGGTAATTGGGAAGAGGAATTGAGGTGATTGGTGAAGGGTTTTGGGAAGTGTGACATGGGGAAGAGTAATCACAAAAACTAGGATTAGGAGGTAAGGTGGGAATATGGTAGGTGGGGATCCTGTGGGGTCCACAGATCCTGAGGTGATCCTGTGGGGTCCACAGATCTTGAGGTGTCAAGGAATTCCATCCCTGCACCAAATAGGCATGTAAATTGCCTTTGCACACCATTCTGGCGTTTAAACGCCGTGTGGTGCACATTCTGGGCATTCAACGCCCATGTAAAGCATGTTTCTGGCGTTGAACGCCAGTTTCATGCTTGTTACTGGCGTTCAGCGCCAGCTTTTCTTCTCGGGGCACATTCCTGGCGTTCAGTGCCAGAATGTTGCTTGTTTCTGGCGTTTAGCGCCAGAATGATGCTCTGTTCTGGCGTTGAACGCTGGCCAGATGCATCTTACTGGCGTTGAACGCCAGCCTGTGCTTCCTCCAGGGTGCGAATTTTTTTTTCTGCTGTTTTTGACTCTGTTTTTAATTTTTTTTTTATTTTTTCGTGACTCCTCATGATCATGTACCTAATAAAACACAAAATAACAATAAAATAGAATAAAATAAAAATTAGATAAATAAAATTGGGTTGCCTCCCAACAAGCGCTTCTTTACTGCCAATAGCTTGACAGTGGCTCTCATGGAGCCACAAGGTGATCAGGTCAATGTTGTATAGTGCCAACACCAAACTTAGAGTTTGGATATGGGATCTTAACACCAAACTTAGAGTTTGGTTGTGGCCTTACAACACCAAACTTAGAGTTTGACTGTGTGGGCTCTTCTTGACTCTGAACTGAGAGGAGCTCTTCATTCTTATTCTCTTTTGTCACAGAGGGATGGCCATGTGCCTTAAACACAAGGTAGTCCCCATTCAATTGAAGGACTAATTCACCTTTGTTGACATCTATCACAGCTCCTGCTGTGGCTAGGAAAAGTCTTCCAAGGATGATGCAATCATCCTCTTCCTTCCTAGTGTCTAAGATTATGAAATCAGCAGGGATGTAAAGGCCTTCAACCTTCACTAACACGTCCTC
>NC_029778.3:37557723-37561126 GCF_000817695.3 Arachis duranensis
AGAGTGGCATAAGATTTATCCCTGACCCTAGATCACATAGAGCTTTGAAAAAGCTCATGGTGCCAATGGTACAAGGTATTAAGAACTTGCCAGGGTCTTGTTTCTTTTGAGGTAGAATTTTCTGAATCCAAGTATCTAGTTCACTAATGAGCAAGGGAGGTTCACTTTCCCAAGTCTCATTACCAAACAACTTGGCATTCAGCTTCATGATAGCTCCTAAGTATTGAGCAATTTGCTCTCCAGTTACATCTTCATCCTCTTCAGAGGAAGAATATTCTTCAGAGCTCATGAATGGCAGAAGTAGATTTAATGGAATCTCTATGGTCTCTATATGAGCCTCAGATTCCTTTGGATCCTTAATAGGAAACTCCTTCTTGCTTGAGGGACGTCCCAGGAGGTTTTCCTCCTTAGGATTTTCGTCCTCCTCCTCCCTTGTGCATTCGGCCACATTGATCACATCAATGGCCTTGCACTCTCCTTTTGGATTCTCTTCTGTATTGCTTGGGAGAATACTGGGAGGAGTTTCAATGACCTTCTTACTCAGCTGGCCCACTTGTGCCTCCAGATTTCTGATGGAGGATCTTGTTTCATTCATGAAACTGAAAGTGGCTTTCGACAGATCAGAGACTATATTGGCTAAATTAGAAGTGTTTTGTTCAGAATTCTCTATCTGTTGCTGAGAAGATGATGGATATGGCTTGCTATTGCTCAGCCTATTGCGTCCACCATTGTTAAAGCCTTGTTGAGGCTTTTGTTGATCCTTCCATGAGAAATTTGGATGATTTCTCCATGATGAGTTAAAGGTGTTTCCATAAGGTTCACCCATGTAATTAACTTCTGCCATGGCAGAGTTCTCAGGATCATAAGCTTCTTCAGAAGCTGCCTCTCTAGTACTGTTGGATGCATGTTGCCATCCATTCAGATTTTGAGAGATCATGTTGACCTGTTGTCAACACTTTGTTCTGAGCCAATATGGCATTCAGAGCATCAATTTCAAGAACCCCTTTCTTCTGAGGTATCCCATTATTCACGGAATTCCTCTCAGAAGTGTACATGAATTGGTTGTTTGCAACCATATCAATGAGTTCTTGAGCCACTTCAGGCGTTTTCTTTAGGTGAATAGATCCACCTGCAGAATGGTCCAATGACATTTTCGAAAATTCAGAGAGACCATAATAGAATATATCTAATATGGTCCATTTTGAAAACATGTCAGATGGACATCTTTTGGTCAGCTGCTTGTATCTTTCCCAAGCTTCATAGAGGGATTCACCATCTTTTTGTTTGAAGGTTTGAACATCCACTCTCAGCTTGCTCAGCTTTTGAGGAGGAAAGAATTTATCCAAAAAGGCTGTGACCAGCTTATCCCAGGAGTCCAGGCTATCCTTAGGTTGTGAATCCAACCATATTCTAGCTCTGTCTCTTACAGCAAAAGGGAAAAGCATGAGTCTGTAGACTTCAGGATCAACTCCATTCGTCTTTAAAGTCTCACAGATCTGTAAGAACTCAGTTAAAAACTGATAGATCAATTTCAACAAGAGTGCCCTTATCCCTGTTCCTGCTCATATGAAAGAGAAGAAAACAAGAAAAGAAAGAGGAATCCTCTATGTCACAGTATAGAGATTCCTTTATGTTAGTAGAAAAAGAAAGGGGAGAAGAGTGAAGAAGGATGGGTTCGGATTTTTAGATGAAGAGAGGTGAAGAGAAGTGTTAGTAATTAAATAATTAAATAGAATAAGAAAAGAGAAGGAAAATTTCGAAAATAATTTTTGAAAAAGGGGTTAGTAATTTTTGAAATTTAGAGATAAGATGTGATTAAAATTAAAATATGAAACATTTAGTTAATTAAAAAGAATTTTTGAAAAGAGAGAGAGATATTTTTGAAAATTGAAGAGGGAAAAGTAGTTAGGTGGTTTTAAAAAAGATAAGAGACAAACAAAAAGTTAGATAGTTGATTGAAAAAGATATTGAAATTAAAATTTAAAAAGATAAGAAGATAAGAAGTTAGATAAGATATTTTGAAATCAAATTTTTGAAAAAGATAAAATTTTGAAAAGGATAAGATAAAAAAAAAGATAAGATAAAAATTTTAAGAGAAAGATATTTTGAAAAAGAAATTTTTTTTTTAAAAAGACTTAACTAACAAGAAACTACAAGATAAGATTCTAGAATTTAAAGATTGAACCTTTCTTAACAAGAAAGTAACAAACTTCAAATTTTTTAATCAATCACATTAATTGTTAGCATATTTTCAAAAATATGGTATAAAAGATAAGAAAAAGATTTTGAAAAATAATTTTTTTAAAATTTTCGAAAATAAAAAAATGGAAGAGATATGATTTTTGAAAAAGATTTTGAAAAGATAAGATTTTTAAAATTGAAATTTTGACTTGACTTGTAAGAAACGACTAATTTTAAAAATTGTTGACCAAGTCAACCCAAAATTTCGAAAATTTGGAGGGAAATAAGGAAAAGATATTTTTTGATTTTTGAATTTTTAATTATGAGAGAGAAAACAACAAAAATACTCAATGCATGAAATTTTTAAATCAAAACAATGAATGCATGCAAGAATGCTATGAATGTCAAGATGAACACCAAGAACACTTTGAAGATCATGATGAACATCAAGAACATAATTTTGAAAAATTTTTGATGCAAAGAAAACATGCAAGACACCAAACTTAGAAATCTTTAATGCATGAACTCTAACAAATGAAAAATGCATATGAAAAACAAGAGAAAAAAACACAAAACAAGAAAACATCAAGATCAAACAAGAAGACTTATCAAGAACAACTTGAAGATAATGAAGAACACTATGAATACATGGAATTTTCGAAAAAATGCAAGAAAAAATTTTTAAAGCATGCAATTGACACCAAACTTAAAAATTGACTCAAGACTCAAACAAGAAACACAAAATATTTTTGATTTTCATGATTTTCTGATTTTTTTTGGATTTTTATTAATTTTTTTCGAAAATATAGTTTGGAAAAACGAAAAATAAAAGAAAAAATTTTGAAAAAGAGATTTTTGAAAAGAAAATTACCTAATCTGAGCAACAAGATGAACCGTCAGTTGTCCATACTCGAACAATATTACCTAATCTGAGCAACAAGATGAACCGTCAGTTGTCCATACTCGAACAATCCCCGGCAACGGCGCCAAAAACTTGGTGGACGGAATTGTGATCAACAATATTGGCTCTTTGGTATGTGCATTTATTAACCGATGAGCGGATAATTTGTACGCTTTTTGGCATTATTTTTAGTATGTTTTTAGTATGATTTAGTTAGTTTTTAGTATATTTTTATTAGTATTTAGTTAAAATTCACTTTTATGGACTTTACTATGAGTTTGTGTGTTTTTCTGTGATTTCAGGTATTTTCTGGCTGAAATT
>NC_029778.3:37562076-37562707 GCF_000817695.3 Arachis duranensis
CACTGAGAGGATGGGAGGTAGCCACTGACAACGGTGAAACCCTTGCATAAGCTTGCCATGGAAAGGAGTAAGAAGGATTGGATGAAGACAGTAGGAAAGCAGAGAGACGGAAGGGACCAAGCATCTTCATACGCTTATCTGAAATTCCTACCAATGAACTGCATAAGTATCTCTATCTTTATCTTTATGTTTCGTTCATCATCTATACCCATTTGAGTCTGCCTGACTAAGATTTACAAGGTGACCATAGCTTGCTTCATACCAACAATCTCCGTGGGATCGACCCGTACTCGCGTAAGGTTTATTACTTGGACGACCTAGTGCACTTGCTGGTTAGTTGTGCGAAGTTGTAGTGATCACAATTTCGTGCACCATTAACTCAGCACTTTCTTTCCACAACTCCGTTCAACTAACCAGCAAGTGTACTGGGTCGTCCAAGTAATAAACCTTACGTGAGTAAGGGTCGATCCCACAGAGATTGTTGGTATGAAGCAAGCTATGGTCACCTTGTAAATCTCAGTTAGGCAGATTAAATTGGCTTATGGTTTCAAAAATTAATAATAAAATAGAAAATAAAAAGGGATAGAAATACTTATGTAAATCAATAGTGGGAATTTCAGATAGGTGTATG
>NC_029778.3:37563525-37605159 GCF_000817695.3 Arachis duranensis
AGTTATGACGTGTTTTGGGCGTTCAACTCCGGATCATGATGTGTTTCTGGCGTTTAACTCCAGACAACAGCATGTATTTGGCGTTCAACGCCAAGTTACGTCGTCATTCTTCGAATAAAGTATGGACTATTATATATTTCTAGAAAGCTCTGGATGTCTACTTTCCAACGCCATTGAGAGCGCGCCATTTGGAGTTCTGTAGCTCCAGAAAATTTATTTCGAGTGCAGGGAGGTCAGATTCCAACAGCATCAGCAGTCCTTTTGTCAGCCTTTTTCAGAGTTTTGCTCAAGTCCCTCAATTTTAGCCAGAATTTACCTGAAATCATAGAAAAATACACAAACTCATAGTAAAGTCCAGAAATGTGAATTTAACATAAAAACTAATGAAAACATCCCTAAAAGTAGCTTGAACTTACTAAAAACTACCTAAAAACAATGCCAAAAAGCGTATAAATTATCCGCTCATCACGTACTCCCTTCTATGGCAAGCTGTATGTTGGTGCATCACAGTTGTCAATGGCTACCATATGTCCTCTCAGTGAAAACATATCCGCTACGGTTTCCCGCATGGCTAATCAGCTGTCGGTTCTCGATCGTGTCGGAATAAGATCCATTGATCCTTTTGCACCCTATCACTGCACCTAATAGTCACGAGTTTGAAGCTCGTCACAGTCATCCCATCCCAGATCCTACTCGGAATACCACAGACAAGGTTTAGACTTTTTGGATCTCAAGAATGCTGCCAATTGATTCTAGCTTATACCACGAAGACTCTGATCTCACAGAATTAAAAGCTCTGTTGTCAGGAGAGGCAACCATACGTCGTGAACCAGGAGGCCAAGAGATACACACTCAAGCTCTTGCAGATAGAATGGAGGTAGTTGTCAGGCACGTGTTCATAAGGGAAGATAATGATGAGTGTCACGGATCATCACATCCATCAGGTTGAAGTACGAGTGAATATTTTAGAACAAGAATAAGCATGAATTGAATAGAAAAAAAATAGTACTTTGCATTAATTCATGAGGAACAACAGAGCTCCACACCTTAATCTATGATGTGTAGAAACTCTACCGTTGAAAATACATAAGTGATGAAGGTCCAGGCATGGCTGAATGGCCAGCCCCCCAAAACATGATCAAGAGATCAAAGTGATCCAAAGATAGTCTCAAAAATGATCTAAAGATATGAATACAATATTAAAAAGTGCTTTTTATACTAAACTAGTAAACTAGGTTTACAGAAAATAAGTAACTAAGTGTAGATAGTGCAGAAATCCACTTCCGAGGCCCACTTGGTGTGTGTTTGGGCTGAGCATTGAAGCTTTCATGTGTATAGGCTCTTCTTGGAGTTTAAACGCCAGTTTTGGTGCCAGTTTGGGCGTTTAACTCCAGCTTGGTGCCAGTTCTGGCGTTTTACGCAAGAAAAGGGTCTCTGGTGGGCGTTTGAACGCCAGTTTGGGCCATCAAATCTCAGACAAAGTATGGACTATTACACATTGCTGAAAAGCCCAAGATGTCTACTTTCTAACGCAATTAAGAGCACGCCAATTGGGCTTCTGTTGCTCCAGAAAATCCACTTTGAGTGCAGGGAGGTCAGAATCCAACAGCATATTCAGTCCTTTCTCAGCCTCTGAATCAGATTTTTGCTCAGGTCCCTCAATTTCAGCCAGAAAATATCTGAAATCATAGAAAAATACACAAACTCAGAGTAAAGTCCAGAAATGTAATTTTTGCATAAAAATTAATAAAAATATACTAAAAGTAACTAAAATATATTAAAAACTATGTAAAAACAATGCCAAAAAGCGTATAAATTATCCGCTCATCACAACACCAAACTTAGATTGTTGCTTGTCCCCAAGCAACTGAAAAAAAATAGGATAAAAAGAAGAAAATATACAATATATCTCAAAATATCAATGAAACTAACTCTCAATTAGATGAGCAGGGCTAGTAGCTTTTTGCCTCTGAATAGTTTTGGCATCTCACTTTATCCTTTGAAGTTTAGAATGATTGGCATCCATTAGGAACTCAGGTTTAGATAGTGTTGTTGATTCTCCTAGTTCATTATGTTGATTCTTGAACACAACTACATTATGAGTCTTGGCCGTGACCCTAAGCATCTTGTTTTCCAGTATTACCACCGGATACATAAATGCCACAGACACATAATTGGGTGAACTTTTTTAGATTGTGACTCAGCTTTGCTAGAGTCCCCAGTTAGAGGTGTCCAGAGTTCTTAAGCACACTCTTTTGTTTTGGATCACGACTTTAACCACTCAGTATCAAACTTTTCACTTGGACCTTCATGACACAAGCACATGGTTAGGGACAACTTGATTTAGCCGCTTAGGCCAGGATTTTATTCCTTTGGGCCCTCCTATCCACTGATGCTCAAGGCCTTGGATCCTCTTTACCCTTGCTTTTTGGTTTAAAGGGCTATTGGCTTTTTCTGCTTGCTTTTTCTTTATATTTTTTAATTTTTTTTGCCTATTTTTTTTTGCAAGCTTGTGTTTTTTACTGCTTTTTCTTGCTTCAAGAATCAATTTTTTTATTTTTCAGATTATCAATAACATTTCTCTTTGTTCATCATTCTTTCAAGAGCCAACAATTTTAACATTCATAAACTTCACTATAAAAAATATGCACTATTCAAGCATTCATTCAGAAAATAAAAAGTATTGCCACCACATCAAAATAATTAGACTAATTTCAAGATAAAAGTCAAAATCCATGTACTTCTTGTTCTTTTGTAATTAGGAACATTTTTCATTTAAGAAAGGTGAAGGATTTATGGGACATTCATAGCTTCAAGGCATAGACACTAGACACTAATGATCATGTAATAAAGACACAAACATAGACAATCATAAAGCATAAAAAATTAAAAAAATAGAAAAACAAATAAAAAGGAAATTAAAGAACGGGTCCACCTTAGTGATGGCATTTAGTTCTCCTTCTTGAAGATCCTATGGAGTGCTTGAGCTCCTCAATGTCTCTTCCTTGCCTTTGTTGTTCTTCCCTCATGCCTCTTTGGTATTCTCTAATTTCATGGATGATGATGGAATGCTCTTAGTGCTCCATCCTTAGTTGCTCCATATTGGAACACAAATCTCCTAGAGAAGTGTTGAATTGTTCCTAATAGTTGTGTGGAGGAAAATGCATCCCTTGAGGTATCTCAGGGATTTCTTGATGAGGGACTTTCTCATGCGTTTGTTGCAGTCCATGAATGGGCTCTCTTATTTGTTCCATCCTCTTTTTAGTGATGGGCTTGTCCTCTTCAATGATGATGTCTTCCTCTATGACAATTCCAGCTAAACTGCATAGGTGACAAATGAGATGAGGAAAATCTAACCTTGCCAAAGTGGAGGGCTTGTCAGCCACTTTGTACAATTCTAGAGGTATGATCTCATGAACTTCCACTTCCTCTCCAATCATGATGCTATGGATTATGATAGCCCGATCCACAGTTACTTCAGATCGGTTGCTAGCATGAATGATAGAGCGTTGGGCTTAAGGTCAAGCCTTCTTAGTTGAACCAGCTTGCCTTTAGAGTCTCTCTTCCATTGGGCTCCTTCCATACAGATGTCCATGAGGACTTGGTCTAACCTTTGATCAAAGTTGACCCTTCTTGTGAAAGGATGAAGATCTCCTTGCATCATTGGCAAGTTGAACGCCAACCTCACATTTTCCGAACTGAAATCTAAGTATTTTTCCCGAATCATTGTGAGCCAACTCTTTGGGTTCGGGTTCATACTTTGATCATGGTTCTTGGTGATCCATGCATTAGCATAAAACTCTTGAACTATTAAGATTCCGACTTGTTGAATGGGATTGGTGAAAGCTTCCCATCCTCTTCTCCTAATCTCATGTCGGATCTCCGGATATTCGCTCCTTTTGAGCTTGAAGGGGACCTCGGGGATCACCTTCTTCTTGGCCACAACTTCATAGAAGTGGTCTTGATGGACCTTTGAGATGAACTTCTCCATCTCCCATGACTCGGAGGTGGAAGCAATTGTTTTCCCCTTCCTCTTTCTAGAGGTTTCTCCGGCCTTAGGTGTCATTAATGGTTATTGAAAACAAAAAGCAACATTTTTTCCAACACCAAACTTAAAATGTTTACTCGTCCTCGAGCAAGAGAAGAAAGAAGGGAGGAGAAGAAGAAGAAAATGGAGGAGATGGAGAGGTGTGAGTGGTTCGGCCAAGGGGGGAAAGAAGTGTGTATAATGTGTGAAAATGAAGGAGTGATGATGGGTTTATATAGGAGTGGAGAGAGAGGTAGGGTTCGTGTATTAGGGGTTGGGTTTGGGAGAGAAAGGATGTGAATTTGAATGTTGAGGTAGGTGGGGTTTTTAGGGAAGAGTGGGTTGATGTGAGTGGTGAAGAGGTGATGGTGAAGAGAGATGGAGGTGATTGGTGAAGGGTATTTAGGGAAGGGTGTTATTGGAATGTGTGAAGAAGAGAGAGAGTGAGTTGAGGAAGGTGGGGATCTTGTGGGGTCCACAGATCCTGAGGTGTCAAAGATTTCTCATCCCTGCACCATTCTGGCGTGTAAACACCCTCTGAATGCTAATCCTGGCATTTAAACGCCGGGCTGATGCCCTTTTCTGGCGTTTAAACGCCAGTCTGCTGCCCTTTTCTGGCGTTTGAATGCCCAGAAAGGTGCCAGACTGGGCGTTTAAACGCCCATTTTTATATCTTTACTGGCATTTAAACGCCAGACTGTTGCCCATTTCTGGCGTTTAAACGCCCAGAATGGTGCCAGGCTGGGTGTTAAACGCCCATTATGGTATCCTTACTGGCGTTTAAACACCAGTAAGCTCGCCCTCCAAGGTGTGCCATTTTTTATGCTGTTTTTTATTTTTCTTTAATTTTTGTAGTTGTTTTTGTGACTCCATATGATCATGATCCTAAAGAAAACATAAAATAACATAGATAAATAAAATAAAATTGGGTTGCCTCCCAATAAGCGCTTCTTTAATGTCAATAGCTTGACAGTGAGCTCTTTTCAGAGCTTCACAGATGCTCAGAGCATGATTGTGGCCCCCCAACACCAAACTTAGAGTTTGAGTGTGGGGGCTCTATCTGACTCTGTATTGAGAGAAGCTTTTCATGCTTCTTCTCCATATTTATAGAAGAAAATCCTTAAGTCTTAAACACAAGGTAGTCCTCATTCAATTGAAGGACTAACTCTCCTCTGTCCACATCAATCAGAGCCCTTGCTGTGGCTAGAAAGGGTCTTCCAAGAATGATGGATTCATCCTCATCCTTCCCAGTGTCTAGGATTATGAAGTCAGCAGGGATGTAAAGGCCTTCAACCTTCACTAGGACATCCTCTATAAGTCCATAAGCCTTTTTCATTGATTTGTCTGCCATCTCTAGTGAGATTCTTGCAGCTTGTACCTCAAAGATCCCTAGTTTCTCTATTACAGAGAGTGGCATGAGATTGATACCTGACCCCAGGTCACACAGAGCCTTTTCAAAGGTCATAGTGCCTATGGTGCAAGGTATTAAGAACTTTCTGGGATCTGATTTCTTTTGAGGCAATGTCTACTGAATCAATGTATTCAGTTCATTGATGAGCAATGAAGGTTCATCCTCCCAAGTCTCATTACTAAATAACTTGGCATTCAGCTTCATGATTGCTCCTAGATATTTAGCAACTTGCTCTTCAGTAGTAACTTCATCTTCTTCAGAAGAAGAGTATTCTTTAGAGCTCATGAATGGTAATAAGAAGTTCAGTGGAATCTCTATGGTCTCTGTATGAGCCTCATATTCCTTTGGTTCCCTATTAGGGAACTTCTTATTGGTTAGTGGACGTCCATTGAGGTCTTCCTCAATGGAAATCACGCCGTCCTCCTCCCCTATAGGTTCGGCCATTTTGGTCATATTAATGGCCTTGCACACTCTATTTGGATTCTCTTCTGTATTGCTTGGGAGAGTACTAGGAGGAGTTTCAGTGACTCTTTTACTCAACTGACCCACTTGTGCCTCCAAATTTCTGATGGAGGACCTTGTTTCATTCATGAAACTGAGAGTGGCTTTAGATAGATCAGAGACTATGTTTGCTAAGCCAGAGAGGTGATGATTGGATTTTTGATGGTTTAGAATTTCACTAATGAAATCTCGTTGTAAAGTATAGTCTCTAAACCAACAATAATCCTTTCAAACAAAAATTTGTTTGTCACAAGTACAAACCCCTAAAATCTATAAATCGAATTATTTAAATCTCGGGTCGTCTCTCAAAGGACTTGCAGTGTAGTAGTGTTCTTGTTATTGGTTATGAACTTGTTTATTTTGGGGTTTTAGATGAGAAACATGAATAGTAAATGGTAATGAAATTTTATTAACAAAATAGTCTTGGCAAGGTTTGATGATCAAGGACCTATATCATTATCACTAATCACAATTATGATAGTTGCAAGGATCAATCTCACTAAGTCATCCTCTAACTAATAGCAAAGGAAAGTCAAGTGAGTTACATTGATCCAAGTCCATAAATCCTAGTTCCCACTAATTGAATTAATGAAGGCTAGAGTCAATGGCTATCAACTATCAATCACTTGGATATTAGTAACTCAAAAGTTCCTAAGTTATCTTCCCAAGCCAAGAACATAAAATTCTATTCTAACATCCTCCCAAGCATTTCATCAAACACTTGGAAGGTACAAAAGAAAAGTATAGTAAATTACAACAAGAATGAATTCTAACTACAATTGAATGCAAAGAATTAACAACAACAATCAAGGAAATCACAATTATCATGAATTACCTCAAATTGCATTATTGAAAGAAAACAAAAGAACAACAATAGATCCATAACAAAATGAAGAATTACAATGATTAAAGCATAAAACTAGAAAGAGGAAGAAGAGAGGAGTAAAAATTGATAGAGAAAGAGTAAATCAAAGCATGAATTAAACCTAGATCTAAAAGGAGGGATTAACCTAAACCTAATCCTAATTCTAGAGAGAAGTGAGAGCTTCTCTCTCTAGAAACTACCTCTAAACTAATCCTAAAGTGTATGAATGAACTAAATATGTTAATCCCCTTCAATCCTTCGTCCTTTAAAGCACTTGGGCGCCAAAATTGGTTGTAACTGGGCCCCACAACTTCCCATAAATCGTTGGGCACGTTTTCTGTTTAAAACTCACGTGCGGCCATCGGCGCGGATGCACACGGTACACCTACGCGTCCCTGGCCAAATTCGCAATGTGCGCGAGAGCGCCTTGTGCGCGTCTGCGTGCGTGTCCTTGGCCGAGGTTACTTCTTTGGCTTTTTATGCTTCTCTCCACTTGCATGCTTCCTTCCTTGTTCCTTTGATCCATGCCTAGCCTATTTTAACCTGAGATTACTAGCAAACACATCAAGGCATCTTATGGAATCAAGGATGAATTGAAATTATCAAATTAAAGGCTTAAAAAGCATGTTTTTATATTCAAGCACAAATACAGGAGAGATTACAAAACTATGCTAATTCATTGGCTAAATGTGAGAAAAGGTTATCAAAATGCTCTAAATTCAACACAAAATAAACCCTCAAAGCGGGGTTTATCAAGAGGCTCTGCTCAAAATTCTTTGTCTGTTGCTGAGAAGATGATGGAAAAGGTTTGCTATTGCCAAACCTATTTCTCCTACCATTATTATTATTGAAACCTTGTTGAGGCTTCTGTTGATCCATCCGTGAAAAATTTGGGTGATTTCTCCATGAAGGATCATAGGTGTTTCCATAGGCTTCTCCCATGTAATTCACTTCTTCCAGTCCAGGATTCTCAAGATCATAGGCTTCTTCTTCAGAGGAAGCTTCTTTGGTACTGCCGGATGCAGCTTGCATTCCAGTCAGACTCTGAGAATCATATTGACTTGCCGAGTCAATATTTTATTCTGAGCCAATATGGCATTCAGAGTATCAACCTCAAGAACTCATTTCTTCTGAGTCATCCCATTATTCACAGAATTTCTTTCAGAAGTGTACATGAACTGGTTATTTGCAACCATTTCAATGAGTTCTTGGGCTTCTTCAGGAGTCTTTTTCAGATGAAGAGATCCACCAGCAAAGTGGTCCAATGACATCTTGGACAATTCAGAAAGACCATCATAGAATATACATATGATGCTCCATTCTGAAAGCATGCCAGAAGGACACCTTCTAATCAATTGCTTGTATCTTTCCCAAACTTCATAGAGGGATTCGCCTTCCTTCTGTCTGAAGGTTTGGACTTCCACTCTAAGCTTGCTCAATTTTTGAGTTGGAAAGAATTTTGCCAAGAAAGCATTGACCAACTTTTCCTAAGAGTTCAGGCTTTCTTTAGGTTGTGAGTCCAACCATGTTCTAGCTCTGTCTCTTACAGCAAAAGGGAAAAGCATAAGTCTGTAGACCTCAGGATTAACCCCATTGGTCTTAATAGTGTCACAAATTTGCAAGAATTCAGCTAATAACTGATGAGGATCTTCCAATGGAAGTCCATGAAACTTGCAATTCTGTTGCATTAGAGAAACTAATTGAGGCTTAAGCTCAAAGTTGTTTGCTCCAATTGCAGGAATTGAGATGTTTCTTCCATAGAAGTCATAAGAGGGTGCAACAAAGTCACCAAGCATCTTCCTTGCATCTCCACCATTGTTATTGGGTTCGGCCATGTCTTCTTCTTTTTCGAAAATTTTTGTCAGGTCCTCTCCAGAGTGTTGTGCTTTAGCTTCTCTTAGCTTCCTTTTCAGAGTTCTTTTAGGTTCAGGATTAGCTTCAACAAGAATGTCTTTATCCTTGTTCCTGCTCATATGAAAAAGAAAAGAACAAAGAGAGTAGTGGAATCCTCTATGTCACAGTATAGAGATTACTTTATGTGAGTAGAAGAAGAGAAGAATAGAAGAATGAGGTAGAGAGAGAAGATGAAGAATTCGAACACAGAAAGGAAGAGGGGGTTCGAATTATGAGTAGAAGAGAAGAGTTAGTAAATAAATAAATAAATAGACAGAGATGAGAGAGAGAAGAATTTCGAATATTAGTTTAAAAGATAAGAAATTTTTTTTGTTTTTATTTTAATTAATAGTTAGAATTTGAAAATTTTAAAAGAAATAAAATTAAAATTAATTTAAAACAATTAGTTAATTAAAAAAGTTTTTGAAAAAGTTGTTAGCGGTTTTCGAAAATGATGAGAGAGAGTAGTTGGGTGGTTTTGAAAAAGATAAGAAATAGTAAAACAAACAAAAAGTCAAGTAGTTAATTGAAAAAGATTTGAAAATCAATTTTGAAAAGATAAGAAGTTAGAAAAAGATTTTGAAATTAGATTTTGAAAAAGATATGATTGAAATTTATTTTGAAAAAGATTTGAAAAGGAAATTAAAAAGATTTGATTTTTGAAATTAAAGGTGATGACTTGGCTAACAAGAAACAGAAAGATATGATTCTAGAATTTAAAGATTGAACCTTTCTTAACAAGAAAGTAACAAACTTGAAATTTTTGAATCAAAACATTAATTGTTAGTAAAATAATCGAAAATATGAAAGGAATTTAAGAAAAAGATTTTGAAAATCAATTTTAAAATTTTCGAAAAAAAATGAAGGAAAAATGAAAAAGATTTGTTTTTTGAAAAAAGGTTTGAAAAGATAAAAATTTTGAAGTTGAAATTTTGACTTGACTAGAAAGAAACAACTAAATTTTAAAAATTTTTTACTAAGTCAACCCAAAATTTCGAAATTTATGAGTGAAATAAGGAAAAGATATTTTTTATTTTTGAATTTTTAATGCAGAGAGAGAAAAACAATAAAATGACTCAAAACATGAAAATTTAAGATCAAAACAAAAAAATGCATGCAAGAACACTTTGAATGTCAAGATGAACACCAAGAACACTTTGAAGATCATGATGAACATCAAGAACATATTTTTAAAAATTTTTAAGAAAAGAAACACATGCAAGACACCAAACTTAGAAATTTTTAATGTTTAGACACTAAGAAATTGAAAATGCATATGAAAAACAACAAAAGACACAAAACAAGAAGATTTTAAGATCAAACAAGGAGACTTTATCAAGAACAACTTGAAGATCATGAAAAACACAATGCATGAGATTTTTCGAAAATCTTGGGAAAATTTGAAAACATGCAATTGACACCAAACTTAGGATTTGACACTAAACTCAAACAAGAAACACAAAATATTTTTGGTTTTTTTATTAATTTTTTTTTCGAAATTAAAAATAAAAAGCTTAAACATAAAATAAAATTACCCAATCTAAGCAACAAGATGAATCGTTAGTTGTCCAAACTGGAACAATCCCAAGGCAACGGCGCCAAAAACTTGGTACACGAAATCGTGAGTTCACACTTTTCTCACAACTCTGCGCAGCTGACCAGCAAGTGCACTGGGTCGTCCAAGTAATACCTTACGTGAGTAAGGGTCGATCCCACAGAGATTGTCGGCTTGAAGCAAGCTATGGTCATCTTATAAATGTCAGTCAGGCGAATTCAAATGGTTATGAGGTTTTGATGATTAAAAGAGAAATAAAACATAAAATATGATAGAGATATTTATGCAATTCATTGGTGGGAATTTCAGATAAGCATATGGAGATGCTTTGTTCCCTCTGAGCCTCTGCTTTCCTATTGTCCTCATCCAATCATGTGTACTCTCTTCCATGGCAAGCTGTATGTTGGTGGATCACCGTTGTTAAGGGAAACCATCCATCCTCTCAGTGAAAACATATTTGCTACGGTTTCCCGCATGGCTAATCTGCTGTCGGTTCTCAATCGTGTCGGAATAAGATCCATTTGATCCTTTTGCACACTGTCACTGCGCCCAAGAGTCACGAGTTTAAAGCTCGTCACAATCATCCCATCCCAGATCCTACTCGGAATACCACAGACAAGTGGTGCACGAAATTGTAAATCACACTTTTCACAACTCGTACCACTAACCAGCAAGTGCACTAGGTCGTCCAAGTAATACCTTACGTGAGTAAGGGTCGAATCCCACGGAGATTGTTGGCTTGAAGTAAGCTATGGTTATCTTGTAATTCTTAGTCAGGATAATAATAATTCTCAGTTTTGATTGGTAGTAAATAAAAAGCATGGATTAAATAATACTTGTTATGCAGTAATGGAGAATATGTTGGAGTTTTGGAGATGCTTTGTCTTCTGAATCTCTGCTTTCCCCCTGTCTTCTTTTTCACACACGCAAGATTCCTCTTATGGCAAGCTATATGTTGGTGGATCACCGTTGTCAATGGCTACCATCCGTCCTCTCAATGAAAATGGTCCAGATGTGTTGTCACCGCACGGCTAATCATCTGTTGGTTCTCACTCATGCTGGAATAGGATCCATTGATCCTTTTGCGTCTGTCACTACGCCCAACCCTTGTGAGTTTGAAGCTCGTCACAGTTATTCAATCCCTGAATCCTACTCGGAATACCACAGACAAGGTTTAGACTTTCCAAATTCTCAAGAATGCTGCCAATGGATTCTCGCTTATACCACGAAGACTCTGATTAAGGAATCCAAGAGATACTCATTCAATCTAAGGTGGAACAGAGGTGGTTGTCAGGCACGTGTTCATAGATTGAGAATGGTGATAAGTGACACAGAACATCACATTCATCATATTGAAGTGCGAATGAATATCTTAGATAGAAACAATCGTGTTTGAATAGAAAATAGAAATAATTGCATTAATCCATCAAGACACAGCAGAGCTCCTCACCCCCAACAATGGAGTTTAGAGACTCATGCCGTCAAAGAGTACAAAGTTCAGATCTAAAAATGTCATGAGGTACAAAATAAATCTCTAAAAGTTGTTTAAATACTAAACTAGTAACCTAGGTTTATAGAGAATGAGTAAACTGAGATAGATAGTGCAAAAATCCACTTCTGGGGCCCACTTGGTGTGTGCTGGGGCTGAAACTTGAGCTTTTCAGGTGCCTGGGCTGTTTCTGGATTTAAACGCCATGTTGTAACCTATTTCTGGCGTTTAACTCCAACTTGCAACCTGTTTCTGGCGTTTAACGCCAGAATGGAACATGGAATTGGCGTCAAATGCCAGTTTACATCATTTATCTTCGAGAAAAGTATAGACTATTAAATATTGTTGGAAAGCCCTGGATGTCTACTTTCCAACGCAATTAAGGGCGCGCTAATTGGATTTTTGTAGCTCCAGAAAATCCATTCCGAGTGCAGGGAGGTCAGAATCTAGCAGCATCAGCAGTCCTTTTTTAGCCTGAATCAGATTTTTGCTGAGATCCTTCAATTTCAGCCAAAAAATACCTGAAATCACAGAAAAACACACAAACTCATAGTAAAGTCCAGAAATATGAATTTTGCGTAAAAAATAATAAAAATATACTAAAAACTAACTAAAACATACTAAAAACTACATGTTAGCCCACTTGAGCCTTTTAATCCCCTTCTGTTCTATAACCACATTACTAGCCTTAACCAGAAAAATAATTTAAAAATCCCAAGTTGAATCCTTGGTTAGCTTAAGATAGAAATTGTGTATCAACTAAGTGTGGGGAAATTTATGGGAACATGGGATGATAGGAAAAAGGTATTAAAGTGAATAAATTATTTGAAATTTGGGAGCATGATCACGTGAAATCAAAATAATTAAAATACTATGTGCATTGATATATTATTCTTATATTTCAAAAAAAATAAGAAAAAAAGAAAAAAGATTATTAAGTAACTAAATAAGGGGACAAAAATTACCCCAATGCAAAAATTAAAGAATCAATGTACATGGGATAAAATAAAAAATAAAATTGGTGCATGAGTATGTAACACACAAGTGGGAAAATTGGGTAGCTAGGCATGATTTTAGAAGTTATATAGAATGTATGTATGTTAGGTGATAGCTCAGGTTACTCAAAGATTCAATTTATAACTCACTTAGCCATACATATATCCTTACCCTTGCCTTGGCCCCATTACAACCTTGAAAAAGACCTCATGATGTTTGTATGTATACATTAAATATTTGTTGATTGGTTAGATGAAGAACAAAGTTTTAGAAAGCATGATTAGAGAAGAATAGAGTGATTGACCCTAGACACTTGAGAGATTAGAGTGCATATATACTACCAGTGAGGGTTCAATGCTTGATTCTATGTTCCCTGCTTTTATGAGCTATCTTCTTACAAGTTTACTTGTTTTCACTGTATGATTTGAATTAGTGGAATTTGATTCATATTTGTCTTGGAGAACTTATCTACTTTTAACCAAGTAGGTAGAAACATTTTGCATGTAGTTGCATTCACATAGATAGGTTGCATTGCATACTCTCTATCATTCCTCTTCACTCCTTTATAGCTTCTCTTGAGCTTAGCATGAGGACATGCTAATGTTTAAGTGTTGGGAAGTTGATAAACCACTATTTTCTGGTTTATCTTGTGCTTAATTGAGTAGATTTTATCAATCTTTCATACACTTATTCATACTAAATGCATGAGTTTATATTCTCCTTCCTGATTTTGTGCTATGATTGAAAACATGCTTCTTTGGCCTTATATTTGCTAATATTAATCCTCTCTTATTACTATTAGATGCCGTGATATGTGTGTTAAGTGATTTCAGGGATTACAGGGCATGAATGGCTCAGAGGATGGAAAGGAAGCATGCAAAAGTGAAAGGAATACAAGAAGTTGAAGAAATTGCAAAGCTGTCAGCCTGACCCTCTCGCACTAAAACGACCATAACTTGAGCTTCAAAGGTCGAAATGACGCGGTTCTAGTTGCATTGGAAAGCTAACATCCGGGGCTTCACAACAATATATAATTTACCATAGCTTCCTCGAAGTTAAGCGATGCGAACGCATGGATGACGCGCCCACGTCGCATCTGCGAACTTCAAACCACGCAAACACGTGGACGATGCCTCTGCGTCACTTTGCCACTACTTGTACGGACCAGAAAGCATTGGAGTGACTTCTGGGCTGTTTTTGACCCAGTTCTTAGCCCAGAAAACACAGATTAGAGGCTGGGAGTTGAGCAGAATCATATCATTCAATCATTACTCACAATTTTAGGTTTTAGATATAGTTTTAGAGAGAGAGGTTCTCTCCTCTCTCTTAGGATTTAGGATTAGGAATTATCTCATCTTCATATCTGGTTCTATATTCCTTTTACTTTGTATTTCTCTTTTACTTTTAGATACTTTGATGCTTGTATTACTTATGTTGCCTATTTGGCTTATGCACCATTCATGTTAGGATTTTCTTAAATAATATAATTTGAGGTATTTTCAGATCTATGATTTTTATCTAGCTTTTTATATTCTTGGCTTTAATTGATTAATTGGTAACTCTTGAGTTGTCAAACTCATTTTCGACTGAAAATTGGAATTCTTCAAGAATTAACTCGAGTTCCAATAACTCTAGCCTTTTCCAAGGAAAGACTAGGACCAGAGCGGAACCAAACTTATTCCATCCACTTGACTTACCTTCATAGTTAGAGGTTAACTTAGTGGGAGAAAAATCCAAATCTCATCACAATTGATAAGGATAACTAGGATAGGACTTCCAGTTTTCATACCTTGCCAAGAGTTTTATTAGTTATTAATTTATTAATTCTTGCAATCTATTTCTCTTGCTTAAAACCTTTTTCAAACCCAAACACTGTTTTTCCATAACCAATAATAAATCATACTTCCCTGCAATTCCTTGAGAAGACGACTTGAGATTTGAATACTTCGGTTTATAAATTTATTAGGTTTTGTTACTTGTGACAACCAAAACGTTTGTATGAAGGGATTTTCTGTTGGTTTAGAATCTATACTCACAACGCGACTATATTTTTACAAAATTCTTTACTAGCAAAAATCCTAACGTCAGTGCTCAAGGTTTAAATGCAAAGTTTGATGTAAAGCTCAACTGAATGGGTCTAAGAAGTTGTTTGGCTGCTTTAGTGAGAATTCAGATTGCCTGCCACCTGGTTGGAACACTAATGATCAACAAGAAGACGGGTGCAAAAGCAAGGTTTGGGACCCCAGAATTCAATCTAGAAATCAATACTCTTGGGGCCTTGTCACTTGTTTTAGCTTGCTTGAAGGCTTTCTGTGCCTAGTTTGGGATCCCGGAGGCTGTTGGCATTCCAAACACTGGTGGAGATTCTTGGATGAATACAAGCGCAAGCCACCATAACAAGGAGCTCACCAGAATGTCCAACTTAAGGACTTTAACTAAAAGTACTAGGTGGGAGACAACCCACCATGGTATGATCGTCCCTTTTTCAGTTTTAATTCTAGTCTGTTTTGTTTGTTTTTGAGTTTTGATTGAATCTGGAATCATGCATAACATTCATATTAGAATTGCATTAAGCATTTTGCATATTAAAAAAAAACGCACGCGACGCGACAGCATCGCTGACGCGTACGCATCAAATGTGCGTTGGGAAGCAAATAAGATTGAACAGAGAGTCACGAGAAAGTGTGGCTGGAGGCGTGCCTTTGGCACAATTTGACCCACGCGACCGCATCGCCGACGCGTCTGCATCATGTGGGAAAAATGCCTCCCACGCGTCCGCGTCACCCACACGAATGCGTGCCTCAAAATCATCGTAAAAAGGGGTGTATGGCAATAAGTTGAGCTGGAGTTGGGCTGAACTCGTGCTAGACGCACAAGCCCCACTACGCGTACGCGTGCCCCACGCTTCCATGCCGTTTTCAAGGTTTGGCCATTCACGCGATCGCGTCCACCACACGAACGCGTCACCCTGAAATTTGGAAGAATGAGTTTTCAAACAGAGAGTTGTGCGAGCGCGAGACTGTCCTCGCGCCACTAGCATTAATCATGTCACACGTCCGCGTGACCGACGCGTCCGCGTCACCTCATTTAAGCGCTATCCATGCGAACGCGTGACCCACGCGTCCACGTCGAATGCGCCGCACAACTTATCTTAATCTGCCAAAATATCTTATCTTTTTCTTCCCCAAATCCTACTTTTTCTTTTCCTTTCTTATTTCTTTCTTCCCCCTTCCTCCTTCTTCCTTCTTTCTTCTTCCTTCTTTCTCCTTTCTTTTTTTATTTTCATGCATTTTTATGTTGGTGTTGGAGCTTTATTTGGATTTTACTTTATTATAACGAAGCTTGTGAATATTATAAGGATTGGTTTGACAATTGATATTTTAAATTTGGCTCTCATATATATTTGGATTTATTACTTTCATTCCACTTTTAACTCACAATACTTGTAATCCACCTGTATTTGAGATTATCATTTACAATTGTCATCATACAAGTGCTCTTTAATCCAGCTTATTTTAAATTGATGCTTGACCTATGCTTCTCATGCCTTTGCCTGCATGCTTTTACACATCTTGCATCTAATTGATTTAATATGCCTTGCTATATTTCCATTGATCTCCTAATTGCATGTAGTCGCGACCATGTATTTAAGACATTATCCCTTACCTTGGCATTGATTATCACTTGAACCTTCCTCCTCCCGGTTCTAGTTATTTGAATTACATGTCCCTTTTCTTTCTTCTTTTTTAGGATGGCCACCAAAAAGGGTAACGAGAAAGCCTCTAACAAGCCACCGGTGAAGAGCGGAACGAAAGGAGTACTGGCTGAGGAACCACAACCCCCGCCCACCTGCACATCTTAGCATGCACCGGGGATGGTACAATCTTTAAGTGTGGGGAGATCGATACCGACTTCCAAGGGTTAGTTACCTTCTTCTCAACACCAATATTCTATTTTCTTTGTCTGTTCATTGTTGCATTGCACAATAGATTGCATGTGTAGTTGATTGTTTACATTTAAATACTACTTGGTTGAAAAATAATAAGTTTCTTCTAAAGACCCTATTTTTGAAAAATTTCACTAATTTAAAATCAAAATTTTTTGTGCTAAATCTGTTTGAAGTTGTATTTGGAACATAGTTAAAAGCTAAGAAGACACAAACCATAAGATTTTGAGCCTAATTATATGGTTACATTATTTAACCATAAATATTTTATTCTTGTGTGTTTTCTTCTCTATAATTGCAATCTTTGCTTTGTTCTGTTCTATATGTCCATTATTTAGTATATTTATATGCTTGCATATGATTGAGGCCATTAATTGTATTTTTTCTCGCTTATCCCAAATAAACCTACCTTTTATGCCATCCTTGTTAGCCCCTTTGAGCCTTTTAACCACCTTCTATTTTATAACCACATTACTAGCCTTAAGCAAAAAAAAAAAAACAAAATAAAAATTCCAAGTTGAATCCTTGGTTAGCTTAAGATAGACATTGTGTATAATTTAAGTGTGGAGAATTTTATGGGAACATGGGATGATAAAAAAAAGTAGGAAATTAAATTGAATAAGTTATTTGAAAATTTGGGAAGCATGCTCATGTGAAATTAAAATAATTAAATTACCATGTACATTGAAAAAAAAATTATTAAGTAATTAAATAAGGGGATACAAAAAAATAATATTACCCTAAATGCAAAATAAAAAGAATCAATGCACATGGGACAAAATTCAAAAAAATAAGTTTGATACATGAGCATGTAATATAAAAAAAATTTGGGTAGCTTGGTAAAGCATTTTAAATTATATAAAGTATGCATATGTTAGGTGAGATCTTAGACTAATCAAGGATTCACTTTGTTAGCTCAAGTTGTTGATTGGTTAGATGAAGAACAAGGTTTAGAAAGCATGACTAGGGAAGAGTAGAGTGATTGACCCTAGACACTTGAGCGATTAGAGTGATATACACTACCAGTGAGGGTTCAATGCTTGATTCTGTGTTCTCTGCTTTCATGAGCTATCTTCTTCTTGCAAATTATTTGTACTTCGCTTTTGTGATCTGAATTAGTGAAATCCAGTTCATGTCTATTCTTAGAAGATTTATTTACCTTGACCAAGTAGGTAGAAACATTTTAGCATATAGTTGCATTCACATTCATAGGTTGCATTGCACGAGTCTTGCTTTTCCCTACTCATTTATTTTATCTCCTTGAGCTTAGCATGAGGACATGCTAATGTTTTAGTGTGGGGAGGTTGATAAACCATTATTTTATGGTTTATATTGTGTTCGATTGAGTGGTTTTATCAAGCTTTTCACCCATTTATTCATATGATTAGCATGTATTTACAATTCCTTCCCAAATTGTTCTATGATTGAAAACTTGCTTCCTAAAGATCTTTTAATTGTATATTTTATTCTCCTTTATACCATTCGATGCCATGATATGTGTGTTAAGTGTTTCAGGCTTCATAGGGCAGAAATGGCTGAGAGAATGGAGAGGAAGTTTGCAAAAATGGAAGAAACACAAGAAATTGAGGAGATGTCCAGCGAGAAGCGACACGGGCGCATGGCTCACGCGACCGCGCGAAATGGAGGAAAACGCAGTGATGCGCTCGCATACCTGACGTGACCGTGTGGATTGGAAGCTGCACGAGTGACGCGAATGCGTGGACGACGCGCACGTGTGGCACGAAAAATGCTGAGTGACGCAAACGCGTGACTGATGCGTATGCGTGACATGCGCGATCTGCAGAAATTACAAAATACGCTGAAGACGATTTTGGGCCGCGTTTTGACCCAAATTTTAGCCCAGGAACGTAGATTAAAGTCAAGGAACATGCAGAGACTCAAAGAGGAGGAGATCATAATACACTTTTCATAATTTAGATGTAGTTTTTAGAGAGAGAGGCTCTCTCCTCTCTCTTAGGATTTAGGTTTAGGATTTCTATTAGGATTAGGAATATTTCTTCTTCATCTCAGGTTCAATGTTCTTTTTAGTTATTTTTCTCTTTTATTTGTTTATGAACTTTTCATGTTAGGATTTTCTTAAATAATATAATTTGAGGTATTTCAGACTCATGATTGCTTTTTCTTATTTATAATTTATATTATTTACTATTGGCTTTGGTTGATTAATTGGTAACTCTTGAGTTGTCAAACTCATCGTGATTGATAATTAATATCTTTTCTGATTAATTTAGATTCCTATAACTCTAGTCTTTCCTTGAGGAGTTGACTAAGACTTTAGGTGTTAAATTAATTTGTCCACTTTACTGACCTTAATAGTTAGAGGATGACTTAGTGGTAGCAGAAATATAATTCTCATCACCATTAATAAGGATAACTAGGATAGGACTTCCAGTTTTCATACCTTGCCAAGAGATTTTCTAATTATTAATTTATTTTTCTTATCAATTAAATTATTTGTTCAAACATTTTCAAAACCCCAAATATACATTTGCATAACCAATAGTAAATCATACTTCCCTGCAATTCCTTGAGAAGACGACCCGAGGTTTAAATACTTCGGTTATCAATTTCAAAGGGTTTGTTATTTGTGACAACCAAACGTTTGTAAGAAAGGGATTTTTGTCGATCTAGAAGCTATACTTACAACGGGAATCAATTCGTGAAAATTCTAGATTACGCGAGAGTCTCGTTCTTCAGTCTTGGTTCTAGCCTATACCACAAAGGCCCTAATCGCCCTGTACCTCGGCTGCACTGATGACTCCAAGTACCCAACGAAGTCGTGGATTAGCCGTCTAAGAGATGTTTAATCAAGCTTGTGTTTCAGTACTATCCTGTCAAGAACTCACACAAACCCCTTTGAATAGGGATGAAGGTCAAGTTACAATCCCAATTCATTAGGATGAAGAACAAAGATACATCTTAGAATGGAATCTAGCATAGATTGAAATAGAATAGTGATATTATTAATCCATAAGAATCAGCAGAGCTCCTAACCTTAACCTAGGAGGTTAGTCACTCATACTATACATAGAATAGTGTTCGAATGTAAAAGTGGGAGAAGAAGATTGGCGGAATCCCTAAACAAGGGTGATCTGCACATATAAATACTAATCTGATAACTAAGAATTATAGAAATAAGATAAACTAGTCTAGTTGTGCGAGACTCCACTTTCTGGGCCCACTTGGTGAGTGTTTAGGCTAAGCTTGAGTGAAGCCACGAGTTGGTACTCCCCCTAGAGCATTGGACGCCAGCTTTGGGCTCTTAAATGGGTGTTGGATGTCAGCTACTCCCTTTTGGGCGTTGGACGCCAGGAATGGAGTTGGTGGCTGGCGTTGGATGCTAATTTTGGGCCTTTTTTCCAAAGCAAAGTATAAACTATTATATATTTTTGGAAAGCTCCGAATGTTAGCTTTCTATATCCATTGAGAACGCATCATTTGGACTTCTGTAGCTCTAGAAATGCTCTTTCAAGTGCATGGAGGTCAGAATCTGACAACACCTGCAGTTCTTTCTCTATCTCTAAATCAGACTTTGCCAAAACTCCTAAATTTCAGCCAGAAAATATCTGAAATCATCATAAAACACAAGAACTCAAAGTAGAATCCAAAAATATGAATTTTTCACTAAAACCTATGAAAATATAATAAAACTTAAACAAAACATAACAAAAAATATATTAAAATGATGACAAAAAGCGTATAAATTATCCGATCATCAACGCCCAAACGTTTTCTACTCTAGGGTGTTCTGTTCTTCTGTATGAATCTTCCTGTCCTTATTCTAAGCGTTGTACATGATCACAACATTAGAAAACCTAGGAAAACTTTGAAAATCAATGAAAAATAAAATGAAATCAAACTAAAATAAAACTAAAATAAACTAAAGGATACTCCTGGTTGTGTTACCTCCTAACAAGCGCTTTTTTACCATCACTAACTTAACGTTCAGATCCTCTAAAGGGGAAGATAGTCATAGAGGCTTAAATCCTCACTCCTCACTATGAACTTCTTTTCTGTGCTCTCACGGATCAGCTCAATATGCTCAAGGGACATGATCTTGCTCACAATATGAGGTGGGACTAGGATTGCAGTGAATATCACCCTCATCCCTGGTGGACAATGCATACTCAACACTAAAATTAGGTTTGATATCAAGGAAAATTGTATTGGTTTCTACCAAGGGAGGAAGCTTAAACTCTAAATTTTGTATGCAGGTACCTCCCTTGTCAGAGACGGGTGGAGGTTTAAAAGTCTTGAACACCATGTAATTTTCATGTAACCTCAGCACTAGTTCACCTCTCTCAATGTCTATCAGAGCTCTCCCAGTAGTTAGGAATGGTCTTCCTAAGATGATGGAGTCATTAACATTCTCTTCCATGTCAAGTATCACAAAGTCTGCAGGGAGGAAGAGCTCTTCAACCTTAACTAGTACGTTCTCCACTAGCCCATATGCCTACCTCACGGACTTGTCAGCCATTTGTAGGGTTATCCTTGCTGCTTGTGCTTCTTGGATTTCCAGCTTTTTCATTATAGACAGACACATCAGATTTATGTTTAAGCCAAGGTCACACAGTGCTTTCTCAAAAGTAATAGTCCCAATGGTATAGGGGATCAGAAAGCTTCCAAGATTAGCCATCTTCTTGGGTAGCTTCCTCTAAATCAGTGCACTAGATTCCTTGGTCAAGACTACAGTTTCATCTTCCTTCAAGGCTCTCTTCTCAGAGAGGAAGCCTTTCATTACTGCCATGTAAGGAGACATCTTCTCCAACACCTTAGCAAAAGGAATACTAATGTGTAACTTTTTAAAAATCTTCAAGAACTAAGTGAATTGTTCATCCTTGTTCTCCATTTGAAGCTTATGAGGGTATGATACTTCAGATTCTTGTGCCACTAGTGAGGCATGTAACAGTGTGCTCCCAACCTTTTCTTGAGCCCTTTCTTCCTCTAGCTCTTTAGCAAGTTGTACTTCTTCCTTTTACACAGAATCAGTATCCATTGTGATGGCTTTGTACTCTTCCCTTCTGATGGAGGCTCGGGTTTCTTGCATAAAGCTTTGTTGGCTTTTTGTGAATTCTACAACAATGGATGCTAGGTTAGAGATGCTCTGGGGTTGTTCTTTCAGTCCATGGTTAACGCTCTGCGAGTAAAGAACATCCTTGGGACTTCTAGGGTAACCTTCCATGTAATTGACCTGTTAAAGTACATACCGAGCATTATTGTAGGTTTCATCTTGTGGGTAACCACCATTCATATTACAAGGAATGGTGCCTTAAAATTTTGTGCTTGAGCTTTGCATACTATTCAGTTGTTGAGTGAGAAGACTCATCTGTTGAACTAGAAGCTTGTTCTGAGCACGAAGTTCATCTACATTCTCTACTTCCTAAGCTCATTTCCTAACTAGAGTCCTCTCAGATGAATATAAGTACTAGTTATTAGCAACCATCTCAATGAGCTCTTCTACCTCTTCAGGTGTCTTTTTCATGTGCAGGAACCACTTGCAAAGTGATCTAATAATCTTGGCCATCTCAGAGAGACCTTTATAGGAGATGTCTATCTTGACCCAATCTAAGAACATATCAAGGGGGCATTTTCTGAGCATTAGCTTGTACCTCTCCCAAGCATCATAGAGGAACTCGCTCTCTTCTTGCCTGAAGGTCTAAACGTCTGTCCTTAGCTTAGTCAATCTCCGTAGGGAAAAGAACTTGTTCAGGAACTTGTTGACAACTTTATTCCAAGTGTTCAAGCTCTCCTTGGGTTGAGCCTCAAGCATTTCTTTGCTCGGTCCCTCACAGCAAATGGGAAGAGTATTAGCCTGTAGACCTCAGGGTCCACCCCATGGGTCTTCACGGTATTACAAATCCACAGGAAGTTAGAGATGAACATATTAGGATCTTCGTGCGGGAGTCCCTAAAGCTGGCAATTTTATTGCACTAGTATGATCAGTTGTGGTTGAGCTCAAAATGATCTACTCTAATAGGGAGCACACTAATGCTCATTCCATAGAAATTAGGAGTGGGGGTTGTGTAAGAGTCCAGGATTTTTCTAAGTTGTGTATTCCCATTTGGATTCAAAATGAACTGTCCCTGTTCCTGAACACACAAATGGAAAACCAAAGAAAGTGGGAGTCTCTATGTCAAAGTATAAGAACTCCTGGTGAGATATCCTATAAAACTTAAGAAAATAAAATAAATTAAAGTAAGAATTAAACTAAAAGAATTCAAAAATAAGGATGAAACGAGAACTTAAAGTTTTCAAAAACTAAAACGAAAAAGACCTTAAAAATTTCAAAATAAAAAGGGAAGGAAAAAACACTAAAGGGACACCAAACTTAAAATAAGAAATTAAGGTAAAATAAATAAGTGAAATTCCAAAATAAAGGGAAAATAAATAAAATGAAAATTTTAAAATTTAAAAAAATAAATAAATAAACAAAACTAAGAAAAATACCTAATCTAAGCAAGTAGACAACTGGTAGTTGTCAATCACAAAAAAATTCCGACAACGGCACCAAAAACTTGGTGCACAAATTAGGATTTTGCATAGCTTAACTGGTAAGTACACCGGGTCATCCAAGTAATACCTTAGGTGAGTGAGGGTCGATCCCACGAGGATTGTCAGATTGAGCAAGCAATGGTTGTCAGGTTGGGCTTAGTCAGGCATATATAAAAGGGATTTGGTGAGTGATAAACCCTATTTTTAGGGTTTATCTTGTGTTGAATTTAGAGGGTTTTGTCAACTTTTCTCTCATGTATCTAATGAAATAGCATGGTTTTGTAAATTCTCCTTTAATTGTGCTTAAGAGTGAAAACATGCTTTTTAGGTCTTAAAATAGCTAGATTTAATTCAGCTTGATTCCATTAGATGCCTTGATATATTTGTTAAGTGATTTCAGATTTAGGAGGCAAAGATTGGATCAAGGAAATGAAGAAAAAGCATGTAGAAATGGAGAACTGATGAAGAAATGAAGGAATCGCAAAGTTGTCAAGCCCGACCTCTTTGCACTTAATCGATCATAACTTGAGTTACAGAGATCCAAATGACGCGGTTCTAGTTGCGTTGGAAAGTTAACATCTGGTGCTACAAAATAATATAAGATTTACCATAGTTGCCATGCGTCTAGGGATGCGTACGGACACTATAAACATACACGCCGATGCTGCACGTGACTTTTTAAAGTGCAACTCGTGGCCAACGATTTCTGAAGCATTGTGGGCCCAATCCAACTCATTTCTGATGCTATTTAAGCCAAGAATTAAAGGGGAATCAACATACTTTTGATTATTAGTCATAGTTTAGTTTTAGAAGTAGTTAGAGTTAGTTTCTAGAGAGAGAAGCTCTCACTTCTCTCTAGAATTAGGATAGGTTTAGGTCAATAATCTTAGATCTAGGTTTTAATTCATGCTTTCATCTACTTCTACCTTTTAATTCTTTGTTGTTACATTCATCATTCTTCCACTCTTTTATTGTAATTTCCTTCAAGTTGTTCCTATACTTTGTTTTAGATCTACTCTTGTTTCTTCTATTTCCTTTTAATTCAATTTGAGGTAATTCATGATAATTGTGCTTTATTTCCTTTTCTATTGTTGATCTCTTGCTTTTGTAGTTGTATTTCTCTTTAATATTTGCACTTTATGCTGTTTACCTTTATTTCCTTTTATGTGTTTGTTGAAATGCCTCTTCTAGATATGAGTTAGATTTCGTTCCTCTTGGCCTAGGTAGAGTAATTAGTGATACTTGAGTTATCAAACTCTTTTGTTGATTGATAATTAGAGATTGCTAATTGACTTGGATACCACTAAAGCTAGTCTTTCCTTAGGAGTTGGCTAGGACTTGTGGAATCAAGTTAATTCATCCACTTGACTTTCCTCCATGGTTAGAGGTTAACTAAGTGGGAGCAATGAACAATCCTCATCACAATTGATAAGGATAACTAGGATGGGATTTCTAGTTCTCATACTTTGCTAAGAGCTTTCTTAGTTGCTAGTTTATTTCTTTTGCAATTTACATTCCTTTTTCCTGAACTCAAAAACCACAAACATACTTCATAGCCAATAACAAGAACACTTTATTGCAATTCCTAGGGAGAACTACCCGAGCTTTAAATACTTCGGTTTATAATTTTAGGGGTTTGTTTTAGTGACAAACAATCTTTTGTATGAAAGGATTATTGTTTGGTTTAAAAACTATACTTCGACGAGATTTCATTTGTGAAATTCTAAACCGTCAAAAATCCATTCATCAAAATGGCACCGTTGCCGGGGAGTTGTAATGGTGTTATGTTATTGGTTATTGTATATATCTGAATATTGTGAATAACTTGATTTTTGGATTGCTTGTTAGCTTTGCTAGTTTTAGGACTTTGTTTTATTATCTCGTGTTAGATTTTGTTTCTTATTTTCTCCTTTCATCATGAATTCTCACTTTGGCTATGAGTGTGATTACAACTATGTTGTAGAAAGTGGAGATTATAATGAAGAGATGTATCAAAGATGGGACAACCAAAGGTGGGAGGAGCCATATGCATATGACCAATCCTTATGGCAACAACCTCCACCAATACACTATGAAGAAGAGCCATTCTATGATGCACACCAATCCAATGGCTATGGTGAATCTCCTTGTGACTTTCAAGAACCACCACCATATGCCTATGAGCGATGTCCTCAACATAGCCCTCAACCATACTCACAAGCTTCTTTTCACCAAACACCTCCATATGACCATGATCCTTACCCACCATACCAACCACCTTTGGAACCATATGAACCATACATAGAACCACCACCATTACAACATCAATACTCCCAAGAACCACCACCTCTACACCTTTACCAAGAAGAACCACTTTCCTATCATAAATCCTTTCTCTAAAATAATGAACTCTCCTATCCATTCCAATCTCTAATGGATGAAACCCTTGGTGTTCTTATTCAAAGGAAAGATGAAATGAAAAGGGATGTGCAACAATTTATGGCTACTTTGACCGAGGTAGTAAGCCGATTAGCCTCCCAATGCTTGAATATTCAAGGAACTGCTACATGTGAAGAATCCAAGGAAGATAGGGTTGTTAAAGAAAAGGAAGAAGTGGTTGAAGACTTAGGAGATGCGGAACTGCCATCGGGACCTAGAGTTGAAGAAGACCCCTCCAAGAAGATTGTAATTGATGTTGAGAAGGAATGTTCACAACTTCCAAGGCATATCCCACATGAAGACTTGGAAGGAATATAGCAAGAATTGAGTTCCCTTGGTGATAAAGATCATGCATCAAACCTTCTTGGTGGTGCATCCTTTGAACTTGAAGAACCTTCTCTCGACAAGATGAAAAGCGATGTGGATGTAGATTTCTCTCATCCTCCTATTTATGACTTGAGTGATGGAGAAGAGTTAGATGAAATTAATGAACAAATGATTAAAATTGAAGAAGTTTGTCAAGAGGTGGAGGTAACCAAGGAAGAACACGAGGGAGTAAAGCTTGCTAGCACATTGGAGATACCTCTCCCTAAGCCACCACCATCCATTCTTTCATTCAAGTGGGTAAGTTCCTTATACTCAAGCCTTATTATTCCCCTTGAATATGGTTTGCTTGAGACGGATGGTCAACTCAGATATATTTGTGGCTTTAAGAGAAAAAGGGGGATGGTTAGTGGTTGGCATTGTAAATCAAGGTTAATTATGGTGACATGTTCAAAGCTTCAAAGCAAGAGTTGGTGTAAAACCAAATTACAAGGGTCTAGAAAGTTGTTTGGAGGCTTCTTTGAGAATTCTAAGGTCATACCACCCAATTGGAATCATAATGATCAACTTCACAACGAGTGTGAAAATAAAGTGTGGGATCCCATATTACAAGAAGAGGATCGACTTTGGGAGCCCCAAGCTTGTGAAGAACTCCATCAAGACTTGGTGCATCTTATGAGAAATCTTGGGGCACAATGGAGAACCAAGCATTGGTGGGAGTTCCAAGATGAGTTCAAGTACAAGCCACCTTGATGAGGAGCTCCCCATAAGTCAAACTTAAGGATAATAAACAAAAGTGCTAGGTGGGAGACACCCCACCATGGTAAACTCTTTTCATTTTTTTCTTTTGTAAATATTGGTAGAATTGGTTTGATTTCATGTTTTGTTTTGTTTGTTGAGTTTATTTACTAGCTTAGTATGTTAAATAAGGTTTCATGGTGTTTTGGTAGCTGTTTGGAGGTTTGGAAGGCTTGGTTTCGTGCAAGAACATAGAAAAATTTTGAAAAAACAGAGCACCAACCCATGCGTGCGCGAACTTGACGCGTACGCGTGACACAAGCATTTTCGACCATCCATGCGCACGCGTACATGGCGCGTACGCGTGGATGCAAAAATTCCATCCCCAGCCAAAAAACCCGAGAGTTAGGCCTACACTGTGCGAACATTGGGTCTAAGGCACAAACCAACCTGCGCGTACGCGTCCATGATTCTGAATCCGCAATGCACGTGCACGCGTGCGTGGCGCGTGCGCATCGATAGCGCCATCTGCCCTCCTGGTACATTTTCCAGAGAGTTGGGCTAACATTGGGCTGACGCTGTGCCCTGCGCCTAATCCCACCCACGCGTGCGCGCACCTGGCGCGTACGCGTCCTTCTGGCAATCCGCACATCGACGTGTGAGCATGCATGACGCATCTGCGTCGGTAAAAAAAAAAGTTTTTCCCCCTTCCATTTTCTTATGCTTATCGCATTCGTATACTTCTATTCTTTGCATTTTAATTTTGTTTTTATAGCCTGTTTTCATTTTATTTTCTAAGTTTTTCATTTTAATACTGGTGATGAATTCTTATACTCAATTGTTGAGAATTTCTTGCATTATTTTGGTGCCTTTTGACTTGTTTGATATTATTGGGTGATGAAACTTTTAAATCAATGATTCATCTTGTATGACTCTTATGTCTTTGTGCATTGATATGACCTCATATTGTCTTTTATGACCCACTCTTTCGTGTTCGAACTTGATGCTTTTGAGTGCTCCTCATGCTTTGACCTTACTTTTGCATCAAGTATTAGTTGACATTCCATTAGCTTATATTGCTTTCTCATCTACATGTTGTAGCTACCATGTAGTAGAGAACCATACTCTTACATGGCATTAGCCCCGCCTATGTTCTATTTGTTTTGATATTTTTGTTATAGGCTTAATTTTTCTTTCCTTTTTTTTTCCTTTTAGGTTGGCCACCAAGAAGGGAGAAAAGAAAATATTTTAAATGGGGTGACGAACAAGTCATCTGGACAACCTTTTGAAGAAAGCTCATCAATTGTAACAACCCGTCCACCTTGCTCTTCTTTGCATGCACCGAGGACAGTGTAATCTTCAAGTATGGGGAGGTCGTCCGACCGATCTCCATGGGTAACAATATCTATTTTTCAACACCAAAAGTTAGATTAGTTATTGCATTGCATGATAGGTTGCATGTTAGTTAGAATTTGTACATATTTTTACCACTTCTTTCTTATTATGACTACTTGGTTAGGGTGATGATTTCTTTTCCAAGATACTGTTTTAGGGCACCCTACCAATTTGAAAAAATTTTGTTGAACTTGCTTGAAGAATTTATTTTGGAACATGGTTTTTGAGCTAAGAACATAAGCTTGTGAGTTTTGAGCCTAATGGTGTGGTTACATCTTATAACCACTTATTTTCCCTTCTTGTGTGCATTGTTCTCTTTCTATGATTGTAATCTTTGATTTGTTTGATTCTCTATTTCCATTATTTTGTGTATTCATGCATTTATATGATTGAGGCCATCATTTTATTTAGCTCACTTACCCAAATAGCCTTACCTTTTATCTTCCATTGTTAACCAATTTTGAGCCTACACTTAACCCAATTGTTCTTTATTTTAGTACATTACAAGCCTAAAGCGGAAAACAATAAATATCCTTTGTTTCGATCTTTGATTAGCTTAGGCTAGTGAGAGTGTTTATTATTCAAGTTTAGGGAGATTTGGGAACATTGGTTGGGATAAAAGGGTGTTTTGTATTTATATATTTGGAAATTGGGTGCATACTCATGTATTGATTAAATGTATACACCTTATGCATTGATGTTCTTGTATGTAGCTTGAAAGAAAGAAAAAAATGAGAAAAACAAAAGAAATAAAAAGAAATAAAAGCGAAAAAGAAAAGAAAAGAAAAGAAAAAAATATATATAGAAAAAGAAAGAAAAAGAAAAGCAATAAAAAGGGGACAAAATGCCCCAAAGTAAAGCTCAATAAAGATCAATGCATAGGTGTTGAGAAATGAAAGGAAAATGCATGAGTATGTGAAAAAGTGAAGGATGGGTAGTTAGGTTAGCACTTAATTCTATAGGTTATTATATAGGTTAGGTGGGAAAGCTTAAGTCAATCAAAGATTCAAATTCTAGTCCACTTAACCATATATGATCATACCTTGACCCTAGCCCCATTACAACCTTATGGAAGACCTCATGATAATTGTATGCATGCATTGAATAATTGTTGATTGTTAGATGAAAAAAAAATCTTGGAAAGCATGATTAGGGAAGAATTGAGAGAATCGACTCTATACACTTGAGCGACTAGAGTGCAAACACTTCCAGTGAGGGTTCGATCGATGCTCAATTCCTTGATTCTCGGCTTTCATGAGCGTTCTTCTTGCAAGTCTACTTGAACATCATTTTGATATTTGAATTGGTAGGATTCATGAATCGTTATATGATCTTGGCCCTACGTGTGCATGTATGTCTTGGAGATCGATTTACTTTTAACTAAGTAGGTAGAATCATTTTGCATTTAGTTGCATTCATTTAGATAGGATGCATATAGATAGGTTGCATTGAATAAATGTCATACTCCTTGCTTCATTCTTGGTTTAGCATGAGGACATGCTATGGTTTAAGTGTGGGGAGGTTGATAAACGTTATTTTTAGGGTTTATCTTGTGTTGAATTTAGAGGGTTTTGTCAACTTTTCTCCCATGTATCCAAGGAAATAACATGGTTTTGTAAATTCTCCTTTAATTGTGCTTAAGACTGAAAACATGCTTTTTAGGTCTTAAAATAGCTAGATTTAAATCACCTTGATTCCATTAGATGCCTTGATATGTTTGTTAAGTGGTTTTAGGTTTAGGAGGCAAAGATTGGATCAAGGAAATGAAGAAAAAGTATGTAGAAATGGAGAACTCATGAAGAAATGAAGGAATCGCAAAGCTGTCAAGCCTGACCTCTTTGCACTTAATCGATCATAACTTGAGTTGCAGGGGTCCAAATGATGCGGTTTTAGTTACGTTGAAAAGCTAACATATGGGCCTTCAAAATAGTATGAGATTTGCGATAGTTACCATGCATCTAAGGATGCGTAAAGTACGCCAATGCTGCACGTGACTTTTTAAAGTGCAACTCGTGGCCAGCAATTTTTGAAGCATTGTGGGCCCAATCCAACTCATTTCTGATGCTATTTAAACCCAGGATTAAAGGGGAATCAACATACTTTTGATCATTAGTCATAGTTTAGTTTTAGAAGTAGTTAGAGTTAGTTTCTAGAGAGAGAAACTCTCACTTCTCTCTAGAATTAGGATTAGGTTTAGGTCAATAATCTTAGATCTAGGATTTAATTCATGCTTTCATCTACTTCTACCTTTCAATTCTTTATTGTTACATTCATCATTCTTCCATTCTTTTGTTGTAATTTCCTTCGTGTTGTTCCTATACTTTGTTGTAGATCTACTCTTGTTTCTTCTATTTCCTTTTAATTCAATTTGAGGTAATTCATGATAATTGTGCTTTCTTTGGTTTTCTATTGTTGATCTCTTGCTTTTGTAGTTGTAGTTCTCTTTAATCCTTGCACTTTATGTTGTTTACCTTTATTGCCTTTTATGTGTTTTTTGAAATGCCTCTTCTAGATATGAGTTAGATTTTGTTCCTCTTGGCCTAGATAGAGTAATTAGTGACACTTGAGTTATCAAACTCTTTTGTTGATTGATAATTAGAGATTGCTAATTGGCTTGGATACCACTAAAGCTAGTCTTTCCTTAGGAGTTGGCTAGGACTTGTGGAATCAAGTTAATTCATCCACTTGACTTTCCTCTATGGTTAGAGGTTAACTAAGTGGGAGCAATGAACAATCCTCATCACAATTGATAATGGTAACTAGGATGGGATCTCTAGTTCTCATACTTTGCCAAGAGCTTTCTTAGTTGCTAGTTTATTTCTTTTGCAATTTACATTCCTTGTTCCTCAACTCAAAAACCCCAAACATACTTCATAGCCAATAACAAGAATACTTTATTGCAATTCCTAGGGAGAACGACCCGAGGTTTAAATACTTCGGTTTATAATTTTAGTGGTTTGTTTTAGTGACAAATAATCTTTTGTATTAAAGGATTATTGCTTGTTTTAGAAACTATACTTCGACGAGATTTCATTTATAAAATTTTAAACCATAAAAAATCCATTCATCAGTGAGTTGTAATTTGCATAAACAATAAACAAAAAAATAAAGAAAGCAAATAAGGGTTTGGTGTAAAAACAATATGAGAAAATAGTTAAGACTTCATAGATGTTTATCTTTCTGTTTAAAATTTCTTTCCAACTATTTTAAAAACGAATGATTCATTCTATGGCAAACTATAAATATCTAAACCCTAATCTATTAGTGATTTAGTTTCCTCTAACCTTCATTAACCTCCACTCTCGTGGTCACTTAATTTCGATTAGAGGGTGAACTTCAGAAAACTTGTTTAGCGCCACGAAAACCCTATTCACCCAAGACTAATAGGATTATATGTCACATATCCAAATTAGTTTATGCAATTACCGATTTAAGAGGAATTTGTTTTCAAGCTACAGTTCAAGTGAGATAACTATCTCGAAAAATCACAAAAACTCATGTAGAAAATGGTCATGCTCTTATTCCACCCAGTTCATAAGATTAAGAACGAAAACAATCCTTAGAATTGAATCAAACATACATTAAAATAGAAGAATAATAGTTCTAATCCATAAAAATAAACAGAACTCCTAACCTTAACCAAGGAGGTTTAGTTGCTCATAACTTACAGAGAAAATAGGGTTCTGAAAACGTGCGGCAGACTAACTGAGAAGTGATGATCCCCTCTAAAGTGTGGATCCTATTCTTTATATACTAACCTAATTTGATTCAGAAATAAAATAAAGTAATAAATTCTAAACCTAAAAGATATTGTTTGTAAATAAAAATTACAAAAAGAAAATAAAATAAAACCAATAAATGCTAAATCTGCTTGGAAGCCCAAAGAGAGAGTGAATTCGAACTGCTGATGGCATTAAACACCAGTTTGGGCATTTAACGCCCCAAAGGGAGAATCAACACACTAGTTCTGTGTCCTCTGCTGGCGCTAAATGCCAGGTTGGGTGTTTAGCGCCCTGGGGGTTGGGAGTTCTGGCACTGGTTCTGTCCCTCTTGGGTGCTAAACGCCAGGCTCAGTGTTTAGTGCCAAATTTGGTAGTGATTCCAGAAGAAAAGTATAAACTATTATATATAGTTGGAAAGATCTAGAAGTTGGATTTCCAACACTTTTAGAACCGCGTCAATTGGAACTCTGTAACTCAAGTTATTATCGTTGGAATGCAAGGAGGCTAGAGTTGACAACATCTCAATATCCTTTCTTTGTTTTTACACAAAACTATGTCAAATTTGCCCAAATTTCACCTGAAATCATAAAAATACCAAAACAACACAAAGTAGCATCCAAAGAAGATTTTTGCACTAAAATATAACAAAAAATAACTTCTAACTGAAAACAACTGGAAAAGGAAGGAAAAAAGGGTATTAGATGCTCATGCATCAAGCTGAGGTTTTGAGTTTCTTACCAAACTATTCAGATAGATTTAAAGATAATTCCGAGACGAACGTATGGCCACAAACGGCTCGTCATCAGAGCTCAAGAACAAAAGTTACGGAGGATTGAAGTTGTGTGGAGTTAGGATTTGGTTTCTTCTCACTCTTCTCCTTTACCACTGTGTCCCTCTTCTAAAAATGAAGGGATATGTTGAAATTATTATGTGTGGAGAGTTTATATATCATGATTTGGGCCTTGGGTCCAATATGGGCGCGATTCACTTGTTTTATCTCATTTGACCTAACTTTATACCAAAACATTTAAGATTAGTGTTTTAATTCGTATTCTAAATATTTTCACTTTTCCAAATTATGAATTCTAATTTCTTAATGTTCTTGCTCATAATTAATTGTCTCACTTGTTGTATCAAACAGGTTTTAGCTAGTACGGACCACTTCAATGCCGGCGTGCTTTTTTCCTAAAAGTATTTATATTTTTGCGCTCAATTTAATTTTCTTAATTCAAATTCTGTCTTTAACTTTCTAAATTATAAATTCTATTATTTTTTACATATCCCGGACGTCTTAATCCCAATTTACGCAGTTTTAATTAGTTATTTAATTAAAATTTTCCGAATTTTACACCTAGAACATACTCTTTCTCGCTCTTGTAGTTTAGAGAGATTAGGTGAGTATAGAGGTTAGGCTAGCTTAGGTGCCAAATTAGGGACTTGTTGAATAAGTCAAGGCTTGAAATGTTGTATGCATATCTAACTGCTTCTAGGGATGTTCTAACTAAGATCTATGCTTTAATAATGGCTGGACAATTAAATGTTGTGAACTGTTTGAGATGTATATAAGTATGATTTTCTTAACTATTTTATCTGTTGTTGTTTGCAAATGGATTATGAATGATTCTGTTTATCAATCCAAATGTTTTAAAAAAAAGTATCTCGCAAAATAACTACGTTTTAACTACGAATCAGGCTCCTATAATAAATAATAGATAATAACTAGGAGAACAAGTTGGTAGTGCTCAATTTTCGGTGTAATCCAGACATACTAAAAATTATATTGTTATAATCTGGATCATCGTTTCATTCTAAGGTGATACAAAAAATAATTATAGTACATTTGGTTTGCATTTTTATTTTCTATTTTTATTTTTAGTATGTTTTATTTTCTAAATTTTGTGAAAGAAAAAATGAAAACAAAAAATAAAAAAATAAAATTTTATTAATTTTTTTTCACAAAATACAGAAAATAACAAATATTAAAAATAAAATAAAAAATAAAAACGCAATTTAAACGTACCCTTAATAGTCCTAGTAATTATTACAGGATTGTCGTTTCATAATTGTTAAAAAAAACAATATGTAAGTTTACATAAAAGATTTACATTATTCTAAGGTGTTAAGATCCATAGAATGTCCAATCTGATAAAACATAAATATGCCCAACTAAGAATAAATGACCTTTTGTATCCATGAGAGATGAAAACGCTGACATTTGTACTCATGATAGCTTGAAACTAAACTTATACCCATGATAGATGCCCTCCGTGTGACAAAAGTACCCTGACTTGGATCTGAGCTTGGTTCGTGGGAATCCGATCCTAAGTGGCACTCCCACCCCCCCAACCCATATCTTACATGGATTTGAACGTTTGTATCACTAAGGGTGTGGAAAAAGGAACGATACTTCCCGCGAGAATCTGCCGTGCCCTAGTAAAGGTTCATTAATAAACCCATATTTTGTGATATATTTTGTGCTTAGTTTGAATGATTTATTCAATCCTTCACCCACTTATTCATATTAATTGCATGGTTTTACTTTTCCTTCCTTATTATGTGATGTATGTGAAAAACACGTTTCCTATGCTTTAAAATTAATTATTTTAATTACCCTTTATTATCATTCGATGCCATGATTAGTGTGTTGAGTAGTTTCAGATCTTCTAAGGCAGGAATGACTCAAAGGATGGAAAGGAAACATACAAAAATGGAAGGAAAGCACAAAATGGAGTTTTTGAAGAAACTGGCATCGACGCGACCGCATGGACGACGCGACCACATGCCAAGAACGAAGAATAAGCAGCGACGCGGCTGCATGACTGATGCGACCGCGCACCTAAAGAAGAACACCTATGACACGGCCGCATGACTGACGCGACCGCGCGACAAGGAAAACTCCAATTGACGCGACCGCGTGACCCACGCGGACGCGTGACAGAGGCCACGCACCAAAAATTGCAGAAAAAGCTCATAGTGAATTCTGAAGCCCTTTTTGGCCCAAATCCAAGTCCAGAAGGCATAGACCAGAGGTTATGAAGTGGGGGAATGCATCCATTCGGGGGAGACTCCGAATTATAGTCACTTTCCATGATTTAGGTTTAGTTGGAGAGAGGTTTTCTCCTCTCTCTTTAAGATTAGGATTTAGATTTAGGATTTTATTTGCTTTGAGGATTATCTTTTTATCAGGTTTAATATTCCTTTTTCATTACTTGCTTTCTCAATTTAGTTTATGAATTCTTCTGTGATACATAGTACTCTTTTGAATTAATGTTATTTGAGGTATTTCAGTTTAATATTACTTTCTTTATTAATGTCATTGATTATTCCCAATCTGAAGACATTCTTATTCCAGTAGATTTAATTTCCTTCCTTTTGGTCTTGGTTAAGAAATCAATAACTCAGGAGTTATCTTAGCTCAACATAATTGATAACTGTTATCTTTGCTAATTGAACTGAACTTCAATAATCCCAACCTTTTCTTAGGAAATAAATAGGATTCGAAGGTCAAACTAATTAGTCCCTTGACTTTCCTTTGCTTTTACAAAAGTTAACTAAGTGGAATTAAGATTCAACTTTCATTATTATTGATAAGAATAACTAAGTCTGGACTTCCAATTTCTCATACCTTGCCAAAGGGTTTGCTTTACAGTATTTTTTATTTTAATTGCCATTTAAATTATTTGCCATATTAATTCTTCATTCTCAACCCCAATTTACAATCTCCATAACCAATAATAAGAACATACCTCTCTGCAATTCCTTGAGAAGACGACCCGATGTTTAAATACTCGGTTATCAATTTTAAAGGGGTTTGTTACTTGTGACAACCAAAACGTTTGCATGAAGGGATTTCTGTTGGTTTAGAATCTATATCTACAACGCGACTATTCTTATAAAATTCTTTACTAGCAAAAATCCTAATGTCATTCATCGTCGCCGTTGCTCCATTCTAAGTCGGAGAAGACAATCGGATTACTCCGAATCGAGTAATGAGCAGAGCCTTATACCAGTCCTCTTGTCTTCGACAGCGAGGAGGTCACTCCCTTGAAAGAACAGAGGTATATCGTTTGCCACTAATGGTTAATTTCGTATGTCATTGCCACTAGTTAGACAGACCTTGTTACCTAATCAAACCCTATGAGTAACTTTATTTCCTTCAGAATTGATAGAGTAGTTGGTTGAGGGTTTATGTTAGCATCAGTTATAGAGAATGTTTGTTTATTATTTTGTTTAATTTTACTTCCAGGGATGGCCACCATCCACATAACTCTGTCCATTTATCATAGAGGATGGTTTGAGAGAGGGCCATGTGGGAAGGTTAGCTACATTGGTGGAGAAGTGACAGAGATACAGAGGGTAAACGTTGATACCCTCAATGGTTTTTTCATGTTTGACTTGCTGAAGGACATTGGACATACGTCGATTACTGAGTTTTACTGGCTAGAACCTGGGAAGGAGCTTGATGATAGGTTGAGGTTGCTAAGGGTTGATATGGACATAGTTAGAATGTATGAGCAGCCATGAAAAATGGTAACAAAATTAATGTGTATACAGAGCATCCGGTTGATCATCATGTGGTAGTTGAGGAGAAGGAAATGACTCCATCAAAGATGAGAAGAAATGTCTGTGCTAAAAGGGTACCTGTAACACCCTAATTAGCCTAAACTTTACCTCGCATCGTAAAGCAAAGGTTAACCAGAGATTACGACAATTCTAAGCTCATACATATAATATATAGAAAGAATAGTATAATTCTAGAAGCCTGATGAAGGATATAACTCAAAAATAGGATTTGAAAAATGTAAAGCGTACTAACGAAGCTACTAACTTAAGGCACAAGAAACAGTTAAGATATAACAAAAGATAAGTATATAGTATCATAAGAAACTAGTCACGACTCGCAGAGTTTAAGCCGGCTAGCCATATACATGTATACAGGACCATACAGTGAAAACAGCTTATACAAGTTTTGTTCTCTCATATACATGCCTCTAGGCAAAACAAAGTGGAAAAGGAGAGATGTATAAACAAAATAAACCAAAAAGACTCCAAAAGAATCCAAGATCCTCCGCTTCTGTCACCATCCAAAGTAACTCACCGAGGTGGGTTGCAACCTGCATCTGAAAAATACAACAGAGATATGGTATGAGAACCGGAGGTTCTCAGTATGGTAACAGTGCTCAGTGATGTAGGATATAAGACCTCGGGACGCCAAGGGCAATCCTAAGCTCTATATCCAATCACAAGATTCAAACTTAAAAAATTCTAAAACAAATAAACATAAATAAGCCAACATTAACTTAAATAAACCAGGTCATCTATCTTAGGGGATTTCTACTCTAACCAAACACCGCTATCCCACAGCCCTCACCAGCCGATCCTCCATGCGATCCCATCGCCACTGCCTTCCGAACCTCCTCAATCCCAGTAGAAAACATAGGTAATATACAATGCAAGTAAAGCACAAGTAGAAGAATATAACGCAAATAATTCAGATAGCAAGTTAGCATGTTATTCAATTTGGCAAGCCATTACAAGTAAACAAAGCATACAAACATATAGAAAATGCATATGATGAATTCCAGCCCTACTGGCTGTGATATCACATTATCGGTTCAACTGCCAACTCGACACATCTCCATGGAGACGTCGCCCTTCGGATTGCTCATATGGGAACCCCCGAGATATAGTGCTCGGATCACTGTCCAGGTACCGGCACCTGCACGCACTATAGATCCGAAGGGATGCGAGCGGGATACGCTTGCCTCAGACCTCACATCTCAATGTAAGCAAGATTAACCACCGTCCTTACGCTGCTGTCGCTACCTAGAGAGGAAAGATTAACCATCGTCCTTGCCGGGTGCATAGCATCTCATAATCTCAGTAAAAATATTATTTCAGTGGTTTTCAAAAAGCATTTTCAGTATACAGAGATCCATCATCTCAATCCGAGTCCCCGACTCATCTCAACCACTGTCCATTCACAATTCAATTTCTGAACATCAACAAATCATAATTTCTCATCTCATATATCCAACACCCTTCATATGACATCAAACCATTCTCAACCCGCCAGAAACCTAGGTCTCTATTTGCTAAGACTCAAAACCAAGTCCAAAAGTCTTAAAATGGTGTTATAGAAGCTTACAACTTTGTTGGGAAGGTAAAATAGTTGAAAAACGAGTAAATTTGAGAAACAGAACATGTGCGGCCGCACAGGGGTCTTTGCGTACGCACGCCTGGAAATTTTAAAATGTGTGCGTACGCACAGGTGGCAAAACTTACAGAATCTGTTCACTCACACAACCTCTGCCAGCGCTCCTAATAGAATGGCCTTCCCAATGTGTGCATCCGCACAGGTTGAAATTTTCTCTTAGATATGTGCGCGCACAAGCTGTACTAGCGCGGCAACCAGAAGGCACTTCTCTGCCTGTGCGTGCACTGACGATTGAATTTTCTATCGGTAAAAAAATTCACAAGAATATAATCGCGTTGTAAGTATAGTTCCTAAACCAACAGAGAATCCTTTCGTACAAAAGTTTGGTTGTCACAAGTAACAAAACCCAATAAAATTTATAACCGAAGTATTCAAACCTCGGGTCGTCTTCTCAAGGAATTGCAGGGAAGTATGATTTATTATTGGTTATGGAAAAGGTATCTTTTTGGGTTTTTGTAATAAGGAACAAGTAATTTAAATGGCGAGAAAAATAAATTAATAATTAGAAAAGCTCTTGGCAAGGTATGAGAACTGGAAGTCCTATCCTAGTTATCCTTATCAATTGTGATGAGAATTAGCTTTTGCTCCCACTTGGTCAACCTCTAACTATGAAGGTATATTAAGAGATAAATTAATTTGATTCCTCGGGTCCTAGTCAATTCCTAAGAAAAGACTAGAATGAGGGGAATCCAAATCAGTTAGCAAAGAATTCCAATTTTCAATCAACAAGAAGTTTGATAACTCAAGTGTCTCCATTTACTCAACACAAGCTAAGAGTGTAAAAAGCTAAATTAAAATCATAAATATGAAATACCTCAAATTGCATTAAATAGAGAAATCAAATTAAACATGAGAATTCATAAACCAAGTAGCAACATCAAATAATCAACCAGGGAAAATCAATAAACTAGAGTACTAGAAGAATTAAAACTAGAAGAGAAATCCTAATCCTAAAACCTAAGAGAGAGGAGAGAGCCTCTCTCTCTAGAGAACTACATCTAAAACTAAAATTGTGAATTATGAGCTTCCTCCCATGAATGGATGCATTCTCCCATTTTATAGCCTCTAATCTGTGTTTTCTGGGCCAAAACTGGGTCAAAAATAGCCCAGTTCGTACAGGTCACTGCAAAGTCACGCGAAAGCGTCGTCCACGCGTTCGCGCGGATTTGGTTTTTGCCAGCTATGGTAAATTATATATCGTTGCAAAGCCCCGGATGTTAGATTTCCAACGCAACTAGAACTGCATCATTTGGACCTCTGTAGCTCAAGTTATGGTCAATTTAGTACCAAGAGGTCAGGCTGGCCAACTTTAGCAGTTTCTTCAGTTTCTTGTATTCCTTCCACTTTTGCATGCTTCCTTTCCATCCTTTAAGCCATTCCTACCCTAAAATCCATGAAATCACTTAACACACATATCAAGGCATTGAATGGTAATAAGAGAGGATTAAACATAGCTAAATTAAGACCAAAGAAACATGTTTTCAATCATAGCATAAAATCAGGAAGGAAAACGTAAAGCCATGCATTTTGTATGAACAAGTGTATGAAAGATTGATAAAATTCACTCAATTGAGCATAAGATAAACTATAAAATAGTGATTTATCAATATCCTCACACTTAAACATTAGCATGCCCTCATGCTAAGCTCATGAGAAGCTATAAGAGAGTGAAGAGGAATGGTAAAACTTATAAAATGCAACCTATCTATATGAATGCAACTATATGCAAAATGCTTTTATCTACTTGGTTAAAGGTAAACAAATCTTTTAAGAACAAATATGAACTGGATTTCACTAATTTAAATCACAAAATAAAGTACAAGTAAACTTGCAAAAGAAAATAGCTCATGAAAGCAGGGAACAAGGAATCGAGCATCGAACCCTCACTAGAAGTGTATGCACTCTAATCGCTCAGGTGTTTAAGGTTCAATTCTCTTAATTCTCTACTAATCTTGCTTTCTAAGGCTTGCTTTTCATCTAACAATCAACAAAAATTTAATGCACAAAATACACATATCAAGAGGTTTTTTAAGGGTTGTAATGGGGTTAGGGTCAAGGTAGGATTGTATTTGGTTAAGTGGACTAAAATTTGAATCCTTAATTAACCTAAACTTCTCACCTAACTTAGGATAATCCATATAATCATAATACCACATCTAACTATCCATTAACCATGTTTTCCACATATTCATGCATCCTAATTTCGAGTACAGTACATATACATTGCTTTCACCATTTACTTTGGGGCATTTTGTCCCCATTTTATTATTTATTTTTTTTCTTTTTTTTCTTTTTTTATTTCTATTTTCTTTTGTTTTTCTCAATGCATACGATTAATATATTGAATGCAAGAATATATTCTCAATTATTGTTTTGCACATTTTCACAAGAATACACAACACCCAATTCTCAAACTAAATATTTTCAATCCCAATTTCCCCATACTTAAATCATGAACACTTTCACTAGTCTAAGCTAACCAAGGATTCAAATTAAGGACATTATTATTTTTTGCTTAGAGTTAATGATGTGCTAAAATAAAGAACAAATGGAGTAAAATAGGCTTAAATTGGTTTGCAAAGGATAATGAAAGGTAAGGCCATATGGGTATGTAAGCTTAGTGAAATAAGACCTCAATCATATAAGTGCATGCATACATCAAACCATGGAAATATAGAATTAAGCAAGACAAAGATCACAATTTTAGAGAGAAAAACACACACTAAAAATAAAATATTGGTTGATAAAATGCAACCAATCAAATAGGCTCAAAATCTCACTGGTTTTGTGTGTTCGAGCTCTAAAATCATGTTCCAAAATAAAATTTCTTCAAACAAGTTTTTCAAAAAGTTTAATTCAAATTAGTGAAATGCTATAAAATGTTTGTTGAAAAAGAAAATATTACTTAAATCAAGTGATAAAATATGCACAAAATCAAACAAACATGCAAATGCAACAACTAATTTAACAAAGAAAATTTAAACATTGGTATTAAAATATGAAGTAACTAACCCATGGAAGTCGGTATCGACCTCCCCACACTTAAAGATTGCACCGTCCTCGGTGCATACTGAGATGTGCAAGTGGACGGGCTGCTACAACTGATGCTTTTCTCCAAAGATTGTGCAGATGGACTTGTTTGTTACCTGGTGCACGAAATTGTGATCACTACAACTTCGCACAACTAACCAGCAAGTGTACTGGGTCGTCCAAGTAATAACCTTACGCGAGTAAGGGTCGATCCCACAGAGATTGTTGGTATGAAGCAAGCTATGGTCACCTTGTAAATCTTAGTCAGGCAGACTCAAATGGGTATAGATGATGAATGAAACATAAAGATAAAGATAGAGATACTTATGCAATTCATTGGTAAGAACTTCAGATAAGCGAATGGAGATGCTTTGTCCCTTCCGTCTCTCTGCTTTCCTACTGTCTTCATCCAATCCTTCTTACTCCTTTCTATGGCAAGCTTATGCAAGGGTTTCACCGTTGTCAGTGGCTACCTCCCTTCCTCTCAGTGGAAATGTTCAACGCACCCTGTCACGGCACGGCTATCCATCTGTCGGTTCTCAATCAGGCCGGAATAGAATCCAGTGATTCTTTTGCGTCTGTCACTAACGCCCC
>NC_029778.3:37606224-37607986 GCF_000817695.3 Arachis duranensis
TTTTATTGATTCTCCTAGTTAAGTATGATGATTCTTGAACACAGCTACTTATTGAGTCTTGGCCGTGGTCCAAAGCACTCTGTCTTCCAATATTACCACCGGATACATACATGCCACAGACACATAATTGGGTGAACCTTTTCAGATTGTGACTCAGCTTTGCTAAAGTCTCCAATTAGAGGTGTCCAGAGTTCTTAAGCACACTCTTTTTGCCTTGGATCACAACTTTATTTCTTTCTTTTTCTTTCTTTTTCTTTCTTTTTCTCTTTCTCCCTTTCTTTTTCTTTCTTTTTTTTCGTTCTTCTTTTTTTCTTCTTTTTTTTGTATTCACTGCTTTTTCTTGCTTCAAGAATCATTTTTATGATTTTTCAGATCCTCAGTAACATGTCTCCTTTTTCCTTATTCTTTCAAGAGCCAACATTCATGAACCACAAATTCAAAAGACATATGCACTGTTTAAGCATACATTCAGAAAACAAAAAGTATTGCCACCACATCAAAATAATTAAACTGTTATAAAATTCAAAATTCATGTAATTCTTTTTCTTTTTCAATTAAGAACATTTTTTTTTAGAGAGGTGATGGATTCATAGGACATTCATAACTTTAAGGCATAGACACTAAGACACTAATGATCATAAGACACAAACATAGACAAACATAAGCATGAAAATTTCAAAAAACAAGAAAATAAAGAACAAGGAGATTAAAGAACGGGTCCACCTCAGTGATGGCGGCTTGTTCTTCCTCTTGAAGGTCTTATGGAGTGCTTGAGCTCCTCAATGTCTCTTCCTTGTCTTTGTTGCTCCTCTCTCATGATTCTTTGATCTTCTCTAATTTCATGGAGGAGAATGGAGTGTTCTTGGTGCTCCACCCTTAGTTGTCCCATTTTGGAACTCAATTCTCCTAGGGAGTTGTTGATTTGCTCCCAGTAGTTTTGTGGAGGAAAGTGCATCCCTTGAGGCATCTCAGGGATTTCATGATGAGTGGGGTCTCTTGTTTGCTCCATCCTTTTCTTAGTGATGGGCTTGAGGTCATGCCTTCTCAGTTGAACCGGCTTTCCTCTTGAATCTCTCTTTCATTGAGCGCCCTCTTCACAAATGTCTGTGAGGACTTGGTCCAACCTTTGATCAAAGTTGACCCTTTTTGAGTTTGAAAGGGACCTCATGGATCACCTTCTTCATGGCCACAACTTCATAGAAGTGGTCTTGATGCCATAAATGGTTATGGAAAAACAAAAAGCAATGCTTTTACCACACCAAACTTAAAAGGTTTGCTCGTCCTCGAGCAAAAGAAGAAAGAAGAGAGTAGAAGAAGAAGAAATAGGGGAGAGGGAGATGGCTTTATGGTTTGGCCAAAAGGGGAAGAAGTAGTGTTTAGTGTGTGTGAAAATGAAGGAGTGAAGATGGGTTTATATAGGGGTGAAGAGAGGGGTAGGGTTCGACCATTATGGGTGGGTTTGGGAGTGAAAGTGGTTTGAATTTTGAATGGTGAGGTAGGTGGGGTTTTATGAAGGATGGATGTGAGTGGTGAAGAGAAAGATGGGATTTGATAGGTGAGGGGTTTTTGGGGAAGAGTGGTTGAGGTGATCGGTGAACGGGTGAAGAAGAGAGAGGGTGGTGGGGTTGGTGGGGATCCTGTGGGGTCCACAGATCCTGAGGTGTCAAGGAAAAGTCATCCCTGCACCAAATGGCAAGCAAAATCTCGTTTTGTGCCAATTCTGGCGTTAAACGCCGGGCTGGTGCCCATTTCTGGCGTTTAA
>NC_029778.3:37608105-37609347 GCF_000817695.3 Arachis duranensis
TCTGCTAGCCTTACTGGCGTTTAAACGCCAGTAGGTTCTTCCTCCAGGGTGTGCTATTTTTCTTCCTGTTTTTCATTCTGTTTTTGCTTTTTCAATTGATTTTGTGACTTCTCATGATCATTAACCTACAGAAAACATAAAATAACAAAGGAAAATAGATAAAATATAACATTGGGTTGCCTCCCAACAAGCGCTTCTTTAATGTTAGTAGCTTGACAGAGGGCTCTCATGGAGCCTCACAAATGCTCAGAGCAATGTTGGAACCTTCCAACACCAAACTTAGAGTTTGAATGTGGGGGTTCAACACCAAACTTAGAGTTTGGTTGTGGCCTCCCAACACCAAACTTAGAGTTTGACTGTGGGGGCTCTGTTTTACTCTGTTTTGAGAGAAGCTCTTCATGCTTCCTCTCCATGGTGACAGAGGGATATCCTTGAGCCTTAAACACAAAGGATTCTTTATTCACTTGAATGATCAGTTCACCTCCATCAACGTCAATCACAGCCTTAGCTGTGGCTAGGAAGGGTCTGCCAAGGATGATGGATTCATCCATGCATTTCCCAGTCTCTAGGACTATGAAATCAGCAGGGATGTAATGGTCTTCAATTTTCACCAGAACATCCTCTACAAGTCCATAAGCTTGTTTTCTTGAATTGTCTGCCATCTCTAGTGAGATTCTTGCAGCTTGCACTTCAAAGATCCCTAGCTTCTCCATTACAGAGAGAGGCATGAGGTTTACACTTGACCCTAAGTCACACAGAGCCTTCTTGATTGTCATGGTGCCTATGGTACAAGGTATTGAAAACTTCCCAGGATCTTGTCTCTTTTGAGGTAATTTCTGCCTAGATAAGTTATCCAGTTCTTTGGTGAGCAAAGGGGGTTCATCCTCCCAAGCCTCATTTCCAAATAACTTGTCATTTAGCTTCATGATTGCTCCAAGGTATTTAGCAACTTGCTCTTCAGTGACATACTCATCCTCTTCAGAGGAGGAATACTCATCAGAGCTCATGAATGGCAGAAGTAAACCAAATGGAATCTCTATGGTCTCAGTTTGAGCCTCAGATTCCCATGGTTCCTCATTAGGGAACTCATTGGAGGTCATTGCACGCCCATTGAGGTCTTCCTCAGTGGCGTTCACTGCCTCTTCATCCTCTCTAAGTTCGGCCATGTTGATGGCCTTGCACTCTCCTTTTGGATTTTCTTCTGTATTGCTTGGAAGAGTACTAGGAGGGAGTTCAGTAATT
>NC_029778.3:37609497-37612251 GCF_000817695.3 Arachis duranensis
TTGCTTAGAATTCTCTGTCTGTTGCTGAGAAGATGATGGAAAAGGCTTGCCATTGCTAAACCTGTTTCTTCCACCATTGTTGTTATTGAAACCTTGTTGAGGTCTCTCTTGATCCTTCCATGAGAAATTTGGGTGATTTCTCCATGAAGAATTATAGGTGTTTCCATAGGGTTCTCCCATGTAATTCACCTCTTCCATTGAAGGGTTCTCAGGATCATAAGCTTCTTCTTCAGATGAAGCATCCTTAGTACTGCTTGGTGCATTTTGCATTCCAGACAGACTTTGAGAAATCAAATTGACTTTCTGAGTCAATATTTTGTTCTGAGCCAGAATGGCATTCAGAGTATCAATCTCAAGAACTCCTTTCTTCTGACTTGTCCCATTGTTCACAGGATTCCTTTCAGAAGTGTACATGAATTGGTTATTTGCAACCATTTCAATTAGCTCTTGAGCTTCTGTAGGCGTCTTCTTCAGATGAAGAGATCCTCTAGCAGAGCTATCCAAGGACGTCTTGGATAGTTCAGACAGACCATCATAGAAAATTCCTATGATGCTCCATTCAGAAAGCATGTCAGAAGGACATTTTCTGATCAATTGTTTGTATCTTTCCCAAGCTTCATAGAGGGATTCACCTTCCTTCTGTCTGAAGGTTTGGACTTCCACTCTAAGCTTACTCAATTTTTGAGGTGGAAAGAACTTTGCCAAGAAGGCATTGACTAGCTTTTCCAAGAGTTCAGGCTTTCTTTAGGTTATGAGTCCAACCATATCCTAGCTCTGTCTCTTACAGCAAAAAGGAATAGCATAAGTCTGTAGACCTCAGGGTCAACCCCATTAGTCTTGACAGTGTCACAAATTTGCAAGAATTCAGCTAAGAACTGATGAGGATCTTCCAATGGAAGTCCATGGAACTTGCAACTTTATCTTTGTTCCTGCTCATGTGAAAGAGAAGAGAACAAGAAAATGTGGAATCCTCTATGTCACAGTATAGAGATTCCTTGAGGTGTCAAAGGAAAAGAAAAATAGAAGGAAGAAGTAGAGAATTCGAACTTAGTGAGATAGAGTTCGAATTGTGCATTGAGGAGGAGTGGTACTCCATAAATAGAAGGATGTGAGAAGAGGGGAAGAAATTTCGAAAATTAAATTAAAAAGATTTTAAAAACATTTTGAAAAACTTTAATTGATTTTCGAAAACCAAGAGTGGGAAAGAAATCAAGTAATTTTTGAAAAAGATTTTGAAATTAGAAATCAAAAAGATATGATTGAAAACTATTTTGAAAAAGATGTGATTAAAAAGATTTGATTGAAAAGTTATGCTTTTAAAAAGATATGATTGAAATGATATGATTTGAAAACAATTTTAAAAAGATTTGATTTTAAAAATTAATAACTTGGCTATCAAGAAAAAATATGATTCAAACATTAAACCTTTCTCAACAGAAAAGGCAACATACTTGAAATGTTGAATCAAATCATTAATTGATAGCAAGTATCTTTGAAAAAGGAAAGAAATTAATTTGAAAAAGATTTGATTGAAAAGATATGATTTGAAAAAGATTTGATTTTGAAAAACTTTGAAAACTTGGAAAAAAAATTGATTTGAAAACAAAATCCTCCCCCTTGTGCCATCCTGGCGTTAAACGCCCAGAATGGTGCACATTCTGGCGTTTAACGCCCAATGCTCTACCTTTTTGGGCGTTAAACGCCCAACCAGGCACCCTGGCTGGCGTTTAAACGCCAGTCTGTCCTTCTTCACTGGGCGTTTTGAACGCCCAGCTTTTTCTGTGTAATTCCTCTGCTGCATGTACTGAATCTTCAGTTCCCTGTACTATTGACTTGAAAATAGAACCAAGATCATATAAACAATGCATGCAAGACACCAAACTTAAAATGAGACACTGGACTCAACAAGAAACATAAAATATTTTTGGTTTTTTTTTTATGATTTTGTAATTTTTTTTTATTTTTTTGAAAATTAAGTGAAAAAGAAAATAAAGGTATCAAAATTCTTAATGAGAATTCCAGGAATCATGCAATGTTAGTCTAAAGCTTCAGTCTAAAGGAATTAGACATGGCTAGCCAAGCTTCAGCAGAACATTGCATTCAAGAGCTAAATTGATGAAGATCAATCAGCTTTGGTGATGATAAGAACATCACCTTGAAACACTAGAATTCATTCTTAAGAACTCTGAAAAATACCTAATCCAAGCAACAAGATGAACCGTCAGTTGTCCAAACTCAACAATCCCCGGCAACGGCGCCAAAAACTTGGTGCACGAAATTGTGAACACTACAACTTCGCACAACTAACCAGCAAGTGTACTGGGTCGTCCAAGTAATAACCTTACGCGAGTAAGGGTCGATCCCACAGAGATTGTTGGTATGAAGCAAGCTATGGTCACCTTGTAAATCTCAGTCAGGCAAACTCAAATGGGTATGGTGATAAACGCATAAAACATAAAGATAAAGACAGAGATACTTATGCAATTCATTGGTAGGAATTTCAGATAAGAGTATGAAGATGCTGGTCCCTTCCGTCTCTCTGCTTTCCTACTGTCTTCATCCAATCCTTCTTACTCCTTTCCATGGCAAGCTTATGCAAGGGTTTCACCGTTGTCAGTGGCTACCTCCCATCCTCTCAGTGGAAATGTTCAACGCACCCTGTCACGGCACGGCTATCCATCTGTCGGTTCTCAATCAGGCCGGAATAGAATCCAGTGATTCTTTAGCGTCTGTCACTAACGCCCCGCCCTCAGG
>NC_029778.3:37612618-37645192 GCF_000817695.3 Arachis duranensis
GGCCAGCCTCCCAAAGAGGGTTCAATCATAAAAACATGATCCAAAGATGAAAAATACAATAGCAAAAGGTCCTATTTATAGGGAACTAGTAGCTTAAGAATTACAAAGATGAGTAAATGACATAAAAATCCACTTCCGGGCCCACTTGGTGTGTGCTTGGGCTGAGCATTGAAGTATTTTCGTGTAGAGACTCTTCTTGGAGTTAAACGCCAGCTTTTGTGCCAGTTTGGGCGTTTAACTCCCACTTTGGTGCCAGTTCCGGCGTTTAACGCTGGGAATTCTGAAGGTGACTTTGAACGCCAGTTTGGACCATCAAATCTTGGGCAAAGTATGGACTATCATATATTGCTGGAAAGCCCAGGATGTCTACTTTCCAACGCCGTTGAGAACGCGCCAATTGGGCTTCTGTAGCTGCAGAAAATTCACTTCGAGTGCAGGGAGGTCAGAATCCAACAGCATCTGCAGTCCTTTTCAGTCTCTGAATCAGATTTTTGCTCAGGTCCCTCAATTTCAGCCAGAAAATACCTGAAGTCACAGAAAAACACACAAAGTCATAGTAAAGTCCATAAAAATGAATTTTAACTAAAAACTAATAAAAATATACTAAAAACTCAACCAAATATACTAAAAACATACTAAAAACAATGCTAAAAAGCGTACAAATTATCCGCTCATCATTACCCCATATAGATGCTTCTCCTTTCCCTTCCTCGGTGGCAATCCTGAAAGAAGAGGAAAAGAAAAAAAGTAAACCAGAAACAAAGATAGAAAACAAATAAAATATGGGTGTTAACGCCAAATAATAAGGGTCTCAATTACATGGTAGCTACAACATGCAAGTGAGAAAACAGTGGAAGCAAATGGCATATCAATGTTGCAAAAATTTGCAACAATGGAGAAGAGAGTGTGGATAATGAAAGACAATATAGATTCATGTCAATGCAAAAGGAGTACAAGTATCATAAAAGACACTACAAGAAAATGGAACATTTGTAACAAAAAATTTGTATCAAATTTAAAATTGTTACAAAAAAATAGTATGTTGTAATAATAATTAGTGATTGTTACAAAAGGATAATGTTTTGTAACAACATTACAAGTTGTTACAAAACACGATAATATTTTGTAACAACCTGTTCTATTTTGTTACAAATTATGTTAGTTTTTGTAACGAGTTGGTGTTTTGTTACAAAATATTGTAATATTTTGTAACAAAAAAAATAAGTTGCAAAAATTCAAAATATTTTGTAACAAATTTTGTTTTTTGTTTCAAAAACTCCAATTATTTTGTAACAAAAAATTAATTTGTCACAAAATTCAATATTGTTTGTAATAAGTTAATTATTTGTCACAAAATATAAATATATTTTATAACAATTTTTTTTCAAAATGTTAAACACTTTAAGAGTAAAAAAAAATTGTGTATATATTTTTATCAAAATAATTTTATTTTGTAACATCCTGTATTTTCTGAAAATCTAAATATAAATAAATTGTGATTTTATTTTATTAAGTTTAAACTTTATAATTTTAGAAATTATTTTATTAGAAATAATTAAATAGATTCGGAGATAATTTCATTATAAATCAATTAAGATTCTTAAGTAATTTTATTATAATTGAATATTTTGCGTAATTTTAGTAATTGAAAAATAAAAAAAATTATATAACTTAATTTAAGTAACTTTTATCATGAAAAAGTTATAACTTATTATTAATTTAAACTTCTTATTTTATAAACTAATCTATTAAGAGTAATTAAATTAGTTTTATTAATATTTGGAGTTAAATTAATTAATATTTTTGTACAAATTTTAAAATTGGTTATTTGAAATTAAAATTCAATAATAGAAGTATTATGCAATTTAATTTAAGAAATTTGTATTATGATTGTGTAAAATCCCGGATTTTAAAAAAATTATTAATAAATTTTTTATGATGTATTATATTTATTTAAGATTATATTTTTAGAGATTTTTATATAAAAGTTGAGTAAATTCATATTTATTATTTAGAGTTCTTTTAATTGAAAAATAGTGAATATTTTATATGTCTTAATTTTAAATATTCAAATTTTTAACCTTATTTTATAAATAAAGAAAAATTAATTTACTTATATCTAATATTTTTTAAAATTAGCATTTGAGTGATAATAAATTACAAATTGAATTTGAAAAATATTTTTAAGATAGAAATTTTATATTTAATTTAATTTTTAATTATTATATTATTTTTTTATAATTTTATAAAATTATCCTACTAACCCTACTTTTAATAAAAATACCTAAATTATCCCACACCACCCTAAACCCTAACATTACACTCATCTCTCTCACACTCACCCTCATCTACGGCACACACAACTCACCCACACACACAAAGAACAGAAAGAAGAACAATAAGAAAGGGAAAAGAAAAGAGAGTGCGGGTTGAAAGAGAAGAGGGGTGGGAGCAGCTCGCCGCCGCCGTCGCACACCACCACCGCGCTGCTAAGGCTGTTGCGTTGTCGACGAAGAGGAGAGAGAGAGGTCGAATGCAGGGAGCTTTCCTCGTCGCCTCACCGTTTTGCCGTTGCCCTCACCACGAATCGCTGACGTCGTGCTCGCGGGCATGGGGGTAGCCATTGCTGCCGGCTTCGTTGGGTCTCTGACGCCAAACCCGTCCTTACAGTCGCCACTGGAAGCACGAACAGAGGAGAGAAGTTATCGCCGTCAAGCCAGCTGCCACCAGCGTCGTTCATGTCCGCCGAAGTCACCGTCGGAAGCCGCCGTCAGTTAGGGCAGGCAGAGGGGGAAATACGAACAACCAGGAAGAGGAGAAGAACACTGGTGGCTGTTTTCTTCCCCAAAGCTACAGTTTCATGGTGCATAACTATACATCTGTAGTTACCTTTTTATGCATATTCATATCATATTGTGAATCCCTTTTTGGATGCTTCCTATTGACAATGAATCTTAGTAACAAAGTATACTGCTTCACTGGTTTCAGGTTTCAATAGCACTCTTGGTATTTTGTCCTGTTTATATGCAATTCTTTCTCATTGAGATGGTGAAAGTTGCTCCGAAAAATAATCATGAGTCAGGATGCTGCATGAAGATAGTTGATTTTCTCAACCAGAGATACAAATCTATGAGAAAAGCTATAGAAATAGTCATGTTCAGGTTATTATTATTTTAGGATTCATTTGTCTTTTTTTTAATGTGCCGTGCTTGAGTTCTAAGTAATTGTATTTTCATTTTTAGTCTAACATTGAGAGGCATGGCTACTGTCACCTTCTTTTACAAGTTGGGAATGTCAGGCATAAACAATGTTTTACTGGTATGCTTGCAATCGAATAAAACTTGAGATTAAATATTTTCAGATAATTGGTTCTTCAGCATATTGTACCAATTTTTTATGTTTTGTATTTGATAGTCTGATAATTCCTTGTACCCACCGTCGCATCCAGCCACACCGTTACCACAGGGTCCTGAATCCTGATAATGTAAACTTCATTTTTAATTGATCCAATGTTGAGTACTGTTGTTGTGTGCTTGTTAATACCACCAATACTTACTAATTTTAATTGTTCATTGCTTAGTCATGGTGATTCTTTTAATTATTGAATGCCAATGATATTTTTTCTTATAAATGATAATGAGTACGTAATGGTTTGGGGTTTAGCTTGAAGCCTAAAACTTAGTTGAACTGATTATATTTGCCCACATATTTGCAGTGGCTGAAGATGATGCTTCCTTGGTTAAGCAAATTGGCCAGAGTTTCCAGTATTCTAAAATAGAGGTATATTCCTCTTCTTATATACATGAGTAGTCAGTTTTATTCCTTGTTAACATACATGCATCATTTATGTATGGAAGACTAAACATAGATCGAATCCATTTTCTTATCAAGGCAAGAAGGGAGGAACAAATCCAAGCTGCTCATGACGAAGCCATATTTGGTGCTTCAACACTTCCACCTCCTACCAGTATTGACAGTGAGCCTGAAAGGGAGAATGAGAAAGAAGTTGATAAAAAAGCTGTTGTTACAAGCCTCTTAAGTGAAACGGTAAGTGGTTTCACTGTAGACTTATGTCGAAAAGCATGATGAGTCATTTAAGTAATCCTTGTATTTGTGTGTGCATTGTTATTGAATAATTTCTCACATTAAGCTGTTATTGCTGCTCTATACTTGCTGTTGGTTGCTGCTGATTTTTCCCCTCATTACTTTCTTATTGAATGATTGTTAAATTCAATGAGAAAGGAAATGCTGCTGAGTTATTGTTGTTTGTGTTGGAATAGATGATGGTTGCTGAACTGAGATTGGTTTTATTGATAAATATGTTGCTGAAATCGTTTAGTTTGACTTGATTGATTTTCTGTTGAATTAATGGATAAACTGCTATGCCCCTGCTGCTTGCAAGTGTAATGGTTATTGACTTCAATGAATAGAATCCTGCCTAAATCCATTATCTTTGTTCATTTTACTGTTTTGGGTGCTGTATGATGGGCCATTGATTGCTGTTCTGCTGAGTGCTGCTCTGCTTCTTGCTGGTTGGAAGCTGGAAGCTTCGGGTTTTGTTATTCACTATTTGGTTGTTGTCCTATTTGGTTGCTTAATTAAACTGCATTGTGTTGTTTGAAAGGGTGCAAGTTGTGAATTGGTTGTGTTTGTTGGAACCGTGGACGGTGAAAATATCCAAGTTTTAGGGGAGGTTCTGTCAAAATTTTTCTAAACATTTTGGATAAAACTTAGTGGAAAAATTATAATTAGTGTTATGTCTTGTTTCTAACTTTTTGGTTTTGGTTTTTTCTTATTTACAGGAGTGTTGAAATGGTGACCATATGCTACCTTGAGGGCTCAAGAATGTTTTGATGCATAGAGACACTAATCTATGTTAGAAATTTTATGTTTTGGTTGAACTAATCAATGTACTCACTAGCTAATGTTATTTTGTTTCAAGACAATTTTAGCTAAAAGGATCTTGTTTGATTTATGTATGTTTTTTTATATTATATACATATATGTAAACTTGCTTATTAAAAGCGTTAATATATTAGTTAATTTAAAAAATAATTTAGTATATTATGCATGTAATTTGTAATTAAAAAAAGTTGTTACAAAATAATTAATTTGCTTTTGTAACTAAAAAAAATGTTACAAAATCATGTTACCTTTTGTAACAAAATTTTTTGATAGAAAAAAATTGACTGTCACGAAAAATACCTTCAAGATCAAAATTTGTTACCACTTTTGTAACGGCTTTTAGTTTTTTGTATCAGGAAAAATTGTTACAAAATATGGTATTGAATTGTAACAGTTCCATTTTCGTTACAAAAATTTTTTGTAACGGGACTTACTGCAATGGACCTTTTTTTTGTTACAAAAAACTTTTGTTTCAAAATTTCGACGTTTTGTAACAATATTTTTTGTTACAAATATGCCTTTTTCTTGTAGTGAGATTAGCAGTGACTTAAATAATAGTACCTTAATCAGAATAAAACAAGTCATGAAGCACTAGAGTAATGCAAGAAAAGATGCAACAGTTGAATAGAAAAATTTAACACCAATCAAAAAAATAATAAATTTATAAAAGAAAATAAAAATATGCACGAAATTAAAATGCAATAAATGAAAGTATACAAATTAAGGAAAATAGAATGAAAGTGAAGAAGGATGAGAAGTTAAAGAGATGGAGAAGAAGTAAGTAAGAAGGGAGGAAGGAAGAAAGAAGGAATAAGAGAGAATTAAAAATGGAGAAGAGAGAAATAGGATCAGGGAAAAGATAAGATATCTGGTGCTGATGACTACTGTGCGTCGCATGTGACGCAGACGCGTGGGTCACGCGTTCGCGTGGTATCCAAAATCTTTAAGTAACGCGGCCGCGTCAGTCACACGGACGCATGACTTGATTTCCAGCCCCACTCCATCCTAACTCTCTGCCATGCACCCTTTTACGTCGAGTCACGCGTGCGCGTGGGTGACGCGCATACGTGGAGGACTGGATTTGCAACCGACGCGAGCGCGTCAGGGACGCGTTCGCGTGCATGTGTTGGTGCCAAAGGCGCACTTCCAGCCACGCTCCCGCGTGACTTTCTGTTCAAATCCCCTTTTTTGCTAATTCTCCTTTGACGCGGATGCGTCAGTGACGTGGTCACGTGCTTCACCTTTTTTTATGCAGAATATAAAAATACAGAATGCAGATGACTATGCAGAAATTATGAATGAACATGAATAGAAATAAAATAAAATAAAACTAAGAACAAAAAGGAAAGAATATACCATGGTGGGTTGTCTCCCACCTAGCACTTTTAGTTAAAGTCCTTAAGTTGGACATTTGGTGAGTCACTTGTCATGGTGGCTTGTGCTTGTATTGATCCTTGAATCCCCACCAATGTTTGTAATTCCAATGGCCTCCGGGATCCCAAACTTGGCGCACACAGCCGTCAAGCAATCTAAAGTAAGTGACAAGGCCCCAAGAGTGTTGATTGCTAGAATAAATTCTGGGGTCCCAAACCTTGCTTTTGCACCCGTCTTCTTGTTCATTATCATGATTCCATCCAGGTGGCACCAATTGAAATTCTCACTGACGCATCCAAATAGCTTCCTAGACCCATTTAATTGAGCTTTACATCAAACTTTGCATTTCAACTTGGAGCATACAACCATGTTGAACCTTGCTTGACAACTCCAACCACTAACCATCTTCCTCTTGCTCTTAATGCCACAAAGAGCTCTAAGTTGACCATCTGTCTCTAGAAGCCTATATTCAAGTGGGAAAGTAAAGGTTAAGGATAAGAATTTTACCTACTTGAACATTGTATTGGACGGTAATGGCTTTGGGAGAAGTGTTTCTAATGATCTTGCAAGCTCCACTCCCTTGTGCTCTTCTTTGACCTCTTCCACCTCTTTGCAAGCTTCTTCAATATCAACCTCTTCCTCTTGGTAGCTTTCTTCCAATTCGATTTCTTCTTCATTGTGCACCAAGAGCATGGGAGGTTGTGCTTCTTCTTCTTTAAACTCTATATCAAGTCCAATGGGAGAGGATTCAAATGTAGATAAGAATTCATTAATGATTGAATCCATCTCTTGATCGTCCCCTTCAAAGTCTTCAACCATGATATGCCTTGGAGGTTGTACACCCTCCTCAACATTAAATTCAAATGTCTTTGAAGGAGGCTCTATAACTTGACTTTCCCATGGAGGTTTAGCATCTCCTAAGTCTTCAACCATTTCTTCCTCTTCAATGATTACGACTTCCTCCAATTGTTCTAATACAAAGTCATGCTGCTCGCTGTCCACCGGAGTTTCTAGCTTTTCCTTCATGCTGCGTTCTTCAGTAGATTCTCCACATGAAGCCATGGGGATTTCTTGAGTGTCCGAATGTCGGGAAGCTAATCGATTTACTACCTCAGTTAAGACAGTCGCGAATTCTGGTGCATCCCTTTTCATCTTCGCTTGCCCTGGAAGAAGACCACGAAGGATGTCATCCATTGGAGATTGGGGTGGATATGAGGGTTCATTACTTGGGAGAAAGGGTTCATGATAAGAGGGTGGTTCCTCATGATAAGCGATGAGTGAATTCTTTGAGGGTGTAGAATTTCCTCAAATAAATGAATTCTCGTTGCAAGTATAGTTCTACACCAACAAATAATCCTCCCAATAAAAAATTTGTTTGTCATAAAGTACAAACCCCAAATAAGATTTAACCGGAGTATTTGGACTCCGAGTCATCTCACGAGGATTACAATGAAGTGGTCAATTATTGACTATGAAGGAATATTTTGGGGTTTTTGGAATAAGAGACATGAAAAGTAAATGATAAGGAAATTCAAATAACAAAAAGGCCTTGGCAAGGGTTGGTGGTCAAGGATCTCTATCCTTATCACTAACCACAACATGAGAATTGGCAAGGATCAACCCCATTAAGTCATCCTCTAACTAATAAAGGAAAGTCAAATGAGCTATGTCAATCCAAGTCCATAAGTCCTAGTTCTCCACCAATTCAATTAGTGAAATCTAAGGTCAATGGCTCCCAATCATCAATCACTTGGACATTAGCAACTCAAGAGTTCCTAAGTTACCTTTCCAAGCCAAGAGCATAAAATTCTACTCTAAAGTCCAACCAAGAATTTTGTCAAACACTTGGAAGGCATAAAAGGAAAGCATAATAAATGGCAAGAATTAGTAAAATCTAACAACTACCAATTGCAAAGAAAAGTAAAATCACAACTCGAATCAACAATAAAAGAACATCAAACATTAAATTGCATTAAAAATAAATCAAATCCAACAAGAGCATCCATGAACATAAAAAGGAGAAATTAACATAAAAACTAAGAGAATCAAGTAGTAGGAGCAAGAATTCATAAAAGAAATAAGATGAAAACATGAAATTAGACCTAAATTTAAGAGGCAAAATAACCTAAGAACCATAATTCTAGAGAGAAGATGGAGCTTCTCTCTCTAGAAACTAAACTACATGATGCTAACACTTCAAACAATTGCTCCCCCCCTTTGCTTGGGCTTCAATTCAGCATGAAATATACTCAGAAACATGTTGGAATTAGGCTTGGGCTGCTCAGAAATCGCCCCCAGCGTTTTGCCTTTTAGTGAGTCACGTGCGAGTATCGGCGCGTACGCGCCATGTGCGCGTGCGTGTCGATTGGCTAATTCTTCATCCGCGCAAACGCGGCATGTATGCATGCTCGTCCTTAGGTGAACTCACTTTTGCGCACGCACGCCTTGTACGTGTGCGCGCCCATCAATGCATTTCCAATCTTGGTTTCTTCATGCATTCTCCATTTTGTATGATTTTCTTCTCATTTCTTCCATCCAATACTTGCCCTATGAACCTGAAATCACTCAACAAACATAACAAGGCATCGGTTAGAATTAAAGTGAGTTAAAATCACCAATTTAAGGGCCTAAAAAGCATGTTTTTACACTTAAGTATAATTCAAGGGAGAATTACAAAACCATGCTGTTTTATTGAATAAATGTGGGAAAAGGTGATAAAATCCCCCCAAATTAAGCGCAAAATAAACCACGAAATCGAGGTTTATCAAATCTCCCCACACTTAAACTAAGCATGTCCTCATGCTAAAATTAAGAAATAAGCAAAGGGTGTCACATTTATTCAATGCAAACTAACTAAATGCAACCTATCTATATGCAATCTATCTATATGAATGCATCCACTTGGTCAAAACAAGTCAATTTCCAAGAATACATATATAAGTACAAGGGCTAAGGCAATAGCAACCAAATCAACCCACAATTGAATTGAATCATTGAAAGATTTTACAAACTTTCAAGAAAAGATGATCATGGGTGGAGACATGTAATTGAGCGATCGAACCCTCACCGGATGTGTATCCGCTCTAGGCACTCAAGTGTATGGGATTGATTCACTCAATTCTCCCCTAATCATGCTTTCCAAGATTTGTTTTTCATCTAACAATCAACAATTACTTTATGCATGCATACAAATATCATGAGGGCTTTCCCATAGGTTGTAATGGGGCTAGGGTTAAGGTAAGGATGCATATGGTCAAGTGGACTAAAATTCGAATCTTTGATTAACCTAAGCTTTTCACCAAATCTATGACTACTTAGACAATTCTAAAACAGACCTAACTACCCATTCTTCACTTTTTCACACACTCATGCATTCCCTTTTGATCACCACACATATGCATTGACTCTTAATTGAATTTCACTTTGGGGAATTTTGTCCCCTTCTTATTGATTTTCTTTTTCTTTCTTTTCTATATATATTTTTTTCTTTTTTTTTCAAACTAAAATATATACAAGAACATCAATGCATATGGTTTACACACGACTAATACATGAGTATGTACCCAGTTCCCAAGATTTTCAACACAAATACAAAATATACTTTTATCTCTACCCAATGTTCCCAAAATCAAATGATAAACACTCTCACTAGCCTAAGCTAATCAAAGATCCAAATTAAGGACATTTATTATTTTTCTCTTTAGGCTTGTAATGTGCTAAAATTAAGAACAATTGGGTTAATCATAGGCTCAAAATTGGATAACAATTGAAGATAAAAGGTAGGCTATTTGGGTAAGTGAGCTGTTTGAACAATGGCCTCGATCATATAAATGCATGTATACACAAAGTAATGGACATAAAGAATCAAACAAATCAAAGATTACAATCATAGGAAGAGAATAATGCACACATGAATGAAAATAAGTGGTTATGTATTATGTAACCACACAATTGCGGCTCAAATCTCACATGCTTGTGTTCTTAGCTCAAGAACATGATCCATAAAATATATAATTCAAGTAAGTTCTAAAAATTTTTTTTTTCAATCAATTGGGGTGCCCTATAGATAAAATCCTTGAAAAATATCATGATTTTGACTAAGCTTAATATATACATATGCAAAATAAGAAAATGCAACTAAAAATCCTAAAATGAAATGCAAAAGTGTTAGGATTAGAAACTTGTCACCCAAAAAACTCCAAGTGGTCGGATGAGCTCCCCATATTAAAAATTTGCACCATCCTCGGTGCACTCAAAGATGAGCAAGGGGGTACGGCGACCTTTCTAGTTGCCACCTCCAGCTGGTGGGTCAACCGGTTGCTGCATATCCTTTTCCTGCTTCCATTGTTGCTTATGATGACTTATCCTGAAAATAGAAAACAGGAGATAATAATACAAGTAAATGCACAAGCAAGGAAGCATGGATTGTTGGAATGAAGTAATTCACTAGAATTGAGTGAGTGAGTTGGTGTGACATTAATGAAAGTTAGGTGTGTGGGTTCTAAAATTGCGCGCGGTTTAGAATTCACACACACTAGTACAAAAAGTTATGTCACAATTACACAAAAGAAGACATGCACTTCACTCATTCTAGTGTGCTTGAGATACTTTAAAAGACTTGTAGGCTAAAACAATCCAACAAGTAGTGAAGAAGCATAAAAGCATTCAAGCAAAAATCAAGCAATTGTGAAATTGGATAATGCTTGGGCATTGATTGATGCGTAAGTAAATTTGATGAACAAAATGGTATAAAGAGCTCACACATCAAACAATGACACATATTGAAGTTGTTGCAACACCTAAGTGACATAGGGGTGAAACACATGGATGCTATGGAACTTAGGGAAAAGAATATAGAAGTTAAAATCAATCACATAGCAAACATGGTCCACAAAGCTTAGAAAGCTTAAAAATATGTCGCTAGGCAAGCTTTCGATCCAATTTCACAACTCTACAATCTCAATGCATGAAATAAGTGATGCGAATAAGGGTAAACCATAAACAAGCATCACCTAAAAAATGCAATGATAATATACAATTGCCTAACAATAGATGACGAATGCATGGTGGCCAAAACATGCAATTCAAAAGAGTTAAGAAGCTTAAAGGTAATGTAACATTCCCTTGGTGTTCACAAATGTTAAACATGAAAACTCAAAACCAAGTGACAAAATATAACCTCAACAAAGAAATCCAACAATGAAAATTAAAAACAATGATGTTAAAATAACATCTCATCAATAATCAGCAGCAAGAAACAGTAAATAATATTAATAATCCAACACTTATAATGGAAAACAAAAATTAAACTAACTAACTAACTAAAAGAAGTGGTGTTACATGATATTTAGTAGTGTTGGATGATGTTTGAAGGGTGGAAAGAAAAGAAGAGAAGAAGGAAAGAAATGGAAGGAGAAGAAGAAAAGAAGGTGGGTGAAATAGGGCAATCTACGCGTACGCGTCATGTACGTGTAAACGTGGAACGGTGAAATGGAAGTGACACATACGCGCAAGGTATGCGTGCGCGTCGATGGGTTATTTGGAGTGGCGACGCGTACGCGTGAGGTACGCGTGCGCGTGCCTTGGGCACAAAGTTAGCACACTTCAGGCATAACTCTCGGGTGAATGTATGGGAAGTGAAAAACTTCAATCCACACGTGCGCGTGCATGACGCGTGTGCATGGATGGTTGAAACTACTTGGTTCACACGTACGCGTGGAGTGCGCGTGCGCGTGGATGGTGCTCTCTTTTTCAAAATTTTTCTATGTTTTTGCACCAAACTAAGCATTCCAAACCTCCAAACAACTACCAAAACATCTTAAAACCTTATTTATCATACTAAACTCCCAAATAATCATATCTAACCAAACAAAACATAAAATTAAACTAATTATTAGCAATATTTACAAAAAGGAAAAAAAGGAAAGATGTTACCATGGTGGGGTGTCTCCCACCTAGCACTTTTGTTTATTGTCCTTAAGTTGGACTTATGGAGAGCTATCTATCAAGGTGGCTTGTGCTTGAATCCATCTTTGAACATCCACCAATGCTTGGACTTCCATTGTGGTTCATCATTTAAAGTTAATAACTCCAAGCTTTGATGGAGTTCTTCACAAACCATGGCTACCAAAGTTGATTCTTCTTATGTGATCCGGGATCCCACACTTTGTTTTCACACCCATCCTTGAGTTGATCATGGTGATTTCCTCCGGGTGGCAAGAGAGATGAATTCTCATAGAAGTACCAAACTACCCTCCTAGACCCATTCAATTGAGCACTACACCAACCCTTGCTCCTTGAAGCTTCAACCACAATGAGCCTAGACTTACTACACCAACCACTAAACATCCTCCTCTTACGCTTAATTCCACAAAGCGCCCTAAGTTGGCCATCCGTCTCAAGCAAACCAAATTCAAATGGGATAATAAAGCTAAAACTTAGAAGTTTTACCCACTCAAATGAAAGATTGGATGACAACCTAGGTGGAGAAGTTCCCAATGATCTTGACAAACCACGCTCCACTCCCGTCCATCCCCTTCTAAAGGCTTCCACCACTTGGCAAGATTCTTTAAGCTTCATCTCTTGCCAAACTTCCTCAAGTTCCCATTCTTCTTCACCAATGCCTTCAATCTCTTCCCCATCACTCAAATCATAAATAGGAGGTTGAGTGAAATCTATCTCATCATCAATTCCAAGTATAATAGGGAAGGACTCTTCAAACTCAAAAGGATCACATGTTGATGCGGAATCATCATAAATAGGAGGGCCTATTTCTTGGGACACTTCTTCTAATTCTTCAATCACATTGTGCCTTGGAGGTTGTGCACTCTCCTCCTCAACATCAACTTCAAACTCCATGGAAGAAGGCTCTTCAATTTATGATTCCTCTATGTATTCAACATATCCTAAACATCCAACCACTACTTCCTTTTGTTCAATCATCTCTACCTTCTGCTCTTGTTGCATTTCTTGCTTTAACTCCTCTTTTTCACCTTGGAGCTTCAAGTTAATTCCCTCACTAAGCTCCTTGGGTGCTTCTCCACATTCAACAATGGGAGTGCTTTGATCGCATAAGCTTAGGCGGGATGAGACTATGTTACCAATGGCTTCTACTATGATAGCCATTTTTTCTCTTAACTCCGCAAACTTTTTTTTATCCTCCTCTTGTTGCCTTAAGATATGAGATTCAAGATCTCTCAGTTCTAGCAAGAGTGCTTCATCGGGAGGTGATGGTGGAAGAGAGGGTTCATTGTTTGAGGGAAGGTTATTGTAATTGGAAAGTGGTTCATATTGGTGAAATTCTTGAGGTGGTGTGTGTGGACTTTGTGGTCCATGGGAGTATTGGTATTGGAAAGGTGGTGGCTCTATATGTGGTTCATATTGTGGTTGGTATAGTGGGTATGGGTTGGGGTCATATGAAGGTGGATGATGGTGTGAGGCTTGTGAGTATGGTGAAGGGCTATATTGAGGAGGGGGTTCATATGCATATGATGATTGTTGTTGAGAACCACAATGAGGGTCATCATATACATTAGATTGGTATGCATCAAGAATTGAATTATACGCATAAGAAGCCGGAAGAGGTTGTTGCCAAGAAGGTTGTCCATAAGCTTGGGACTCCTCCCACCTTTGATCTCTAAATCCTTGATGCATGTTGTCATTATAATTTCCATCTCCTACAACATAGTTAGAACCACACTCATAGCCAAAGTCGTGAGAATTCATAGTGAAAGAGAAAATAAAGCAAAATCTAACAAGAAACAAGGAGAACAAAAATCCTACAACTAGCAAAAACTAACAAACAAACCAAAAATCAAGATATTCACAATATATACAATAGCCAATAACATAGCACCATTGCGCTCCCCGGTAATGGCACCATTTTGACGAGTGAATTCTTTGATGGTATAGAATTTCCTCAAATAAATGAATTCTCGTTGCAAGTATAGTTCTACACCAACAAACAATCCTCCCAATAAAAAATTTGGTTGTCACAAAGTACAAACCCCAAATAAGATTTAACCGGAGTATTTGGACTCGGAGTCGTCTCACGAGGATTGCAACGAAGTGGTCAATTATTGGCTATGAAGGAATATTTTGGGGTTTTTAGAATAAGAGACATGAAAAGTAAATGATAAGGAAATTCAAATAACAAAAAGGCCTTGGCAAGGGTTGGTGGTCAAGGATCTCTATCCTTATCACTAACCACAACATGAGAATTGGCAAGGATCAACCCCATTAAGTAATCCTCTAACTAATAAAGGAAAGTCAAATGAGCTACGTCAATTGATGAGCGGATAATTTATACGCTTTTTGGCATTATTTTTAGTATGTTTTTAGTATGTTTTAGTTAGTTTTTATTATATTTTTATTAGTTTTTAGTTAAAATTCACTTTTCTGGACTTTACTATGAGTTTGTGTGTTTTTCTGTGATTTCAGGTATTTTCTGGCTGAAATTGAGGGACCTGAGCAAAAATCTGATTCAGAGGCTGAAAAGGACTGCAGATGCTGTTGGATTCTGACCTCCCTACACTCGAAGTGGATTTTCTGGAGCTACAGAAACCCATTTGGCGCGCTCTCAATTGCGTTGGAAAGTAGACATCCTGGGCTTTCTAACAATGTATAATAGTTTATACTTTGCCCGAGATTTGATGGCCCAAACAGGCGTTCTAAGTCAGCTCAAGAATTCTGGCGTTTAACGCCGGAACTGGCACAAGAATGGGAGCTAAACGCCCAAACTGGCACAAAAGCTGGCATTTAACTCCAAGAAAAGTCTCTACACATGAAAACTTCAATACTCAGCCCAAGCACACACCAAGTGGGCCCGGAAGTGGATTTTTATGTCATTTACTCATCTTTGTAAACCCTAAGCTAGTAGTTCTCTCTACAAATAGGACCTTTTGCTATTGTATCTGGACATCTTTAGATCACTTTAGATCTTTTGATCATCTTTGGATGTCTAGTTCTTAGATCATTGGGGGGCTGGCCTCTCGGCCATGCCTAGACCTTGTTCTTATGTATTTTCAATGGTGGAGTTTCGACACACCATAGATTAAGGTGTGGAGCTCTGCTGTACTTTGAGTATTAATGCAATTACTATTGTTCTTCTATTCAATTCGGCTTATTCTTGTTCTAAGATATCACTTGTTCCTCAACTTGATGAATGTGATGATCCGTGACACTCATCATCATTCTCACCTATGAACGCGTGCCTGACAACCACCTCCGTTCTACCTTAGATTGAGTGGATATCTCTTGGATCCCTTAATCGGAATCTTTGTGGTATAAGCTAGAATTGATGGCGGCATTCAAGAGAATCCGGAAGGTCTGAACCTTGTCTGTGGTATTCTGAGTAGGATTCAAGGATTGAATGACTGTGACGAGCTTCAAACTCCTGAAGGCTGGGCGTTAGTGACAGACGCAAAAGAATCACTGGATTCTATTCCAACCTGATTGAGAACTGACAGATGATTAGCCGTGCTGTGACAGAGCGCGTTGAACATTTTTACTGAGAGGATGGGATTGTAGCCATTGACAACGGTGATGCCCAACATACAGCTTGCCATAGAAAGGAGTAAGAAGGATTGGATAAAGACAGTAGGAAAGCAGATAGACGGAAGGGACAAAGCATCTCCATACACTTATCTGAAATTCTCACCAATGAATTACATAAGTATCTCTATCTTTATTTTATGCTTTATTCATAAATCATCCATAACCATTTGAATCTGCCTGACTGAGATTTACAAGATGACCATATCTTGCTTCATACCAACAATCTCCGTGGGATCGACCCTTACTCGCGTAAGGTTTATTACTTGGACGACCCAATGCACTTGCTGGTTAGTTGTGCGAAGTTGTGATAAAGAGTTGAGATTGCAATTGAGCGTACCACGTTGATGGTGCCATTGATGATCACAATTTCGTGCACCATCAATCCAAGTCCATAAGTCCTAGTTCTCCACCAATTCAATTAGTAAGATCTAAGGTCAATGGCTCCCAATTATCAATCACTTGGACATTAGCAACTCAAGAGTTCCTAAATTATCTTCCCAAGCCAAGAGCATAAAATTCTACTCTAAAGTCCAACCAAGCATTTTGTCAAACAATTGGAAGGTATAAAAGAAAAGCATAATAAATGGCAAGAATTAGTAAAATCTAACAACTACCAATTGCAAGTAGAAGTAAAATCACAACTCGAATCAACAATAAAAGAACATCAAACATTAAATTGCATTAAAAATAAATCAAATCCAACAAGATCATCCATGAACATAAAAGAGAAATTAACCTGAAAACTAAGAGAATCAAGTAGTAGGAGCAAGAATTCATAAAAGAAATAAGATGAAAACATGAAATTAGACCTAAATCTAAGATGCAAAATAACCTAAGAACCCTAATTCAAGAGAGAAGAGGGATCTTCTCTCTCTAGAAACTAAATTACATGATGCTAACACTTCAAACAATTGCTTCCCCCTTTGCTTGGGCTTCAATTCTGCATGAAATATACTCAGAAACATGTTGGAATTGGGCTTGGGCTGCTCAGAAATTGCCCCCAGCGTTTTGCCTTTTAGTGAGTCACGTGCGAGTATCGGCGCGTACGCGCCATGTGCGCGTGCGCGTCGATTGGCTAATTCTTCATCCGCACGAACGCAGCATGTACGCATGTGTGTCCTTAGGCGAACTCACTTTTGCGCACGCCGCCTTGTACGCGTGCACGCCCATCGATGCATTCCCAATCTTGGTTTCTTCATGCATTCTCCACTTTGTATGCTTTTCTTCTCATTTCTTCCATCCAATACGTGCCCTATGAACCTGAAATCACTCAACAAACATATCAAGGCTTCGGATGGAATTAGAGTGAGTTAAAATTACCAATTTAAGGGCCTAAAAAGCATGTTTTTACACTTAAACACAATTCATGGGAGAATTACAAAACCATGCTGTTTTATTGAATAAATGTGAGAAAAGGTGATGAAATTCCCCCAAATTAAGCACAAAATAAACCACGAAATCGGGGTTTATCAATAAGGATATGGTGGTTTATCACTCTCCATCGTTTTCACTTATTGCACCACACACTTCAGTTCCTTGTTCTCAAATTGAGATTCTTTAGCCATGAGAGCTCCGGGTGCCATTCGGCTTACCGCTCGATCCAATTAATGAAGGGTTACTTGAAATTGATCCATTGATTCCTTGAGACGATCCCTTGACTCTTGTTCTGCTTGGATATCATAAGTAGGACTATAAGGCTCTTGGATTGATGGATATGTATGCGGTGTATATGTAGGTGGTGGTTCTTGGGAATAATTGGGTTGGAATTGGGGTGGTTCTATGTATGGTTCGTTTGGCTCATAGTGTGGTTGATATGGTGGATAAGGGTTAGGGTTATATGAAGGTGAATGGTGAAAAGGGGCTTGTGAGTATGGTGGAGGGCTATGTTGAGGAGGGGGTCTATAGGCATATGGTGGTGGTTGTTGATAATCAAAAGGGTGTTCACCATAGCCATTATCTTGGTATGCCTCTTGGAAGGGCTCTTGGTCATAGTATGCTGGTGGAGGTTGTTACCAAGAGGGTTGATTAAATCCTTGTGACTCCTCCCATCTTTGGTTGTCCCAACCTTAATGCATGTTCTCATTGTAGCTTCTATTTCCTGCAACATAATTTGAACCAAACTCATAGCCAAAGGGGTGAGAATTTATAGTAGCTAAAGAAAATAAAAACTAATAAAAATTAATGAAAATAAACTCCTAAAACTAGAAACACTAACAACAATATAAGATAAAGATTTGAAAAATGTTTAAATTTTGAAAAGGTTTAATTTAAATTTTTTTTTTAAATTTTGAAATTTGAATTTTGAATTTTGGAATTTAAATATTGAAATTTGAAATTTTGATTTTGAAATAAGGTAAGATAAGATTTTAAAAAAGATGATTTTTTTTTTAAAAGATTTGAATTTTGAAATTTAAAACTAAGATAAGATAAGATAAAAATTTTAAAATAAAAATCTGAAATTTTTTTTGTAATTTTTGAAAAAATCAATTAAAATAAAGAGAAAAGATATTTTTGAAATTAATGAGGAAAGAGAAAAACAATAAAATGACACTAAACTTAGAATTTTTAGATCAAAGCAAAGAAAACAAATAAGAAAAATATTTACAATAACCAATAATAAGGCACACGTTTGCAATTCTCCGGCAACGGCGCCATTTTGACGATCGGATTTTCTATTGGTAAAGAAATTCACAAGAATATAATCGCGTTGTAAGTATATTTCCTAAACCAATAGAGAATCCTTTCGTACAAAAGTTTGGTTGTCACAAGTAACAAAACCCAATAAAATTTATAACCGAAGTATTCAAACCTCGGGTCGTCTTCTCAAGGAATTGCAGGGAAGTATGATTTATTATTGGTTATGGAAAATGTATCTTTTTGGGTTTTTGAAATAAGGAACAAGTAATTTAAATGGCGAGAAAAATAAATTAATAATTAGAAAAGCTCTTGGCAAGGTATGAGAACTGGAAGTCCTATCCTAGTTATCCTTATCAATTGTGATGAGAATTGGCTTTTGCTCCCACTTGGTCAACCTCTAACTATGAAGGTATGTTAAGTAGATAAATTAATTTGATTTCTCAAGTCCTAGTCAATTCCTAAGAAAAGACTAGAGTGAGGAGAATCCAAATCAATTAGCAAAGAATTCCAATTTTCAATCAACAAGGAGTTTGATAACTCAAGTGTCTCCAATTACTCAACACAAGCTAAGAGTGTAAAAAGCTAAATTAAAATCATAAATATGAAATACCTCAAATTGCATTAAATAGAGAAATCAAATTAAACATGAGAATTCATAAACCAAGTAGAAACATCAAATAATCAACAAGGGAAAATCAATAAACTAGAGTACTAGAAGAATTAAAAGTAGCAGAGAAATCCTAATCCTAAAACCTAAGAGAGAGGAGAGAGCCTCTCTCTCTCTAGAGAACTACATCTAAAACTAAAATTGTGAATTATGAGCTTCCTCCCATGAATGGATGCATTCCCCCACTTTATAGCCTCTAATCTGTGTTTTCTGGGCCAAAAACTGGGTCAAAAATAGCCCAGTTCGTACAGGTCACTGCAAAGTCACGCGGAAGCATCATCCACGCGTTCGCACGGATTGGGTTTTTGCCAAGTCACGCATCCGCGTGATCCACACGTTCTCGTCGTATCGCTTCGAGGCAGCTATGGCAAATTATATATCATTGCGAAGCCCCGGATATTAGCTTTTCAAAACAACTGGAACCGCATTATTTGGATCTCTGTAGCTCATGTTATGGTCAATTTAGTACCAAGAGGTCAAACTGGACAGCTCTAGCAGTTTCTTCAGTTTCTTGTATTCCTTCCACTTTTGTATGCTTCCTTTCCATCCTCTAAGCCATTCCTACCCTGTAATCCCTGAAATCACTTAACACACATATCAAGGCATCGATGGTAATAAGAGAGGATTAAACATAGCTAAATTAAGACCAAAGAAACATGTTTTCAATCATAGCACAAAATTAGGAAGGAAAACGTAAAGCCATGCATTTTATATGAACAATTGTATGAAAGATTGATAAAATCCACTCAATTGAGCACAAGATAAACCATAAAATAGTAGTTTATCAATCTCCTCACACTTAAACATTAGCATGTCCTCGTGCTAAACTCAAGAGAAGCCATAAGAGAGTGAACCAAGGCAAAAGTTATGATCGAACAAAGTTCACCAAATACCCAATATTACCAAACTTCACAATTTCCTCATTCTCTTACCATACACCTTCCAAAACCATACCAAACCATTCAAAACCCCGCTTTTCATCAAGATTGACCTTTGTATCATATTACATTCAATGATACCACATTTTCTTTCACATTTTATTATCCACAATCTCAATCATAACATATATAACATATCCACCGATCATTATCATATCATCATTAATTCTTATCAACAACCCAACCATGATTTCAATTCAATACTTAACAATACTCATTCATCAACATCCATCATATCTCAACTTCATCATTTAACCACAACAACAACATCAAATTGTTATACCTCATCAACACAAACAATCATCAAAAACATAAAATTTTCAAACCTATCCTATGGGTCACTAGCCTAAGTGTCCATGAATATTATATACTACATAGAGAAAACCGAAACCATACCTTGGCCGATTCTCTATATGCGCCAAATCTCCAAATTAGGACAAACAAGCTTCCAACCACAATCCAAGCTTTCAATTCCACTCCACTAAGCACAATTAAGTTCCAAAAGCTCCCAAAGCCACAGTAATCAAACCAGATACATGTAAATCACCTCAAATCAACCTAGGGTTTCAATTAAACATAAATTCACAAGGGTTTAGTGGCTCTTACCTTCTTCTACAGATTTAATAGCAAGAATCCAAGGCTAAACATGGATTAGAGCAAACCTAAACATCCAAAAGTATAAAAACTCATTTAATAAAAAACCCTATAAACCCAAAATTTTTAGGAGAGAAATTGAGAGGGATTCGAGCTTTCCTTACCAGTTTCTTATACGGGTTTTGTAGAGCTTTTCACAAGGAACGCGTAGCCACTGACGACATACAAATCGGAGCACTGTAGCTCAAGATTTCGCAAGTTGAAGCGGAGAGTGAATAGTGTTTTCTCTTCCCCTCTCCCTCTTTTCTTTTCTGATGTGTGTCTGTGTGCTTAATAGAGTTGTAGCTGGTTTGGTTCACTTAATGAGCCTTTTATATGTTAGGTTTGGGCCCAACTTGGGTCTGGTCTAACCCGTTGAGGACAAGTCATCTTATGCTAGTTTTACAAGCATTTTTCATTAGTTTCATTAGGTTTTATGCACTTTCTTACACAATAAATAAGTGATTGGAGTGGAATTTCATGATTATTTTGAATTAATCAACCATCATTAATTTTACACAAAATCATAAAGTTTATGCTAGAATTAATTGATTTCATGAAAAATGCAAAGACCTTGTGAATTTGGTGAGACTTTGAATGCTTGTTTGGCTGCTTGTAGGTGAAGAAATGAAGTGCCACGCTCAATAGCCAACACAGCTAGTGTTCACTTTGGAAGTGAGTGCCACGTTCACTTTCTGAACGTTTTCGTGATTTTGAACTTGGGAGAAAAGCTTTTGGCCATCCGTATAGCTATGCAGCGCTCAACCAAAGGGTAGCACTCAAATATTGAGCGTAGCGTTCATGAAGCAAGCGCCAAAGGAGGAGTGCTCAACCAAAGAAGCACCAAATGCGCACCAAAAGAGCGCTCACTCAAGGAGTGCAACTTTCAATAAGTGAGCGCTAGAGGAAATTGTGCACAAGAAAGGCGCACCAAAGGCAAAGTGAACGGGGCATTCACTTTCCCAACTGAACGCTCCACTGGGAGCTAGCATGCACCTCCAACCCATTTTCATTCAAGGCCAAACCAAAAAGCCCACTTCAATTGCTTAATGATGGAAACATAAAGTGTATAAATAGGAGCAATTTTGATTTGAGAAGGACCTTTTACTTTTACCTTTAGCTCACTTTTAGTTTTATTTTTAATTTTCCTTTGGAGAATTTGGGAATTGGGATCAGATCTAAGCTTGTTTTCTTTGTTCATTTTGTTTCTTCTGCAACTTCTATTTTCTGTTTTGGGTTTTGAACTCGGATTGAAGAACTCCACTGAAATTCTTCATCTGAGAATCATCTTTTACTCTTCCTGATCTGAATCTCTTCATGTCATACTTCTTTAATTTACTGCACTTTACATTTTTGGTGCACGGAATTGTGATTCACACTTTTCACAACTCGGGTACTACTAACCAGCAAGTACACTGGGTCGTCCAAGTAATACCTTACGTGAGTAAGGGTCGATCCCACGAAGATTGCCGGCTTGAAGCAAGCTATGGTTATCCTGTAACTCTTAGTCAGGATATTAGTGATAAAAATGATTTCGTTCGTAAAAATTAAAAGAGCATGAAATTAATGATACTTGTTGTTCAGTAATGGAGAACAGGTTGAGGTTCAGAGATGCTCTGTCTTCTGAATTTCTGCTTTCCTACTGTCTTCTTCTCCAAACACACATGGTTCCTTCTATGGCAAGCTATATGTTGGTGGATCACCATTGTCAATGGCTACCATCCATCCTCTCAGTGAAAATAGTCCAGGTACGGTTTCTGTACGGCTAATCAACTGTCGGATCTCTCGTCTCGGATGAAAAATACTAGGCACAGCTACCGCACGGCTAATCATCTGTCGGTTCTCACTTGTGTTGGAATAGGATCTCTCTATCCTTTTTCACACTATCACTGCGCCTAACATTCGTGAGTTTGAAGCTCGTCACAGTCATTCCGTCTCAGATCCTACTCAGAATACCACAAACAAGGTTTAGACTTTATGGATCTCAGGAATGCTGCCAATTAGTTCTAGCCTCTACCACGAAGGTTTTGATCTCATGAGTTTGAATGCTCTGTTGTTAGGAGATGCAAGTCAAACTCATGGATTAGAAACCCAAGAGATACGCACTCAAGTTGTCGCCCAATGACTATGATGAGGTCAGATAGAACGGAAATAGTTGTCAAGCACGCGTTCATAAATTTGAGAATGATAATGAGTGTCAGGGATCATTATATTCTTCATATTAAAGCACGAGTGAATATCTTAGAACAGAAACAAGCGTGATTGAATAGAAAATAATAGTAATTGCATTAATCCATTGAAACACAGCAGAGCTCCTCACCCCACCTATGGGATTTAGAGACTCATGCTGTAGAAGATACAATATGAGATGTAAAATTGTCATAAGTTACAAAATGAATCTCTAAAAGTAGTTTTTATACTAAACTAGTAACCTAGGTTTACAGAAAATGAGTAACTAAGTGTAGATAGTGCAGAAATCCACTTCTGGGGCCCACTTGGTGAGTGTTTGGGCTGAGTTTTGAAGCTTCCACATGCATAGGCCATTCTTGGAGTTAAACGCCAGCTTGGATGCCAGTTTGGGCGTTTAACTCCAATTTTGGTGTCAGTTCTGGCGTTTTACGCCAGAAAAGGGTCTCTAGCTGGCGTTTAATGCCAATTTAGGTCATCAAATCTCGGGCAAAGTATGAACTATTATACATTGATGGAAAGCCCAAGATGTTAGCTTTCCAGCCCAATTGAGAACACGCCAATTAGACTTTTTTAGCTCCAGAAAAACACATTTGAGTGCAGGGAGGTCAGAATCCAACAGCACCTACAGTCCTTTCTCAGCCTCTGAAGCAGATTTTTGCTCAGGTCCCTCAATTTCAGCCAGAAAATACTTGAAATTATAGAAAAACACACAAACTCATAGTAAAGTCCAGAAACATGATTTTTGCATAAAAACTAATAAAAATATAATAAAAAGTAACTAAAATATACTAAAACTACCTAAAAACAATGCCAAAAGCATATAAATTATCCGCTCTTCACAACACAAAACATAAATTGTTGCTTGTCCCCAAGCAACCAAAAACAAAATAAGATAAAAATAAGAGAAAATACAATAAGTTTAAAAAATATCAATGAAGATTAGTTTTAATTAGATGAGCGGGACTAGTAGCTTTTTGCCTCTGAATAATTTTGGCATCTCTCTATCCATTGGAGTTCAGAATTGTTGGCCTCTTTAGGAACTCAGAAATACAAATAATGTTATTGATTTTCCTAGTTAAGTTCTTTTTTATTCTTGAACACAGCTACTTTATGAGTCTTGGCCATGACCCTTAGCATTTTGTTTTCCAGTATTACCACCAGATACATAAATGCCACGGACACATAACTGGGTGAACCTTTTTAGATTGTGACTCAGCTTTGCTAGAGTCCCTAGTTAGAGGTGTCCAGAGTTCTTAAGCACACTCTTTTGCTTTGGATCACGACTTTAACCACTCAGTCCCAAGCTTTTCACTTGGACCTTCATGACACAAGTACATGGTTAGGGACAGCTTGATTTAGCCGCTTAGGCCAGGATTTTATTCCTTTGGTCCCTCCTATCCATTGATGCTCAAAGCCATGGATCCATTTTACCCTTGCCTTTTAGTTTAAAGGGTTACTGGCTTTTTTCTCTTGCTTTTTCTTTTTTTTCTTTTTTTCTTTATTTTTCGCATTTTTTTCGCAAGCTTTTGCTTTTCACTGCTTTTTCTTGCTTCAAGAATCAGTTTTATGATTTTTCAGATCACCAATAACATGTATCCTTTTTCATTATTCTTTCAAGAGTCAACTTTTCTTAATCCCAAGTTTAAACATGCACTGTTCAAGCATTCATTTAGAAAAAAAAAGTATTGCCACCACATCAAAATAATTAAACTATTTTCAAGATAGAATTCGAAATTCATGTACTTTTTTTTCTTTTTCAGAAAACATTTTTTGTTTAAGAAAGGTGAAAGATTCATGGAACATTCATAGCTTTAAGACATAGACACTAAACACTAATGATCATGTAATAAAAATAAGACTTAGACAGAAAATAAACATAAAAACAGACAAATAACAATAAAAGCAAGGAAATTAAGGAGTGGGTCCACCTTAGTGACGGCGGCTACTTCTTCCTCTTGATGGTCCAATGGAGTGCTTGAGCTCCTCTAGTTTGCTCCATCCTCTTTCTTAGTGATGGGCTTTGGTGATGAATTTCTCCATCTCCTAAGGTTCGGAGGCAGAAGAAATTGCCTTCCCTTTCCTCTTTCTAGAGGATTCTCTGACTTTGGGTGCCATAAGTGGTAATGGAAAGCAAAAAGCAGAACTTTTCCACACCAAACTTAAAAGCTTTGCTCGTCCTCGAGCAAAATAAGATAGAAAGGAGTAGAAGAAGAATGAGGTACTTAATTTTGAAAAACTTGTTAATGTTAAAAAAAATTAAAAGGATTTGAAAAGAATTTGAGAAGATATGTAAGTTTGGAAAAACATAAGGACAAGAATTAAAAAGAATTAAAAGGATTATTAGTTTTTGAAAATAGAAATTGAAAGATGAACATTTGAAATATTTTTTATGCAAAAAAATTATGAATTAAAACATGAAAATTCGAAAAAAAAATTGAATTGGAAACTGTTCCGAGGGTTACCTGAAACTGTAGGTCGATCTCGGACGAGATCTTCTGTACCAGTCGGAGCTGTTGTGTCCGATTTGTTGGACTTGGTGATGGTGTTAATCCTTCATCACCGGAGGGTGGTGGTACCTACAAGGGACTCCGATGCTTAAGTTAGCAAGGGTATTAAGCAGGTTTTTAGTAGAATCAGAGTATGAGTTATACCAGGGTGCTTCAGTGTATTTATAATGGTGTAGAGTGACCTTTTCAGATAAGATAAGTTAGTTATCTTATCTTATCTTATCTTATCTTATCTTCATGGGAACCGCCCTTATCTCTATAGGCTTGGGCTGCCTTTGGACTTGGGTCGTGTTCCTCTATTTGGGCCCTTTATTGGGCTTCCCTGGCAATTTGGCCGAGCTCTTTGAGAAGAGGTCGGGTAGTTTGACCTGAAGAGGTCAGTCGTCTCGTTGCTAAACATCCTAGGTCGTACAGCTCGACCCAGGGTATGAACAGTGCCCATGCTCGAGCTCGGTCTTTCTTTTGAGGTCGAGTCTTAATTTTAGGACTTCGACCCTTCTATGATGAAGCCGAACTCGAGCATTTTGTCAACTTCATCTTTGTAGAGTTCTCCTTAGAATGCGGAACATTTCCTTTTTGAATTTTTATTCTTTTGAAAACGCACGTCTCTTGCTTTGGGAATGCGTGAGAATTTAATAACCTCATTAATTCTTTTAATGCTCTGTTTCTTTGTTTATTTTGAACTTTTCGCAAAACGATTTCTCTTCTATGTTTCGTAACTTCCCCTTTTCTTTCTCACTTTCTGTTTTTGCCTGAAATTTGCTGTTTCGCGTTTCTCCCTGCGACGTTGTTTGGTGATCGTTGGTGCTTTCTTTGAAAGGCTATTCCGGTTTCTATTTTTCCGTCCTTAGTTTCCTTCGAAGCTTCCTTTTTCCAGGTTGGTTCTTCTTTCTGCTTCTTTACTTCTTTTGCTTTGCCTTCGGTTTTTTTGGTAAAGTTTTGGTTTTGCTTGAATGCATGTTGGGAAGCTCGAACCTTTTTGCGTCGTCGTGCTTATTTGTTGCTGTGCTGCATGTTTTCCTGGTTTTTATGAACCTGTTTTCTTTACCCAAAATGTTGCTCCTCTTGATGACTTTCGCTATGTTGATGATTTTACTGATGAACCTTTATAGAAAGTAATGCTTTTTTTGGTGGCTTATTTTGATTTTCTTCCTGATACTTTCGTTGTTTGTTGATAAGCTGAGACTATGAGTTGGGGAGGTAGTTATTTTGATGATTTTTGATTTGTAGCTCATGGCTTTCTTTCTCAGAGTGTCGCTTTTGTTGAAAAGGGCATTATCTTCCTATTAGAATGTGTAGAGATGTAGACTTGTAGGTTTCCCTAAGTCCTTTATTCAATAACTTGCCTCCAAAGGATGCCCCTGGATCTTTAGTGTGGGTCCTGGGGTTTCCTTTTGTTGCTTGTATTACTCTGTGTCATATTTTGTCCGAGATGTTTTTTAGTAATCCATTTTCTTCTTTTTTTCGTTTTTTTTTCTTGCTGTAGGACTAGTTGGCTATGTCTTCTCACAAAAATATTGTCGAGACGTCTTCCAAGATTCCTGAGGGTATGTCCGACTGGCTGGACTCCCTCGTGTTGATGTGTGTCTCGGTGGTAGATGCTGAGTTCTGTGTAGAGCTGAGAAGACACCATAGGATTTGTAGTAATTGTGCCCAGGAGAAAGATTATGAGCTTGTAGTACCCGATTCTGATGAGACGGTTTTTTTCCTGACCTTGGTTCAGGGGGAACGTCCCTTCTTTTATGCCTATGACTATTTTTTCAGCTAGCTGAGCATTACTTTCCCTTTTACTTCCTTTGAGACTGACTTGTTGTGGTCGTGTAACGTTGCTCCCTCCCAACTCCATCCGAACTCTTGGGGTTTTATCAAGATCTTTCAGTTGCTCTACCAAGAATCAGATGTTACGCCTTCTCAAACTCTCTTTCTATACCTCTTTGTTCTGACTAAGCCTGGGGCTACCAAAAAGAAAGCTTCTTGGGTATCTTTCAGGTCTGCCTGACGTTAGGATTTTTGCTAGTAAAGAATTTTATAAAGTCGCATTGTAGATATAGTTTCTAAACCAACAAAAATCCCTTCATGCAAATGTTTTGATTGTCACAAGTAACAAACCCCTAAATAAATTGATAACCGAAGTATTTAAACCTCGGGTCGTCTTCTTAAGAAATTGCAGGGAGGTATGTTCTTATTATTGGTTATGGAGATTGTAAATTTGGGGGTTTCAAGAATGAGGAGCAGATATGATAAATGACAAGTAAACTAAATAAATAACTATAAAATAAACTCTTGGCAAGGTATGAGAACTGGAAGTCCTATCCTAGTTATCCTTATCAATTGTGATGAGAATTGGATTTTTCCCCCACTTTGTTAACCTCTAACTATGAAGGTAAGTCAAGTGAATGAATTAATTCGAATCCTCAAGTCCCAATTTTTCCTTGGGAAAAGTTAGAGTTATTGGATCTCGAATCAATTCTTGAAGAATTCCAATTTTCAATCAACAATGAGTTTGATAACTCAAGATTCACCAATTAATCAACCAAAGCCAAAAGGTAGAAAAATCTAAATTATTTATATCATAAATAAGAGAAACAAATCACAGATCTGAAAATACCTCAAATAATATTTATTAAGAAAATCATAACATGAATGTCATTAAGCCAAATTGGCAACATATATAATTAAAAATAAGAGAAGTCAAAATAAAGGAATATCAAACCTGGAGCTCAGAAGAATTATAAGTTGAAATAATAATAAATCCTAAATTCTTTAAGAGGAATTCTAATCCTAAATCCTAAGAGAGAGGAGAGAACCTCTCTCTCTAAAAACTACATCTAAACTATGAAAAGTGAATTATGAGAGCATGATGAGTCTCTGCAAGTTCCCTGACTTTAATCTGTGTCTCTGGGCCGAAAACTGGGTTGAAATGCGGCCCAGAATCTCTGTCAGCGACTTTTGTAATTTTGCAGATCGCGTACGTCACGCGATCGCATCATTCATGCGGACGCGTCATTCACGTTTTTCCCTACCACGCGTTCGCGTCATCTACGCTTCCGCGTCAATTGTGCTTTTCGAATCCGTGCGGTTGCGTGAGCCATGCGGCCGCGTCACTGCGAATTCCTTTCTTCCGCGCGGTCTTGTTGCTGATGTGTACGCGTCACTTCTCGCTGGTCATCTCCTCAATTTCTTGTGTTCCTTCCATTTTTGCAAGCTTCCTTCCCAATCTCTCACTCATTCATGCCACACAATTAAACACATTGTAAACCATAAAATAGTGGTTTATCAACCTCCCCACACTTAAACATTAGCATGTCCTCATGCTAAACTCAAGGAAACTAAATAAATGAGTAGAAAAAAGCAAGACTCATGCAATGCAACCTATGAAATGTGTATGCAAGTACATGCTAAAATGGTTCTACCTACTTGGTGAAAAAGTAAATAAATCTTTCAAGAATAAATATGAACTGGATTTCACTAATTCAAATCACAAAATACAATATAAATAACTTGCAAGAAGAAGATAGCTCATAAAAGCAGGGAACATAGAATTAAGTACTGAACCCTTACTAGTAGTGTATATCATTCTAACTCTCAAGTGTCTAGGGTCAATTCTCTCGATTCTCTACTAATCTTGCTTTCTATGGCTTGCTCTTCATCTAATAATCAACAAAAATTTAATGCACCAATACACAAATCAAAAGGTCTTTTAAGGGTTGTAATGGGGTTAGGGTCAAGGTAGGATTGTATTTGGCCAAGTGGACAAAAATCTGAATCCTTAATTAACATAAACTTTCCACCTAACTTAAGACAATTCATTTAATTAAAATACAAAATCTAACTTCCCATTAACTGTGTTTACTACATGTTCATGCATCCTAAATTTGAGTTTAGTACATATGCATTGATACCAACACTTACTTTGAGGCATTTTGTCCCCTTTTATTACTTGCTTTTTTTTTAAATGCATATGATTGAGGTTTGAATGCATAAACATGTTCTTAACATTTTTCATATTTTCACACAAAGTCTAACATACTCAATTCCCAAACCAAACGTTTCCAAACCCACTTTTCCCCACACTTAATTCATGAGCATTCTCACTAGTCTAAACTAATCAAGGATTCAAATTAGGGACATTATTGTTTTTCGCTTAGAGTTAGTGATGAGCTAAAGTAAAGAACAAGGGGTAAAATAGGCTCAACATGGGTTTGCAAAGGATAATAAAAGGTAAGGCCATAAGGGTATGTAAGCTCAGTGAAACAAGGCCTCAATCATATAAGTGCATGCATACATCAAATAATGGAAATATAGAATTAAGCAAGACAAAGATCACAATTTTTAGAGAGAGAAACACACACCAAAAATAAAATATTGGTTGATAAAATACAACCAATCAAATAGCTCAAAATCTCACTGGTTTTGTGTGTTCGAGCTCTAAACTATGTAACAAAATAATATTTCTTCAAACAAGTTTTTCAAAAAGTTTTATTCAAATTAATGAAATACTATAAAAATTTCTTGAAAAAGAAAATATTACTTTAACCAAGTGGTAAAATATGCACAAAAAAACAAACATGCAATCAAACATGCAAATGCGACAATGAAAAACAAAAATTGGTGTTGAGAAGGGACTAACTAACCCGTGGAGATTGGTATCGATCTCCCCATACTTAATGATTGCACCGTCCTCGGTGCATGCTGAGATGTACAGGTGGGTGGGTGTTATGGTTCCTCAGCTGTTGCTCGTTGTAGAAGCTTTCCCTTTACCCGTTCTGGTGGCCAGCCTAAAAAAGGGAGAAGAGAAAGGGACATGAAGTCAAAGGGATGGAGCAAAGAGGAGGGCGGTACGAGTGATAATCATGCCAAGTAAAAAAAATAGTGAATAAAAGACATGGTCGCGATTCCATGTGATCAGTTCATCAATGGAAATATAGCAATGCATGGGGAGTATTGGATGCAAGATGTTTATTAGCATGCCGGCAAGGGCATGAGTAGCATAGATCAAGCATCAAAAGCTTTAATGTATTGTTAGTCGTGAGAAACTAACAATAACGTTTGTATTAACAATTATATTTAATTAATAAAATAGTAAAGGAAATTTGTGAAAAGCAGGCATTGAATAGTATAAGAGAATAATTTAAAATAATGTACAATACCATACGGGCTTTTTCACAAACACTTAGCATTTATGGTGAATATGTTAATGAAAATATTAATTAGAACATACAAGCAACCCTTTAAAAAGTAATATATAATTGTCAAATAATCCAAAAAAATATAGAAAAAAAACAATGACCCAAATAAAATTCCAACACCAACAAAAATAATGCAATGAATGAAAGTATGCAATTAAGTAAAAGAAAATGAAAGATAAAAAAAATGAGAAGGGAAAGAAGGGAAGAAGAAGTAAGTAAGAAAGGAGGGAGGAAAATTTAGGATTGGGGAAGAAAAGATAAAATATTTTGGCATATTGGGTTAAGGTGTGCGACGCTGGCGACACGGTCGCATAGGTGGTGCGGCTGCGTGGTGCGCAATAAGGTCAGGCGACGCAGACGCGTGGGTCACGCGATCGCATCACTTGATTTGTGCTAGTGGCACGAGTGCAGCCTCGCATTCGCACAACTCTCTGTTTGAATTGCATTTTGCCAAAAATCTGGGTGATGCGGTTGCGTGGGTGACGCGATCGCGTGGATGGCCATTTTTGAAAGACGACACGGTCGTCTGGGGCACGCGTTTGCGTGGGAGGGCTTGGGCTTCTAGCACGAGTCCAGCCCAATTCCAGTACAACTTTCGGCCATGCACCTTTTTGACGTCGATTTTCATGGCACGCGGCCGCGTGGGTGACGCGGTCGCGTGGAAGGCCAAAGTTTCACATGACACGGTCGCGTGAGCGACGCGGTCGCGTGGCGTCAAATTATGCTAAAGGCGCGCCTCCAGCCACGCTCTCGCGTGACTCTCTGTTCAATTCTTTTCTACCCAACGCACTAGTGACGCGGACGAGTCAGCGAGGCTGCCGCGTCAAGTGCGTGTTTTCCCTTTTTTTAATGCAGTATGCAGAATGCAATGCTTAATATGAATGCTATGCAAGTATGCATGATTCCAGGTTCAATCAAAACTCGAAAACAAACAAAACAAACTAAAATGAAAATTGAAAAAGGAATGATCATACCATGGTGGGTTGTCTCCCACCTAGCACTTTTAGTTAAAGTCCTTAAGTTGGACATTTGAGGAGCTTCCTGTTATGGCGGCTTGTGCTTGAACTCATCTAGAAATCTCCACCAATGTTTGGAGTTCCAGTAGCCTCCGGGGTCCCAAACTAGGCGCAGAAAGCCTTCAAGTAAGTTAAAGCAAGTGACAAGGCCCCAAGAGTGTTGATTTCTAGATTGAATTCCGGGGTCCCAAATCTTGCTTTTGCACCTGTCTTCTTGTTGAGCAATATTGTTCAAGCCGGGTGGCAAATAGTCTGAATTCTCACTGAAGCAGCCAGACAACTTCCTAGACCCATTCAGTTGAGCTTTACACCAACCTTTGCATTTAAACTTTGAGCACACAATCATGTTGAACCTTGCTTGACAATTCTTACCATTGGCCATTTTCCTCTTACTCTTAATGCCACAAAGAGCTCTAAGTTGACCATCCGTCTCTAGTAGCCCATATTCAAGTGGAATTAGAAAGCTAAGGGATATGAATTTTATCCACTTGAATGTTGTGAAGGATGATGGCAACTTAGGGGGAGGGGTCTCTGATGAGCGGATAATTTGTACGCTTTTTGGCATTGTTTTTAGTATGTTTTTAGTATATTTGGTTTAGTTTTTAGTATATTTTTATTAGTTTTTAGTCAAAATTCACTTTTCTGGACTTTACTATGAGTTTGTGTGTTTTTCTGTGATTTCAGGTATTTTCTGGCTGAAATTGAGGGACCTGAGCAAAAATCTGATTCAAAGACTGAAAAGGACTGCAGATGCTGTTGGATTCTGACCTCCTTGCACTCGAAGTGGATTTTCTGGAGTTACAGAAGCCCAATTGGCGCGCTCTCAACGGCGTTGGAAAGTAGACATCCTGGGCTTTCCAGCAATATATGATAGTCCATACTTTGCCCAAGATTTGATGGCCCAAACCGGCGTTCAAAGTCACCCTCAGAATTTCCAGCGTTAAACGCCGGAACTGGCACAAG